>NC_081561.1:124651708-124694561 GCF_022355385.1 Mustela nigripes | reverse complement strand
GTAGTAGTAGTAGTAGTAGTAGTAGTAGTAGTAGTAGTAGTAGTAGTAGTATAGTAGTAGTGGTACTGCTGAATAGAATTCCATAGTATAGATATACCATAGATAATTTAACCATTCACCTGCTGAAGGACATTGGGATTTTTTCCAGTTTAGGGCTGTTACGAGTAAAGTTGCTATGAACATTTATTTATGAGCTTTTTGAGAGCATCTAAGTTTGCATTTCTCTGGGAATACTCAAGTGTACAATTGCTGAGTCATATGGTTTAGTGTTATAAACATGTTTATAAAATACATGTTTAGTTTTATAAGAAACTACCATATTCTTTTCCAGAGGGGCCTTTATAATTTTAAATCTTCACCAGCAATGTATGAGTGATCTTGTTTCTCCACATGCCCACCAGCATTCTATTTTAGACATTCTTGTAGGTGTGTAGTAATGCATGGGGGTATTGCAATTTATATTTCCTTAATGGCTAATGATGTGTCAGACATCTTTTCATGTGCTTTTTTGGCCATCTATATATCCTTTTTGGTGAAATATCTGTCTTTTGCCCATTTTTTAATTGATTTCTTTGCTTTTTTTAAAGAACTTTTTTGGAAATGTGGGTACAGATATTCTCTCCCAGTCTATGGCTTGTCTTTTCATCTTCTTCATAGGATCTTTTATAGAACGAAAAGGTTTTGTTTGGTTTTGTTTGGTTTTTAATTAATTTCATGAGGTCTGGTGTATCAGTATTCCTTTAAACTGAATTTCCTGATTTAGCATCCAGACAAGTGAACTTAAGAGAAAATAAGATATGAATAAACTTAAGTTTGCTAAATAGGGATGAAACTAAAACCGTTGATCATATTTTAGGATGTCTGTTTAGGTGATCATATGTACCATGATTGTGCTGTGCTTGTATTTTATTCAAAAACTCTACAGTGTAGATATTCTCTCCATTTATGCCTGTGCATATATGTGTACATATATAAAAATATTCCTGTTTTACAGTTGAGGAAACGGGCTCAAGAAAATCAGGTAACTGCACCAGTGGGTCTGTAATAAATGACAGAACCTGGGCTTAAAAACCTGTGCTTTCTGGCACCAAAGCCTGTGTTCTTCAACAACTGCTTTGCATTTTTGTTGCAGTATGTACTTTATGTAAGTCATAAGAATCAAACTTGGTCTTAATAATGTATCCATTGTGCCTGTACTCTTAAAGTTCATACATTGTCTTATTTTAAAGCCTACCAGCATTTCTTGTTTTATCAGCTTTAATGTTAACCTGTTCGGTTAACCTGTTTGGCTGTGTTGGAAATATGCCTTTTCCCTGTCTTATTTCTTATGTACAAGATTAATAATCTGATTAGCCTACAGTTCACACTATAGTTGTAACACACATTATCGCTAAGAATTTGACTGTAACTCTTGAATTGTCACTTTAAGAAAATATGTAAGATTCATTAAACTTTTACAAATTTAGTTTATCATTTTTATAAATATGATTCCTTTGCCTCTGCTCAGTATATCTCCAGGGCAAATCAACTATATAATGTTTCCATACAGGAAAAATTATTGTTTCATTGGTAAGGGTACATGAGCAGAGGAGGGAGGAGGAGCAGCCAGCCAGTAGCACCCCAACTTTATATTCTGTTTGGTGTATTTAAAAGAGTAACATGCACGTTAAGGTAATAAGGCAGTTTCAAAGATGACGTGTCAAAGTCCTGTTATTTCTTACAAGAGAGCAGTACGGCTTCTTGGAAGCCACTGAAAATAGTTTGCATATTTACAAATAAATGGCTAGATTAAGTGAGTATTGAATTATATTACTGTTGGTGCAGCTTTCTAGTCTGTCAGGCTAAGATTCAGATTACATAGGTATTGTTAGCACTGTCCAGTTTCATGTATACTAAATAAAAGTTGGCAGAATTCATGTTGGTGGAGTTTTTTCTATCTTTAAAATTCTTGCTATTTCAGGAGGAAGATAGCTTTTAAATACTTCTAGCATAATTTAGTCTTCTCTGCTGTACTTCAGCTCAGGTTTAATGAGATCTGCCAAGAGATTTGCATGAAACTACCCTCCCTTCCCATTGCCCTCCCGAACCTCTGTACAGTACTTGAATGTATGATCTCTCTGTGGAGGGTTTTTGTTTTAAGGGCAGTAACTCCCGAAACTGAGTCGTTTTCATAATCTTTGGTGTAACTTACTCAGACAGTTAACTGTTCTTTTCTAGGTTACTAAATTTTAAGGACTAAGAATATAAAGGAAGTCAGATAAATATTGAATAGATGTTTATTTTTTTAAGATTTTATGTATTTATTTGTCCCAGAGAGAGACAGAGCGCACGCACAAGCAGCACAAGCAGGGGGAGCAGCAGGCAAAGCAGGCAGAGGGAGAAGCAGGCTCGATGCCGAGCAAGGAGCCCCATGCAGGACTCAGTCCCAGGACCCTGAGATCATGACCTGAACCGAAGGCAGCAGCTTAACTGACTGAGCCACCCAGGTGTCCCTAATTGTTCTTTTAAAGTAAGGTTTTTGTTACATGAGAAATAGCACTTTAATGAGAGTTTTCTTGCTTACTGTGCTACAGAATGGACTTAGATTGTGTAATAGTACAAGCCTTTTCTCCTCCACCCAAGCAAATAACATCATTATAAAGGTTGTTGAAGTTACACCTTTATTATCACTGCTCAGATTTGCATTTATAAGTATCTATACTTGGGAGAATAGAAAAAAGAGAACTGCAGGGAGATTGTAGGCCATTTTTCTAGCAATAAGAGAGGAAGACGCTTTCTGTTTTTTAATATCTCGCTAAGCCCACTTAGCGCCTTTTTAGCCTATTGTTTTCAGGTTGTTATAATATGTTGTATTATAAGTATTCACCTCACGATTTTTTTCACTAAGTAGGGGAGGGGAATGAATCTTAAAAAGTTTTTTTGACTTTGCTGAAAATCCTAGTGTTTTCAGCTCTGACTATGGATGATACATTTTAACTTTTTTGTTTTTTTTAAATTGGGGTTATAGTCCTGACCCTCCTTTTTCTCTGACTTAGCCCCAGTTGTCATCACATATGCTTGCATCATTCAGACAGCCTCTCACCCGTCTTCCTGATGTTACCTCTTAACCAAGTCATCGTACACTGTGCTGCTTTCCATTAGCCTTCAGAAAAAGCCTCTTTCATCACGTCACTTCCTTTGCTAAAAAGTCTTAAAAGCCTCTTCATTGCCTGCAAGATAGAAAGCCCTAAGTATGTGGTGGCTATTTTAAATTACTACTGCACTCCTCTGTTCACTTATTTCTTCTCTGAACTCCCCAAACCCTTATTATCTTCACATAGTTAATCTTCGATTGTTCATCACATTGTTCTCAGTTTCATCTTGAGTGAAATGTTTGAACTTCCCAAATTGAAGGATATCAGTCATACTGTTTTTAAAAACCCATAATGAGTTCAGTTAGTGAAATGAATTGCTTTATATTCAGTGCATATTAATTGCCAAGAGTTTATCAAGTATCAAGGCTTTTTTACATACTTACCACAGATACTTAACTATTATTGGAATACAGTTCTTAACATTTATTTATGTTTCCACTGAATACATAGTGTAAAGCTGGGAAGGGTAAGGGTGCCTGGGTGGCTCAGTCGGTTAAGTGTCCTCCAACTCTTGATCTCTGCTCAGATCTTGATCTCAGGGGAGTGAGTTTGAGCCCAGCCTTAGGCTCCATTGTGGGTGTGGAGCTTACTTTAAAAAAAAAAAACTGGGAAAGGTAGCTCACAAGCTTGTATCATGTCTCTTTTTCTTACATTTTATTTTATGTCCATACTTAAAACCAGATTATTTTTTATACCAGATCTATAATAGTGACATATTATAATTGAGCTTTACCTCTGTGATTAAAAAAAAAAACAAGCAAACTTGTCTTCAATGTTTAGGAATTTGAATCATTTTCTCATAAACACTATATGAATATTTATTTTAAAAATGTAAAAAATTTTTAAAATACTATATGTAAATATGAGTATATGAGTATAATTACTTATAGATATGGATACTTATATAAAGCACTGCTCTCTTATATGTTTTTATGGTTTTTATAATCCCTGGAAACTTAAAATATGAAAACTTAACATCTTAAAATGAAATAGCATTTGGGGGCAGGGTGTTTATTATCTTTAACATTAATTCATTCATCTTCTTTCTCTGTGTCTCTTTCTGTGTGCTTGGCATACACAGTTCATCACTCTTTTCTACAACAAACTTGATGCAGAATCATAAAGTACATAAGTGGTAGTGCTGTTCATACACTGGCTGATTCCAGGGCCTCTGCACTGTGTGTCATGAGGCGTTCCTCATCATTGTTATGCTCCTATAAATGAAACTGAATTTTAAAAGTGGGCAATACATTGAGATTATTAGCAGTAAGTTATGACATAGTGCTAATCACAGTTGTCAGAGGAAATACTATATCTGGTATTTTGAATTTTTTTTATTTTTCTTTTTAATTTTTTAAATTGAAGTAGAGTTGATATACACCGTTAACATTAATTTCAAGTGTACAACATAATGATTTCACAACTCTATACATTATGCGATTTTCACCACAAATGTAGTTACCATTTGTTCCCACATAACACTATTACAGTACCGTTGACTCTGTTCCCCGTGCTGCACCTTGTATCTTGTAACTTCATTCCATCACTGGAAGCCTGTATCTCCCACTCCCCTTCATCCACTTTCCCATTCCTCCATTTACTCCCCTCAAGCAACCATCAGTTTGTTCTTTATTTATGAATCTGTTTCTTAAAAATTTTCAAATGTAGAGAAAAAAATAATAAAACAACTAAAACTGTATACCATTCACCTAGATTCACCAGTTAACATTTTCCCACATTTGCACTCATGTGCCGCTCACGTGCACTCTCTCCCAACCATTTGAAGGTATGTTTCAGACAGACAGCATGGCTCCTCATCCCCAAATATGTAAGCATGAACTTCTTAAAGGATGTTGTCCTTATAACCATTATCCTTACAACCATTAAGAATTTGACATTAATTCAGTAATACTATCTAATGCTCATTCTGCATTTCCTCAGTTATTCCAAAAATCTTTTATAGCTGATTTTTCCTTCCAACCCAGTATTCAATCAAGATTTATTTTTGTATTTAGTTTTTATATCTCACCAGTCTTTTTAAAACTTTTTGTATTGTTTTGTTCTGCCTTTGAATTATTTGAAGAACTGAAACCAGTTGTCTTATGTTTTCTTTTCTCTCCTTTTCTTTCCTTTTTTGGCCACTTATCTTTAGAATGTCACACATTTTGGATTTGTCTGATTGCTTCCTCATGATTAGATTTACTTGATTTTATGTTAAGCATTTTTTATAATATTACCACATCTGTGATATTATATGCTTCTGATTACATTGTATCAGAAGTCATCTGATGGCAGCTTTAAATTTCTGATCTCTTAACTTTAATTCATAGCAACAAAGACGTAATTGTTGGAATTCTTTTTTTCATTTTTCAAATAGACAACAACTGAACGACCTTTCATTCAGAAGCTTTTTCGTCCTGTGGCTGCAGATGGACAGTTGCATACACTAGGCGATCTCCTCAAAGAAGTTTGTCCTTCTGCACTTGCTCCTGAAGGTAATATGTCAGCAACATTAAAACATTACTCATTTCTTCTTGTTACTGAGGTATAACATAAGCATTCTGCATTTATAAATAACATTTACTGGTTACTTGAGGAAAATATTTTCATTATCTCATAGGAAACAATCTTTTGAAACAGAAGCACTTAATATTTAATTTAATACTTTATAAATTACTGACACTAACAAAATAAGGAATTGACTCTCTCTGGCAAAATAAAATAATACTACTTTTTAATTACTCTCTTACCACTCTGGTACCCTGGGTCTTTCATTTGTGGGTTCAGTTCTGGTAAATACTATTTTACATTTTGCATTGTGTCTCCTCATTTTAAAAGAATAAGAGATAGTAAAAAAAAAATTTTCTTACCTTTGGTTAATATTTTAAAGTTCAGAATGCTGGATAACAGAATAAGTATTTTGTTTGGATTTTCTACCACTTCCTAATGTTTCAGCATTGTTCGCTTAGGCATTGACATTTCACATGTGCAATTAAGAACTTACCTTTTTCATAGTCCTCGTTTTGTAGCTTAGGTTAAAGTTAATTTCCTGTAGGCAAAGGGAAAAACATAAAAATTGCTGAATTCTGTTTTTCTTAATTGCAATATAAGGAACACAAAGAAAATGCAGAAACAATAAAAAAAGAAAAATCCTATCATCCCCTAACTCACAGAGCCCACAGCTGACACACACATGCATATGGACACTTGAGTATTTGGGAAGGGTGTGTATGTGTTTGTAAAATTGTATTTCCTGCCTCATCTTTAACCTAGCACAACATGAGCATAGTTTTAGTCAGTAAGAATACTTTAAAGCTGTTTTTTAGGGCGCCTGCGTGGCTCAGTTGGTTAAGCGACTGCCTTCAGCTCAGGTCATGATCCTGGAGTCCCAGGATCAAGTCTCACATCAGGCTCTCAGCTCCATGGGGAGTCTGCGTCTCCCTCTGACCTTTTCCTCGCTCAATCTCTTGCTTAAACAAATAAATAAAATCTTTAAAAAAATTTTTTTTAAAAAGCTGTTTTTTAAATAGCACTATGGTCCTTCATATCAACGTACTGTGATTTGATCATCACCCTATTACTGAATGACTTGCAATCATAGTTTTATTTATTACCAGGTTATTGGGGAAATTTCAGTGGACTGTTACTATATTTATTAATATGTTATACAAATTTTATTTGTTATATAGAGAAATTTTTAAACTTGCTACTTTATATCCTTTATGGAAAGAGGTAAGGCATTAATAAATATATTAATATTGTAACAGTATAACTTCAGTAGATAATGGTATGTTTCTTATTAACATATTGTAAGTTGGGTGACTATATTATTACTTATGTGACTAATTAACTATATCACACAGTTCAAGAAGCATGTAGTGTCTAAGGAAATAGTTTGCCTAACAACCACCAATTGGAAACATAGTGGAACTAGGGGAATTTGATATTTCAGCCTAAATGATTAAACAAAGAATATAGAACTCAAAATAAGTCATTTGGTCTATGACTATAACTTTTTCCCTTAATCAAATGTGCTTGCCTTTCCTGGACATAACATTCCTGTATCTAGCTGTTCTAGTGTGCACAAATGGTGTCTTACACATTCTCCTATCTCTCGTGCTAGGGTAAAAATGTTGACTCAGTATTTCACATACTGAATTCTTTCTTTGTGTCATTACCTGAAACCAAATCATGGCAAGCACAGTTAACATTAACTTGATTTTAATACTGTTGAAGAATCGTAGTCTATCTTTATTGCTGTGTAATTTTAGTTTTCAGTAAGAGTTTCAGTTAGATAATTGTTTGTGCCTTCAAATTTTAGTCTTAATAAATTTATAAGTTGTACAGCTATAACCATAATCTAGTTTTAAACATTTCTGTCACTTCAAAAATTCCTTTGTGCTTGTTTGCAGCTAATCTCTGCTCCTACTGCCCATTGTAGACAACTACTGGTCTGTTTTCTATCTCTGTAATTTACCTCTTTTGGATATTTTGCATAAATGCAATCATGTGAGTCATGTGAGATTGCAACTGTTTTTTTTTTTTTTTTCACTTAGTGTAAAGTTTCTGGGTTTCATCCATATTGTAGCATATATCAGTAGTTTGTTCCTTTTTATTACTGAATATTCAGTTAGGTATGTGTATCATATTTTGGGTATTTGGGTATTTGGATTGTTTCCAGATTTTCACATTTATGTGTAATGCTGATAAGAACATTTGTATACAGGTTTTTTGTGGACATATATTTACATGTTTCTTGAGTAGATTCCTGGGAATGGAATTGCTCAGTTGCACGATAGATTTATGTTTAATTTTTTAAGAAACTGCTAAACTTTGGCAAAGTGGCTGGCTGATACAGTCCTACCAGCTTTGTATCCTTGACATTTTTTGTTTTATTATAGCCATCCTATTGGTTGTGCAGTGGTATCTCTTGGTTTTATTTTTTATTTCCCTAATGACTAATGATGTTGGGTATGTTTTCATGTGCTTATTTTTTGTGGATATATTGGTGAAACGTCTGTTCAGATGCCTTTCTCATTTTTTCATGGAGTTTTCATCTTATTACTGAGTTTTGAGAGTTATTTGTGTATTCTGGATACAAGTCTTTTTTTTTTTTTTTTTTAAGTTTTATTTATTTAAGTAATCTCTATACCCAACATGAGGCTTGAACTCACAACCCTGAGATCAAGATTCACTTGCTTTTTCCACTAAGCCAGCCAGGCACCCCAGGATATGTCTTTATCAGACATATGATTTGTAATTATTTTCTCCCAGTTTATGACATGTCTTCATTTTATTTTGAAAAGTAAAAGTATTTAATTTTGATGAGGCCCTGTTAAAGTTTTTTATGTATTATCTTCAGTTAAATAATTTTTAAAATTTTATATTTTTCCAAAACCAGAAAGTATATAAAAGAATTTATTGAAAAGTCTCTCGGCCTACCTATATCTACCAAACCCTAATTCAGTTTCCCTCTCCAGGGACAACAGTATTGCCATTTTCCTGTATTTTCTTATAGAGCTATTTAAGTAAACTTCTATTTTTGAACAAAGGTTACAGAAACTTTCACTGAGAAACTCCTAGTAACTTCTGTTGATTCAGGAATAATCTTACCATTCTATTTCATTCTCTCCAACCTGTAAGGGTTGATTTTTTGTTTTTCTTTTTAAGTCTGTTTAATGTCTGTTTTACCCCATTCTTAAGGATTTAGGAATATAGTTTTTCCATTTGAAGTATAATTAAGATATTAATCATTTTTATTGCTAACACAAATGAGACTCATACACTTCCTACCTGTCCCCTCTGCAAGCATTGGCTTTCAGTGACTCATTACTCTGTACTGTATTTTTCATTCTTTTTTGGTACTTTGTAGTATCTTAAGGAACACTAAAAAATGCTTTTATCAACTAAGAGTAATTGAAATTACTTTATATGGTGACAGATGGTACCTAGACTTACCGTGGTTATCATTTCCTAATGTATATAAATGTTGAATTCACTGTGTATATTGAATAACAATATACACAGTGAATATTGTATGTTAACTCTACTTCAGTTAAAAAAGAAAAAAGAGCTATTGAAATTTAAGTTTATATTGAAATAGCTACGTTACTGTTCTTTTTTTTTTTTTTAAGAGCATGAAGCAGGGGGAGAGGGAGAGAGATTCTTAAGCAGGCCCCACACCCAGCATGGAGCCTGACACAGGGCTCAATCCCAGGACCCATGAAATCATGACCTGAGCTGAAATCAAGAGTCAGTTTACGAACTGACCCACCCAGGTGCCCCTTTATTGTTCTTTTCTTATATATATTTTTGACAATATACTTTAAAAAATTTCTGTCATTTAAAATTTACTTCTTTATAAGATTCTTGCCTGGGGCACCTCGGTGGCTCAGTCGGTTAATGTCTGCCTTCAGCTTATGTCACGGTCCTGGGGTCCTGGGATTGAGCCCCAAGTTGGGAGCAGGCAGCCTGCTTCTCCCTCTCCCTCTCCCTGCTGCTCCCCCTGCTGTTATGTGCTCTTGCTGCTGTCTCTCTTTGTCAAATAAATAAAATCCTTAAAAAAATAAAGTAAGATCCATGCCTACTGAGTGAGAACATCACAAAGAAACCCAAACCCTTGGAAGAAGAATGTACTGTAATGGTGTATGTCCCAGCCAGCAGCAAAATTAGCAAAAACACAGAGTGATGAGGGGAGATTTACTACAGAATAGGAAGAAATTGGTTGGGTGTTAATTCTATTATTTGACATCTTTAAAGAATCTTTAATTATAGAACCTTAAAGTTAATTTAGTTTAGTCTCTTGATTTCTTAGATGAGTAGCTAAGGGTCTCTTAACTTAGTTGCAGAACTAGGTTTAGAACTAGGTTTAGAACTCAGATCTCCATCTCCTGGTTTGTTTGTTTGTTTGCCTTAGCATGCTTCCATTTGTTTTCATTTTCACTTCAACTTTTTAACTTTCTTGTTTAGTTTAAAATAACATTTTGAAATGTTTGCTTTTTTCTAACTCTTTATTCTGTGATTTATGTTTTAGTACCAGATCTTGCCCTCATGCCCCTACAGTATTTACTGGTATGATCTTAGGAACCTGAACTGAACACTTGTTGTTTTGCCCATTTTGTTCTTTTTAATGTTCCTGTATATAATTCTGGCCACTTTCTTGTTGAACTTATAAAATGGTGGCTGTGACGATAAGACATGAAAATAAAAAATAGTCACATGCTTTGAGCTGGCGCACTTTGTCAAAATGTACATTCGTGCTCTTTTGCCATTCCTACACCCAGATAACAACAATACATACAAGATTAGTGTGGCCCTGCACAATAATGGCACACAGATTTGTGAAGTGTTTTACTCTTTTAAAGGCTCTTTATTCTCTCCTGACTTTGTAGGCTGCCCAACCTGTACATCCATCCCTGGAGAATAGACAATGTGATTTCCCTTACATTTTTTTTGAAGGGGACCAGTGAGGTAGCCACTCAAAACTGTAATCTACAAATCTGCCTTTTAGGCAATTTCAGATGCTATAGGAGGGTATGTTTGTGACCGACTTCTTCCTAGCTGTCGCACGCTTGCATCTACTGGAGTACACACATACGTACACATGCTTCATTGAAATGATATAAATAGCATCTCTACTTTTGAGGTACTTTTGATAGTACCTTTCATACCAAAGGAGGCCACATTTCTAACACCAGTATCTTATCTTTGGAAAAACTTGCGTTTGCCTCTCCTTTTGTAACCTCATACTGGAAAATAACCGTCGTTTTGGGATCTGTGGGGAGTGAGTGTCCAAAACATAAAGTCACTGTTTCAGTAAAGAACTGTTTACTGTCTGGTTCATTACACCTGTGGTATTGACAAATGTGAAGCATTTTGAAACACCTGTGCCCGACTTCAGTTGAAAGCGAAAGATTGTAAGATTGGGTGTGTGTGGATAAGAACTGGCTGTCATCACATGATAAAAAGAGAAAGTACTTCATAAATGTTATGTGGCACCATTGTCTACTACTCCTTACAACTAGTGATTCATGCATGAAGGAATTTTGCCTTATTTCATCATATGAAAGTAGAATGTGCTAATATTTATGAAGACGTGCTTTAGGTCATTGTTCTTGTGGAGTAACTAATGATGAGCTGCTTTGTGTGTTCCCTTTTTTGTTTTGTTTTGTAAGTGGCTAGAGGAGTTAGCCAAATTAAAGGTAACAGGCAGTAACCAAAGGTGAGCTCAGGTAAATTTTTTTCATGGTGTCAGCTGTAGTTAAAATGACTCAGAGCTAAGCTTCTGTACCAGACCTGAAGTGAAATACTTCTTTCTTTGTTCATTAAAAACAACTTACAAAAAAGTAACAACAAAAATTTAAAAACATAGCTATTATTCTTTTACTTTAGAGAATACAAAATACCTTTGCCCAATCATTTTATTTCCCAGTTTTCTAATGTAATATATAAGAACCTTCAAAGTTAGGCTTCTGAGAATAAAAATGTCTGTTTTTACTTTGGTAAGTTTATGTCAGGGTTGTGGGTGATCACAACTGTCACAGTTGGGCTGGGGAACAAACAGATAGAGTGTATGTGTAGGGAAAGGCTTACATGCCATGGCAAATCAGTGAAGGTTCCCGCATCTTTCTTACCAACAAGTACAGCCCTTTGGCCGCTTGGCTCTTTGCATTTCCATTTCTGCTTTGCTTCCTGGGAATTTATTTACTCCTTCAGACCCTTCCCAACTCCCATTTAACTTTTGGTTTCCATTTGATGTTGTGGACTTTATTTTTTGTCAGTCATTTCCTTTGCGTCATACTGACTTCTGGCGCTGGACACAGTAAGAGGTGTGAGACGTAGTTCCTGCTTTTATGAAACTTTGATACAGTTGGAATGGGCAGAAAGATGCCCACATGTGGTGTGTGCAGGAATGAAGATATGCAAAGAATTTTAGGAAGCCCCTGGAATTGTTCTTATCTATTCTGGATGAGGTAGTGAAGACTAAGCTGTCTTAAAAGATGAGCAGAAATTAGATGAAAAGGAGAGAACAGGTCAGACATACCGCCTGAGCACCATAGAAATAGAATCCCTCTGTGTAGGGGCTACCCAGGGGCAAGTTGCCAGGTCTAAAATGATCGTCCAAAATTTCCCTACTCTATTTTCTGAAAGATTGACTAGCCAGATTTTTCAACTTCTCTCCCATACACATGAAGAAAATTTTCAGTGATGTCAGAAATGTGCAGAAAGCACTGAGGAGCTAAGTGATTGACCTATTTGCTTGGTTAGTACATTGGAAGATAATGTCAACAACTAGGGTTAGGGGTAATTATACCCCATTTGGGTCGTCTTACTTAAAAACTTGTTACTTTAGAGGCGTCTGGATGGCTCAGTCAGTAAGATTAAATGTCTGCTTCTCCCCCTCTGCCACTCCCCCTGCTCATTCTCTTTCTCTCTCTCTCTGAAAGAAATAAAATATTAGAAACAGTTATAATGCTTTATTTGTAGGAGAAAAACAGTGGAATCGTTTTTTACAAAAAGTAAAAGAAGATGGTACACTCACCTTTTTCTCATTCACTCTAACATAAGATTAGGTTGTTTATAAAGTGAATTAACTATTTGATGTTAAAATTTTTATCCAGACATAGAGCAGTTAGAGAAAGAAACATCTAAATCTCATATTATTCATAGGAGGCAGATCCTTTGAGTGTTAGAATTGAAGTTGGTGGATTGATACCTTGTGATTTGAGGCTTGAGCCAGAAGTGGGCACTTCTGTCGGCATGCTGACGCTGACCCCCTCCATAAGGGGTGGTATTTCAGTTCTCAAATTCATGCCACAGAAACCTAAACCCTGCAAACCCCCAAATTGCATCAGAATGAGGGTTTAAGAGTAAGAACAATAGGTTTTTCAATTTCAGTACTTCTTTTTTCACTCATTTAGAGTTTATTTTCATTGTAGTATCCCTTTGTACCTTCATACTCATTTGGAAGATCGCTTCGTTGTTTGTTTTTTCTTTCTCTTTTTCTTTCTTTTCTTTTCTTTTTTTAAACAGATCCAGTTTTCTTATTCTACAAAATAAGGATAATTCCTGCTACTAGCCTCATAGGATGGTTGTAGGGCTTAAATAAAGTATTTGTTTAAATGAGATTTCATAATCATATTTTTCCAAGGTCTTATAGTTAACATTTTTTTCCTGCAGTTTTGTTAATTTTTTTTTTAATAAAGAACTGTTCTCTTAGGAAATTTATAAAATAGAGTTAGAAAGAAGCACTATTTTCTTGTTTATTGATAATCCCACTCTACACAGACAGGTACTTGATACTAGACGTGTTCACAGAAGGTATAAATTTATGATAAAATATAAACTGATAGTGTAACTGCTTATATATAATCAGATTATGGCCAGAGTTCTGGGTCACTGGTTTGTACTTTTTTTTTAGTAAACGATTAGCATATGCCAGAAATCTGACCCTGGCAAGAAAGAAAGAAGCTAGGGCATCTACTTAATCTCAGTAGCCAGCTCAGTTATCATACACTTGTTAAGATACATTTGACGAAAAAAATCTTAAGGCAGAGGTGTCTGAAAGTGGTGCTCTTAGTGAAAGTTTTTCATTGAAGACCCTGAGCAGTAGTTCCCACATTTAATTGAAGTTTCGGCAATCCACAAGTAATCATTGAAGGCCCATTCATAGCTCTGCTGAGATACTGTGAGTCTGGCCTGCCGCACTAGGTCACTGGTCACTCGCCCTTTCAGTCTCGTCCTGACACTCATTGTTCTCTCTCCCTCACCGGATGCATATTTTATGTGAAAGAATGATATAGTGTCATTCACAATGGGAGTTCAAAAAGCTCTTTTTTTTTTTTTAAGCTCTTTTAAATATAACTCTCATGGGTAAAAATCTACTGTGCTTAAGATTGGACAGAAGCAGTTTGTTAGGCTTAGTTTAATCTTGGTACTTTTAATACCTTCTTTTCTGCCATCAAATTCTAAACTAAAATGAGTGAAATTCTTTGCCTTGACTGTTTCACTCTTCTTTCATCTTTGTGTTTTCCCATCACATAGACAGAATGGACTGATCTTGGTGATACAGAACCTGTTAATGACTTAGTCGACTGACATATGTCTTTTGTGAAGTCAAAGAAATAATAAACTGTTAATTTTTCTTATTCTCCCTGAGTGGAAATGAGATTACTGTACCTGTCAGAAGATGCCTCTGATTTCCTCTCAATTATTGTTCTTTATGTAAATCTCAAGAAGTTAAATGAATTAACCTTATTTTTTAAAAAGTGGGTGTAGACACTTACACAATTAATATTTCATCTTTAACATTACAAAATAAAATTCCCTTAACAAAATAATAACACATCCAGGTGATTAAAAGCTAGTCATCTCTTCATTAAAACAGTTCTGTGGGACCTCATTCTGACCATATATAAACTGTAATTATTGCTTATATTTTAAATAAAACAATGAACTCTCCTGTAATTCATACCTGACAAATATTAATGGTTCCTATTACACTCAACCGGAATTACACTGGGTCATTTTATGAAAGCAGATCAAAAACATTTGAATCTATATTTTCAAAGTTTATTTTATTTTTTGAGTTTAGAAGAATAAGCTTAAATTTCTGACTTTTATCACATTTTTATCTAATTACCAGGAGACTTTTAATCAGCTTATTAAGATAGTCTTACAGTCTCTTAATTTAATACAATTCTCTTTTAATTATTTAGCAGATTTTTTTTTTTTTTGGTTTGAAGTTTGGTTTATGTCTTCCTCATTAAGAAATGTAAAGATTATAAGCAAAAGTCCATGAAAGAACTAACATGGACATGTTTTGAAAATCTTATTTAGAATGTTAAGAGCCAAGGCTCTGGAACTATTTGGGGAAGAAATAACTTTTAAGATATATAAAATATAAAAGTTACACATGGAAAGAGATATGTGGTATATGTTAACTGTGATATTACATGTTCATTAAGACCTGTACTGCTAAGTGAGTATAGATCCGGAAGAAGTTAATGTAAGTATTTTTAAATGGGTTTGTATTTCTCCGATAAACAGCGCTCTCCTTCTGTTTGTGATCATAGGATAAAAGCTTTGTAAGCTTGTATATGTTCATTTTTACTGCTACATCATGTAGTGTGCTCTTAAGATTGAGATCTCATTCCCCAGGAAGCATTTCTGTCTAAGATTAATTGCCCTTTTAAAATCAGCGTTTGATGTATTCCTTTGGCTATATCCTGGCTTGGTTTAACCCTCTTTGACCTGACCTCACTGACTGTTACTGCTGAGGCTGAGTCAGAATCCTTCAGCATGATGTATGCACTTCAGATTTCTGCCTGTGGTTTTTCATGTCGATGGATTCAGTTAGTTGGCGTTTACTAATGAACATATCAGAGGTTAAAGAATTTGTCAGACAGAACAAAATCATTCAGACTAGTGGTAATCCAGAAGCTCATCTCTTCATTTGTTTAAAACTTTTTCAGAAGTATTAAGTGTTTTCCCAAAGTTTTATCTTCAGTATCATACATTCCAAGATAACAAATCAGGTCATTTTCTGCTGAATTACAAAACATAAATGTGAAACCACAAAGCTAAACTCAGTGATTACAGCATTTAGCCTTAGATTTCTACTATTCCATCTTTACAGGTATGCGCTAAAAAAATTAATTAGACTGAAATTTTCTGATTAAAGCATTTATCTTTGAAGATACACCATCCATTTCTTTAGCTTCCTTTAAATTCAAGGAGATTTCACATATTTAGTATTACTAATTAAAAGTAAAATTGAAACCCATGCATCTCTCTAGAATCTCAGCTAACCTATTTTTAAAGACCTTTAGGTCATATTCCATACTGAAAATTAGCCAAAAAAATGACTAAAATGTAGATCGAGATGGGGAGGATTTGAGCCATTGCTCATAGAAATCTCTAAAAGGCAGATTCCTCATATATGGTCAGTTCTCAAATTATGATACATTTTTAGATGTATAACGAAGATTTTGGAAGTCTTTTCCCCTTATTTGTATGTTCTCCTCTTTAAAGAAAAAATAAGGACATTACCTAAAATCCACTAAATAACATAACAGTAGTACAGCAGGGCTCATTTGACTTGTCAGTGATATATATCTATATATATCTATAGATATATATATACATACATACATATACACACACACATATACACACACACATATCTTGACTAAATATATATCTTGAGAGCACTACTAATTTAATTCAGAGGGTTTACAGTGCTTAAGGAATTTTTTTAACTGTCATTCATTCTGTTGTTCACATAATAATTGAGTTTTTGCATTTTGTTGTCATTTTTTTCTTTTTCTTTTTGTTTAGCACATTTGTAAAATTTATGTGCCACACTACATAATAATGGGACTGAATAATTCAGAGTGTATATTTGCATTAGACCAGATTCTCACAGCCCTTTGCATGCTAATCACATAATCGAATTCATGGTTTTGATGTGTCTTTTGGTACATCTTAGTACTGAAAAAATTACCTTATTACCATAACTTTTTATACAGGAAAGAATTACAATGAGTGTTTATTTCTTGTTATTAAACCATGATCTTTTAAAAACTAGTCTTTTGGCTTTACTGATTTAACTGGCTTTAAATTTTCAACATTCTTGTGTTTTTAGGGAGTGAGCAGGAGGGAGAAGTGGGGAAGAAAGTCCCTAATTTCACTGGGTGTCTACTAGGTCCAAGCTTTGTATTAGGCTGTGTGCTGAGTGTTCTCCTTGGGTATCCCATTTAATCTCCATGCCACCCTGGAGATTAGAACCCTTGTTTTGTTGTTTTTTAATTTTTTTTTTTTTAAGATTTTATTTATTTATTTATTTCTCAGAGAGAGAGAGAGAGCAAGGAGAGCGAACAACAGGCAGAGGGAGAAGCAGGCTCCCTGCTGAGCACAGAGCCTGATGTGGGACTGAAACCCAGGACCTTGGGATCATGACCTGAGCGGAAAGCAGACACTTAACCAACTGAGCCACCCAGGCATCCCTGGAATTCTTTATTCACAGAATGAGGGGAGGAAACTGAGACTCAGAAGATTAAGTGATTTGCCTAAGAATTCAAAACTAGTGAATTATGCTAATTTGAACCTGAAAGAACTATTGCTATTTAAGCATAAAAGACTAGAGCTCTAAGACCTGTTCGTGATCCTCAATTCTAGAACATGGTTTACAAACTGACCCATGGAGTCCTATCAGGAATGAACCATGGGTTGTAAGTCAGCAAGCAGCAGGACTTGGGAGACGCGCAATCCCACATCAACCAAAGCCACCCCATCATCCCCTGTATTATATGGCGACTTTCTGCATAAGATTTTGTTGAAGGAAAAATTCTACACCCTTATTGTCATAAGATTTATTTAAGGGAATATTTATCCCAGAGGTTGATTCAGAAGGTCTGGAGAGGGTCCCAGCTTATATATATATTTTTAAATCTCCCATATGATTCTGATCATCAGCCAGTTTGCAAACCGTGGATCTACAGAGACGCCTTCATTTTATGTGTAAGGAGACCCCCGGAAAGAGATCTGAGGCCTGCTCAGAGCCCTTCATGACCTGACCAGGAATTCAGCTTGCCGCCTCCAGGGTCATCTTCCAGTAGCACCTCCTTAACCAACAGTGCAGTGTTGGCCCTCATTCCTTTCAGGCTCATTTATATATTTTTTAAATCTTTTTGTTATTTTTAAAATTTTGTTTATTTGGGGGTCAATGAGGGGGAGAGAGAGAATCCCAAGGAGGCTCCATACTCCAAGCATGGAGCGTGACCCCTGTGGCTCAGTCTCACAACTCTTGAGATCATGACCTGAGCCAAAAGTCAAGAGTTGGACACTCAGCCAACTGAGCCACCCAGGTCCCCTCATGTCTCATTTATATTCGGTATATTGTTATATTCATAGTGTATATTTGGTATACATACACACTGTGTATAGGTATAATTTTTTTACATATACATAAGAAGTTACCATTGTTTTAAGTTCATAATTTTTATTAATGACTTGTGTGGCTAATACACATTTTCTTTTTGCTGCCATATATAATTCAACAAACATCTGTCTAAATATATTTTTCTTAAAATGTCACACAACTCTAAAAATGTTCACTTTAAAGTAGATGCCAGTTAAGAATTGGGTTTGTTTTTATTAGGCTATTGATGACAATATAAAATTATATGATATATTTACATTTTTATCTTTTATAACCCTTAGATATATAAGTAAGATAAATATAAGAAATGAAATTTTATATTCTTTGAGTTGATATATGATCTTTTGGGGTTTAATATCTAACTCTTAAAGTGAATTGAATTCCTCCTCTACCTAATGAAAATAGTGTCTCTGATTTTATTTTGTCCTTTTCCTTAATTTACAAACCCAAAGTATTTATGAATGACTATCCTTATATTTACAAGATGAATTAAAATAATTAGGCTTAAAAATTGCTACATGGACATTTTACAAAAAAAGAACGTGCTTTTCAAAAATTGTCAAGGTTAAAAAAGGCAAAATCTATCCACTGTTAAATGCATGTGTGATTCCTGGACTGGATTCTAGATAGGTGAGTAAAATAATTAGGATAGTTGATAAAATTTGAAGTGATTACACAGTTTTATGTAAGTTAATTTTTTTATTTTGATGACTATATCATGGTTATGTAAACGAATATCTTTATTAGCAAGTACACACTAACATTTAGGGGGAAAGGGCTCACTATTTCTAACTTACTTTCAAGTGATTAAGAAAATAATCGTATGCCTACAGAACGATAAGGCAGATGGGTAAAATGTAAGCAGTTGATAAATCTGGGTGAAGAGGAATTCCTTGTACTACTCTTGGAACTTTTCCAGAAGTTAGAAATTATATCAGAATCGAGTTACCCCCCTAAAGTGCTCTGTATGAGAGAATTTCATATAGAACTAGTTCACTTGATTACTGTTTCAAATGTTTACCTACTTTTAAAGCATCAGACTACTTTTTAAAAAAATCTGAGTGGGTGAGTTGTGGTGTAACATTTTTCGCCTGAGTCATTTGCTTTGTAGTGAGATATTTCTTGTTCCCAAGTATTAAATTCTAGATTCCCATTTTGAAACATGAAAACATATTTACCAAAAACACAATTTACTTTAACAGATCATAAGTGTTTCCCTTCTACTGTTAGGAAAACAAGAAACATCTTGCTAATTTTTCACTGCTTCGTTTCTTTAGTTCTGTTATTACCAAAATGTCTAGTCATGCTCTGTTGTCCTTTATGGTAGCATGAGTTCAGGTGATAGCATATATGCTTCTTGGCTTATCCTTAATTTACAAACCCAAAGTATTTATGAATGACTATCCTTATATTTACAAGATGAATTAAAATAATTAGGCTTAAAAATTTAAGTGAAACATTTTGGAAAGAGGAATTCCTCTGGAAACATTTTGACTTTATATTATTTTAATAACCAAAACAGCCTTTATAGGTAGAGCTCTTCTACTTAGTAGTGCCAACCATCAGAAACTGTTCTCTACACATTAGTTTTGGCAGTGCCTTCTAGTGGTGCCTTCTGCCAGCAACAAGATTATCCAAACATTTAACAAAAATGTTTTATCCAATAAAAACATTTATTAACTATTTACTAGGTGTTGGGCACCGTGCTCGGCGCTGGAGTTATAGTGATGGGAGGGAAACTTCAGTTACGAGTTCCAAGGGAACTGCTGTTCCATTCTGAGTATTCCTCTGGTGGCAGTTGTATTGATGGGGGAAGTTCGAAAACAAGAAAGATCAATGTATACAGTTGAAGTATTTGGATAAATGGAGGCAGTGACAAAATACATATTCAAGATCTTAAACTGTTGTATTGGGGAATATGATAGTCCTAGATGCATTTCCATAGTTGTCAAGGTTTAGTTAGTGACACTTTTATGTTATATATTGAAAGTGGCCCCAGTTTAAACCAGAGAGTCTGTGCTGCCTTTTAGGGCTCTGAGTACGTGATTTATTAGGCTTACTTATGTTGTACAACTCAGACTCCCAGCGATCCTTCCGTAACAGGGTTGTTCTTTTACCTTTCAAACACACTGTGCATGAGTGGATTGTACACCATACTGTATTTGCTCCGACATTTAAGTACTGCTTAAGGACAACATTTTGGATCTTGAGTTGAGACTTGTTTCTCATACTCTGTTTCATGGCATCCAAAAGTAGCTCTGGCTTAAGGAAAAATTTTATAGATAAGGAACTCTCATTTTTTGACTCAGTGCTAAGTAGGAGGAAGATTCTGAGAATATTAAAATATTTCAAAGAAATATACATAAGAATATGAAGAGAACTATACCGGAAATGTTTTCAAATATTCTAAGAAAGATTTAATGCACTGAAACCTTGGCAATCTAGAACTTACAAAGAATGAATCATTCCAGATAGCTGAGGGTTTGTCCATTTGAATACCAACAATTTAAAATATTCTCATAGTACTAATACCATGCTTTCTGTAGTCTTCTGTATATTGCTAAATCTTTTATTTATAGATGATTCCCATCATTATGAAAATTAGTCATTGTATTAACAGTGATTGCAGCTGTGTAAAAACTATGTTTGGATTCAACAAAGATTATCAGAAAAATCAAAACATGAAAGCATTTTTTTAAATGAGAAGCATTAGGAGGCGATGTCTTTTTCCAAAATTGCTTTCAAGTATGGCAGTGATTCAGGAGTTTGTTTTGGGACTTCTGCTCGCCTATGTTTGGGGTCGAGAGTGTGTTTTTTAGCTTTGTATATTTGGCATCATTTTATGAATTCTCTGTAGTGTTTTTATGTATTCTCTTATGGTCAGTCTGTTGACTGTCATCTCCCAGGACCTGTGCTACTTCTAAGGGGGAGTTTAAATATTTCTTTAAAAGGGTCTCTTGTTTCAGGTGTCTGCCACGCCATTATCCTCATACCTCATCAGTCCATTTCGCCTGGATGTGAGAGCACTAGGGATGAACAGAGCAGAAAGTGGGGGAAAGAGGGTATTTCCCTCTCATACAGTTCCATGAGCTCCTTGTTTCCTTGACTCTTGTCTCCAGGAAGCTGAGAGGTTTAGACATTGTATTTTGGAGAGATTAACAGAGACAAACCAAGAAGTGTGCCAGATGAGTGACACAAAGTTCTTGAAGGTTCTGTTTCCTTTGCTCTCAAAAAGGGAATTTGGTTTTGCTTTCTTTGTTTTTCTATAACAACCAACGAAATGGTTAGGAGGGAACTGCTGTTTACCATAAAAGTTGTCAGTACATCATACCAGAATCATAAAAGACACACAGTGCACCTTAAATCTGTGGAAAATTTTGAATTTGAAAGAAGAGTGTGAATTGCAGCACCCTTTTAATTAGCAAATGGGTGTTAACAGAAATCCCTTTTCATGACTCTAAAATAGGAATCCTGAGTCAGACTCTTAGTTCCTTCTTATTAGAACTGTAACTCCCTGTCTCTAAAACTTTGATACATATTTGAACAATTTGATTGAAAATTAACCTAGGGCTCCCATCTGTTTCGTTAAACATCTTCCCAAACACTGATCTTATTCTTGATGATTTCTAGTCATGTTTCTATTTTACATATTTTAAATATGTATTGACCTACTTCATACACCTGCCATATTTAATAACCATATGGTACAGTTTTTAATGTGTAACTAAAATAAATTTTGGTCAGTGGGTACAATGGGCTGTTTTCTTCACCATAGTTTCATTAACGTCAATCTTAGGTAAGCACAGTAATTAAGAAAGAATGAATACTTTCACATATAGCAACAGAATTTTTATCAGAATTCATTGCAACCCTCAGGTTTCTGTTTTGGGTGATACATATTGCAACATTTGAACTTTCTCCATGTCCACATTTCCTGCTCAGGAGACAGACCAGGTTTAACCTGTTAAAGCTGTTAAGCCCATTTACCTCACCAAGGATTCTCAAAAGGCAACAGATTGTTTTTTCTTCTGTCTTGACCCTTCCTGATTATTGTTGGATTTCTTTCCTGGAATAGATGGAGAGAAAAAGAATCAGGTGATGATTCATGGAATTGAGCCAATGTTGGAAACACCTCTGCAGTGGCTGAGTGAACATCTGAGCTACCCGGATAATTTTCTTCATATTAGTATCATCCCGCAACCGACAGACTGAAGGATCAACTCTCTGCCTGAGCGGAATCACCCCTAAACAGGATTTACCAGAGCATGTCACCCTTTTGCTTCAATCAGGTGTGGTGGAGGCAACCTGACCAGAAACACTACTGCAAGCCAAACAGGAAGATGATTCCATGTCAGATAAGGGCACTTGGGCTGGTCTTACTCTGCATCACCACTGCTTTCCTCCACTGCCGTCATTAAACCTCAGCTGCGACATGAAAGACTTCACAGGACCACTGCAAGTCTTCTGTTTTCTTGTAAAATATAATGAAGCCGAAACCTTTGGCCTAAGAAGAAAATGGAAATATGTGCCACTCGATTTGTATTTCTGATTAACAAATAAACAGGGGTATTTCCTAAGGTGACCATGATTGAACTTGAGCTCGAGGGAGTGGAAACATTGGTTTAATTTTCTAGAGAATTAGACTTAAGAAAGTAAAAGAGAAATTCTGTTATCAATAACTTGCAGTAATTTTTTGTAAAAGATCCAATTACAGTAAACCCATCTTTCCTTAATGAAAATTTCCTATGTTTACAGTCTGTCTATTGGTATGCAAACAATCTTGTAACTTTGATAATGAACAGTGAGAGATTTTTAAATAAAGCCTCTAAATATGTTTTGTCATTTAATAACATACGATTTTGTCACTTTTCCAGTACTTTCTGACTCACGTACAGTAGTAGATCACTGTTTTTACTCTGTGTTACCATTCAGGCGGGTCGTCATTGACATGGAGTAGATGGAGGACGTAGAATAACTACTTGTCTCAGGAGCCATCGTTGAATTTCTTGCTGCCGATTTTTTAAATCTATGTTCTTTACATGCTAAATGTTATCCTTTATCTTTGCTGTTTTATCACTGTAAACCTGTCAAATCATAGTATGCTAACCATCCATATAAGATAATTCCGCTCTTTTGGAAAAAAACCAGTCCTTTCCAAGCTAGTGTTTTTCATTGGCTTCTGGTGTAATATTTCACTGTGGCCCCTGGCAGCTGGTCTTTGAAGTTTAAAGATTATCGATCTCCTGACTGTAGTAGCTTTTCCTCAACTTTACCAAAAATATTCAGAAGTTCCTGGAGTTCTTATTCAGTGTAAGGAAATTTTTGCTGCACTTTATTACCACGCTGCTGGGATTCGACCAGCTGAACCTACTTGTGCATCGCACTGTTTCTTGTGAGCTTGCTGTCCACATGGACTGTCGGCCCATTTGAATATGCTAAAAGATGTAGTAGTATCCGATAATAGTTTTAGATTCCATAATAAACATGAATGTTTTTCTTATAAAAATTGTACGAATGTTCAAGCGTGAGCCGGCTAGTGCTCACTGCTTCCTTTTTCCTTTTGTCATTTCCACTGATTAATAATAGTGCATTTATTCACAGAAGGAGATAAAGTTAGGCAAAGAGCAGATATTCTGGAATGGAATGATTAAACCTCAATCGAAAAGAAAAACAAGGAACCCATGTGAGAAAATTCAACATTGGCAAATGTCAATAAAATGGAAAGTGCCATTTTAGTAAAGGCAAAAAAAAAAAATAATAACAATATTTGAGTTACTTAAGGACAAAAAACCCACTGACTTGTATTTTTTCAAAAGAGGTTGATCTGAATATGATTGTTCACATTAAAAGTGTTTATTCGTCTATTCAGTTTGGGGGTTTTCCCCCTTGATGTTTTGACAGACTGAAGTGAGCTTCAGTGAACAAAAAGGATCAAAATGCCAGGGAGTGCTAAGCTGTGAAGAAGAAAGTGTGGTAAGAACGGTAAGCATAGTAGTTTTCCACAGACAAGACTAGTTTGAGGTTTCCGCAGTGGGCTCAAGCGAGCTGCTGATCTTTACTTCCAGATTTGAGAGTAAATTTTATTCAAGCCATTGCCCGTTGTTACTTGTTCATTATTACACCAGCATCATAACTGTATTACTCTGCTCTCTTCCCAGGTAAGTCAAGCCCCAATCCCCAGAGGAAGAATAAACACAGAATTTAGTGTGGGCTTAAATAATCTATTTTTGTTTCTTTTTATTTGAATATTTAAATTTTATGGTTTATTAAAAAATTAAATAAAATTTTGTGTCTGTCATTATTTCCAGGAGTTGGAAATGAAATTTATATAAAGCCAGTTACCTATTGGGGAATTGATTTAACTTTCCTTAGTCTCATGCTTGTCTAAAATTTTCTCAAGTAAAAGATGCGAGGTGTAAGGAAGAACATATGAAAGAAAACTGGAGAGAGCCACAGATCTCTATATGCCTGTTCATAACTCACTCTTGGTAGTGACTCCCCCTAAGAAAATGAAAATATGTTTTAAAACTATTGGCATTGTTAACTAGGAAGGTAAAAATTCAGCCTAAATAAAGTAAATAATTGCTTGTCCATCATAGTGTTGTCTTTCATTTGGATGACCTAAATTCTGACAATGGATAGAGTTGAATTGACAAGCACTTTATGTATCTAGAGACCCAAAGGGGCCTGCTCATAATTTTTTTTTTTTTTTACGATTTTATTTATTTATTTATTTGACAGAGATCACAAGTAGGCAGAGAGGAGGAAGCAGGCTCCCCGCTTTGCAGAAAGCCCGATGCGGGGCTCGATCCCAGGACCCTGGGATCATGACCTGAGCTGAAGGCAGAAGCTTTAACCCACTGAGCCACCCAGGCGCCCCAAGCCTGCTCATAATTAAACAAAGTTGCTCTCCCAGGCTCTAGTGTGGTGATGTCAGCCGAAGGTGAACCAACAAATCCATTAGTCCTGCTTAGTTTCCCCTCCCCCCTCAAATACATACTAGAAAGGAATTAGTCATTTGCTAAGAAAACAACAAACAAGATTTGATTTTGAATGGCAATAACTTTAATTAGCAATCTTTCTAGGATGTATTTGTTTTTTATAGGCTGTATAACTTTTTTTTCCATTTTCAGGAACTTGCTTTATGTGGGTCATGCCAAAGAATGACAGTCTCACTTTTTATTTATCGTATTGTTGATATTTAGGTCTGCGGTAAGCTGGGTTTCCTACTGTGTGTGCTACCATAGTTGAAATAGAAGTGTAGACTCTTGGTATATGATAGGAAAAAGTCAACCGTGATGGGATTTGTAGTCAATCCCATTCATAGTCAGTGGGATGGAATCAAATCAGAATACTTACCTGTCTCTCGTGTGTTCGTCATCCTCCTAAGTGTTTAACAAATTTATCCCCGTCCTGGTCTGAGACTATTAAAAATTACCCACAGAGGTCTTGGGAAGGAGAGAAGCATGCCTCTTTTCAAATAGTTTGAGATTGAATGACACTTTATAATTACAAAAATTCATTTACTGTGTAGCTTTATTTGACTGAAGAACCCTTGACATTCTCTCAAGTGTGAATTCCAAGGCTCACTCTTTTTTTTTTTTTTTTGGTAAGATTTATTTCTTAGAGTGTGTGGGGACACACAGCAGGGGGAAGGGGTAAAGGGAGAGAGAACCTTAAGCAGACTCTCCGTTGAGTGCTGACCCCAATGCAGGGCTCCTCTCTAACCCTGAGATCATGACCTGAGCTAAATCAGGTCAGATGCTTAATGGACTGCGCCACCCAGGCATCCCACAAAATCGTGATTCTGTATACCTATTAGCAAAAGTAATACTACTGTGGAATCTAGTAAGCATAGTCATCTTTAGAGTGTAAAAGGACTCAATTTTTAGATTCTTTAATGTGTTCATTAACTGTTTAGGTTTTTAAGTTTAACTGAACTGCTCTTAACTGAGAACGTGTGTGAATGATCCACAGTGAGAATAAGACAGATCTGAAGATTTAGGAATGTCCGTATACTTTGACATAACCACTGATTTTTTTTTGAAAGTGATGGATCTTGCTTTCCTTCAGTAGCATCCCCACCCCCACTCCACAAGGATGAATAAAACACAACCAGGCTGTTTTCCTCTTTGTTTTCCCTGGTTCTTAGCAGAGTGTCTAATAAATACATAGTTGTGCTTTGCAAATGAACATAAAAGAAGAAAAAACTGGGATTATTTAATAATACTTTAAAATCAGTATGGTGTTTTTCTGTCAAAAATACCCACTATAAAAATAGGAAGAACCTAGTTGTGTAGAAATCAACATACAAAGTACAGTTGGTTCGGGTTTGCATTACTGTGAAGACTCGCTGACTCAAACCAGCTACTTTCAGTAGGAACCACTGTGGATCAGATCCTTGCATCAGTCCACATTCATTTTAGTTGCAGAGTAGACCACAGGACACAGCTTCTGTTTCTACATCGCTCTAATTTAAGCAGCCCCTAAAGCTGGAGCTATTCTCATCAAGCATCTGGACCTATTTATTAATTTTGACCTTTTCATAGTTGAGTGGTTTGCGTCTTGCTTTTGCCTCCATTCTTCACATCTGAAAATGTAATACATTTTTAGCAAGGAAAATGTGTTAGACCTGGGAGCAAGGTAGACTGTTAGGACCCTGTTTATGGAAAGCTTTAAGAGAAATATATGGCTTTCTATCTTTCATATTGAGTGAAAGAAGATGTCTGCCTGCTTTAGAGAGTGTTACTTAGAAAATGCTGCCCCCCCATAACAGTTACTGTGCTTTATAATAAATACCTGTGTGAAATTTATTTCTCACAGTGAGCATGAACTCCATAAGAGCAGAGACCAGGTCTATCTGGCCCAGTATCGTATTCCCAAGACCCAGCACTGTACCTGAAACAACGGACTGTACTAAATACTTGTTGAGGAAAAAGCTGTGTGACACATCTCCCTTTCAGAGTCCAGAGCACGTTGCCATATGAAAGGCACTGGGAAGTTGTAAGGTTATGAGACTGACTGACCCAGCATTTCCCAAACTTTTTTCACCATAGAATTCTTTTCCCCAGTACCAACAAGTATGAAAATGCTATGTTGAATCATTAGGTCATGATGATCTATCTAGACTTTATAACAGAAGGCTTATTCCTCCTATTCTGTTTGAAAGAAGCTCTGAAGCTTCGGACACCACAAACAAAATGTCACTAGCCTGTTCATTCCTTCCTACAGATATGCTCCCTTTTGTCGGTGTCGCTCTTAAAATTGTCAGCAAGTGTGTCGTGAGTATCTACTACATGCCAAAGTATGTGCAGGGAGAGAATGCAGTAGCTGGGAATTCATGTGCCAGGACTGGGTGGATGGTCAGCTGCTCATCGGTGCTGTAATTTGGCAGGACACATCCAGAGTTCGATTTAGTAAAAGGGCTGGGAACCGTAAGTCTCTTTACAAAATGTTCAAATATAAAAACTAAGGTAAGTGGTCAATGGATTGGAGAAGACTCACTTCTCAGTGGTATGAGTTAAGTCAGAATCAGAGGTGAATAATGGCTCTCAAGGAGCCACTGTAAAGCTAGCCAAAAGAGCCATGGAGGTGAAATGTGGCCTTCTAGGAAAATAATCACTACCAGTCCCAAAGGGAATGCCTCAGGCCAAGCAGAGAAGGCTGGCTCCAGGGATACGTTGCCCTGGCATGTGGAGGGCACTTCTGATTTCTAGGGGGATACTGTACTTGTGTGGGATGGGTAACTGTCTTTTTGTGTTGTCTGGGAGACATTTTCCAAATAACAAGTTGCTGAAAGCTTATGTCCATTAACTTAGCTATTGATATTTTTATTCCTCAGAACTGTTGGTTTTTAGCTTTCTTTTCCAGAGAGAGTAACCTATCAGTGACCTATTCACTGATTTTGTGCAGGCCTAGGGAAGAATTTCATCCCCTGACTGCTGACCTTTTTCTGGGTATGCCTTCTCAACCACACGCCCTTAAGCACTTGGTCATCCCTAGTGCCCATATTTCTTTAGCTCCTTTTGTCGTGGTTCTGAAATGAATTATCATGTAATATAAATTATCAATTTATCCTGAGATCTCTGATCTACTGTGATGATGCTAATATTCAGGTATGACAGAGAAAGACCTCTGAGGTATCCATTGGAACCGACTTTAGCAGAGAGATAGCCAATGTGTGTGTGTGTGTGTGTGTGTGTGTGTGTGTGTGTGCGCGTGTGTGTGGATACACATACATACAAAGATCATGTGGAGCAAATAAAAAGTTAAGTTACTTTTGGGCTGTACCATGCTGTACCATTAGAGTTTAAAAAAAAAAATAGAAATCTCAGATAAGTTGTGATCAGCAATAGTCCAACCCAGATGTGTGGTAGACATCTTTCATTTTAGGCAGACCAAAGCCCACATGGTAGTTTTTAAGAACATTTAGGACATCTCATTAAAACCAGTTTTTAATTGCTAATTCTGTATTAGTGTATTCTCCCAGATTTTCTAGAATTCCACGTAATTCATTCATCTATTCAAACACTGAGTAAATAAGGTCATGAATGTTGTGGGAGGAATCAGACATGGTGTCTGATCTTAAGGAACCTCTAAGAGAAGAGAAGACAAAAATAACAATAGAACATAATAGTTGGAAATTGCAACGAGAAAGGTACAAATAAAGCACTATGAGAAAATAGAGCTGAGAAAACTGATTTACTTGGAGCTAACCAGATGGTAATCTTGCATGACCTCTCAGAAGCATTTGGCAGTTGTTGATTACACCTTCATTCTTGAAACACTTTCTTCATTGGGCACCACACCCTCCTGGTTTTCCTCCTACCTCAGCCCCTTTCTCGGTTTCCTTTGATGATTCTTCTTGACCCCTGTGTTGAAATGTCTCACGGCTCAGGCTTTGGTCCTCTTCTCTAGCTACAGTCAATAATGAGCTCTTCCCATGGTTTTTGACACCATCCATGTTCTCTCCGATACGAACTTCTCCCATGAGCTCCAGACTTAACATCCAGCCACCTGCTTGACACCCATTTTAGATGTGTCATAGACAATTAAAATTTTATTTGGTCAAAGCAGAACTTCTGACTTTCCCCTCAACCTGTACCTCTCCCACTCTTTCCCATCTTAATAAACACTGCCCAGCGCCAAAGCCTATAACCTGTATTTTTACTTCCTTTCTCCTCTTCATATACGTATCTATCAGCAAGTCCTAGTGAGTCTACCTTAAAATATACCCTGGATATATTGATTTCTTACCACTTCCACCATTACCACCAAAGTCTAAGCACCTGCCGTCTCCCTTGGACTACAGCAGAGCCTCCCATCTGGTCTCATTGCTTCCATTCTTGCTCTTTTTCAGTCTTCAAAGTATAATGACCTTCTCAAAACACGAGTGACATCATGGCCATTCCTTGATCAGAATGTCCCGTTGTCTTTCTATGCTACACAAAATAGATCTAAAATCCTTACCAAATTCTGCTTGATCTGGTCCCTGCTTCTGACCTCATTGCTCAGCCTTTGCTATTTTATTATGTCTATCCTGACCTCCTACCCCATCTGGTCCTCTAACTATGGCAAATTCATTCCTTTATGGACTCCGTGTATATATGGCTATGTAGTTTATAGTTACAGAATGTTTACAGTGTCCCAGACACTGTTTCAAAAATTAGCTCATTTAATTTCAAAGCTTTAGGAGATAGTTAACTGATAGTATCCCCATGGAGAAACTGAGGCATGGGATAGTTTAAGTAAACTTACTAACGTTATGAGGTGAGTATTAGAGCCCAGATTTAAACCCAGGCAGAACGGGTCCAGGATCCACTTGCTACAGTAGTCTTGGCTTTCTCACAAGAGAATGTAAGCTTCATACCTCTAATAGTGCCTGACACATGACAAGGCCTTATTAAACATGAATGCATGCCTTTCTGTAACATCTGAGTAGGTTATTAAAACCTTCACTAAGAAGACTTTTGACCTGGAGCTTAAAAGGAAATTCTTTCTCTAAGAAATTGGAAAGTGGGGTGCATGGGTGGCTCAGTCAGTTAAACACCTGATTCTTGATTTCAGTTCAGGTCTTGATCTCAAGGTTGTGGGGTCAAGCCCTGCCTCAGGCTCCACACTCATCAGGGAGTCTGCTTGAGATTCTCTCTCTCTCTCTCTCCAATAAATATTTTTAAAAGATTTTATTTATTTATTTGACAGAGATCACAAGTAGGCAGAGAGGCAAGCAGAGAGAGAGGAGGAAGGAGGCTCCCTGCTGAGCAGAGAGCCCAATGAGGGACTCGATCCCAGGACCCTGAGATTATGACCTGAGCCGAAGGCAGAGGCCCAAGCCACTGAGCAACCCAGGCGCCCCTCCAATAAATCTTAAAAAAAAAAAAATAATAAGAATGAAATTGGGAAGAGAGGGAAAGAAAGTGACAGTGAGCCAGGTAGAGCCACATGATAAAAGCTCAGAGAAAACAGCCAACTGGGCTGGAACGTGTCACTTGCAGGAAAGAGGGAAAGATAAGACAGGAACGGTATGTTCTGCTCTGACAAGGTTGAGATTGTTTTTGGTGTGCTATAGGAGCTACTGAATCTTTTTTTTAAGATTTTGTTTATTTATTTGACACAGAGAGAGAGATCACAAGTAGGCAGAGAGGCAGGCAGAGATAGAGGGAGAAGCAGGCTCCCCGCTGAGCAGAGAGCCAGATGTGGTGCTCCATCCCAGGACCCTGGGATCATGACCCGAGCCGAAGGCAGAGGCCTAACCCACTGAGCCACCCTGATGCCCCAATATTTTTAGTAGAGCATATGTTCAGAGCAAATTTTGAGGTGATGATGCTGATGGCAGTGTGTTGGGAGGGTTAGACAGGCTGAGTCTGGGGACCGGTGAGAGAAAGCTGCCATGATCAAGTCACTAACATGTCTGGACTATCACAGTAGCCTCAAATGAGTTCCCACATATCCTCTTGCCCCCTTCAATTCCTTTCTTCATGTGGTAGCTAGAAAAATGATTGAAAACTTTGGCTCTGGTCCTGTGGTATTGTGATTTATTATAAGAAATACAAGCTTGGTCTTCCTGTTTCTGGTGCAGGGCTCCTGAAACCCTTGGAATTTCCTAAGTGATGACAGCCATAAAGGTGTCTTTTGTTGCATGAGGCAGCCACACCTAAGGATGGGGGTTGGTTGTCAAGAGAACCAACCATGTGATTAGAGGGTTGGAACTTTCAGCCCTACCTCCCTTAACTTCCAGGGAGGAGAGAGTGGCTGGAGATGGAATCAGTCTACAGTCACCAATGGCCTAGTCAGGCCTCTGTAATAAAGCCTCCATAAAAATTCAAAAGGTGATTCGGAGAGCTTCTGGGTTGGTAAACACATGGCAATTGGGGAACAGAGGCACCACTTCCCATATACCTTGCCCTAAGCACCTCTTCCATCTGTCTTTTCCTGAGTTATAGTTTTTCATAATAAACTGGTAATCTTGTTAGTGAAATTTTTCACTGAGTTCTGTGAGCTCCTTTAGCAAATTAATTGAACCCAGGGAGGAGGGGGTCAAGGGAACCTCCCAACTACAGCTGGTTTGTCAGAAGAAGTCGGGGTAGGGAGGCAATTTTGTGGGGATAGACCCTTAACCTGTGGAATAGGACCCCATCTGATGCAGTAGTGTCAGAATTGAGTAGACTTGTACATCCTGCTGGTTTCAGAGGATTGCTTCTTGGTGGTATGGGCAAAAAAAAAAACAAAAACAAAAACAAAAACATCAACACCATCACATTGGTCCATTTTAGGTCCATTTTCTCCTCTGCCTGAAATCTTTAAATGGTTTCCTATGGTCTTTAGGGTACTCCAGAATCCTTACCATGATGCAGGCATTGCAAGAGGTGGTTTCTCCTCACTAGATGAATTCCCAGCACTCCCCTCCTTCATGAACTAACCACCTTATACCTCTTTAAGATTCTGAAAAGCATGAAACTCTCATTGCAAACTCTTGCCTCAACTACTTCTTCTTCCTGGAACGTCTCCCCTCTCTTATCACCCTTATTTGCTTACTAATTCCTACTCATCCTTTATCTCCATTCCTAAGGACTTTCCTTACCAATCTGACCAATCCCTTCGTGGTAGGGTTGCCAGATGTAGCAGATAAAAATATAAAATGCCTGGGGCACCTGGATGGCTCAGTCGATTAAGGGTCTGACTTCGGCTCAGGTCATAATGTCCAGGTCCTAGGTTTGAGCCCCACATTGGGTTCCATGCTCAGCAGGGAGTCTGCCCCCTCCACAACTCATGCTCTCTCTCTCTCTCAAATAAATAAAAATATTAAAAAAAAATACAACATGCCCAGTTAAAATTGAATTTCAGATAAATTATTTTTAGTATAAGTGTACCCCATGCAATATTTGGGGCATAGTTATACTAAAAGGAATTTGTTGTTTATCTGAAATTCAGCTTTAACTCAATCTCTTGTATTTTATCTGGTAACCCTACTCCCTAAACTAGATTCGTTTATACAGTAGTCTCCCTTATCCACAGGGTATACATCCCCAGTGGATGCTGAAACTAGATAGTACTGAACCCTATGTATACTATGTTTTTCCCATACATAAATAGCAATGATAAAATTTAATCTATAAATTAGGCACAGTAAGAGATTAACAGTAATTACAATCAAATAGAACAAGTATAACAATATATGGTACAACAAGTTATGTGAATGTAGTTTTTCTCCCTCTCTCAAAATATCTTAGTAAACTGTACTCACCCTTCTTGTAATGTGAGGTATAAAATATCTACGTGATGGATGAGATGATATGAGCTGAATGGTGTAGGCGTTCTGACATAGGGTTAAGGCTACTACTGACGTTCTGAGGCTGTGTTAGAAAGTTGATTATCTGCTTCTGGACCACGGCTCACCACAGGTAGCTGAACACATGGAAAGTGAAACTGTGGATAAGGGATGGATTATCGTACACCCCCCTCCCCAGCTCACTCTACTTCTTGGTGTCTATCTCACTTGTATTAACTGCTTGACATGACCACGTGGGCTATAAGTTCCGTGAGGACAGGATTGTGTCTGCTTTGTTTCCCAGTGCCTAACACAGTGCAATGGCATGTCATAGACTCTCCATAAATATTAAATGAATGAAAACAATACAAGACTACTGGAGTTCTAGGGAGGGCAGCGCTGAAGAAGACACTGGGAACTTTGCTGCATGGAAGTGAACTTTGAAACAGAAGGGAGTTGGGGAGAGAGAACACACAGCAAAGATATAGGGTTAGAAAGAGAAGAGATGACCTTCAGCTAAGCTAAGGGGAATGCCCATGCTCCGGTAGCAAAAGGAGGAAGAAGGCAGATGCTGGAGATGATGGTGCTAAAGAAAGAATTCATACACTCCTGATAGATCTGGGGAAGTCACAGAGACCAGGCCTATGGAGCCAGCAGTTAAATACTCGGGGCCTTGGGGAGAACGGATTCAGGTCTGACAGCTATCTGGTTGCAGACTGCTCTTGAGAAATGTAGTGATGGGGAAAAAAATGATTGTAGCTGAGCCGTTAGCATGGTGGAGAGGAAATGTGTGTGGACATGTATGTTTATGCAAGAGGGAGACCTTTGTGTCATTGGTGAAAGGGAAGGAAGCCGTGGAAAAAGAGGTGATCATCCTGTTGGAAGGGGTAATGGATGGTCCAGGAAGGCATGGAAGGGATGAATTCAGAAAAGAGGAAGGTTGTTTTCACAAGTAACAGGAGGGTGGGAACAATGACTATTATAGTCTTTTCTGATAATGCAACTCTCATCTCAAAGAAGTTATATTATCTTGGGGCGCCTGAGTGGCTCAGTGGGTTGACCCTCTGCCCTCAGCTCAGGTCACGGTCTCAGGTCACAGTCTCGGGATTCGGGATCAAGCCCCGTATCGCGCTCTCTTCTCGGCAGGGAGCCTGCTTCCTCCTCTCTCTCTCTGCCTGCCTCTCTGCCTACTTGTGATCTCTCTCTGTCCAATAAATAAATAAAATCTTTTAAAAAATTATATTATTTTCATTGCTAAAGGTTACGTGGCGTTCACTGAAGGGTATAACCTGAATCTGGAAATAGTTAAAGTTAGTCCAGAGCTTCTCAGACTTGAGCAGGATAGTGATCCCCGCCTGAGACTCTCATTTAAAGCAGCCTGTGTTGCCTGTGGGTAGCTGGGACAGCCCCGAACTTCTGCATTTCCAGCAAACACCCAGGGGATGTTCTTGCTGCTGTTCTTACATCTGCCATCCTTGCTCTGTGAAGCTTTTTTTTTTTTTTTAAATGACAGCTGAGGGGCGCCTGGGTGGCTCAGTGGGTTAAAGCCTCTACCTTCGGCTCAGGTCATGATCCCAGGGTCCTGGGATTGAACCCTGTTTTGGGCTCTCTGCTCAGCGGGGAGCCTGCTTCCCTTCCTTTCTCTCTGCCTGCCTCTCTGCCTTCTTGTAATCTCTGTCAAATAAATAAAAAAATCTTAAAAAAAAAAAATTGAAACCTTATAAAAGACAACTGAACTTAAATGTTTTACATTTGGCTTAACCTAGTAGTGAAATCTAACTAGTGACATCTATGCAAGACACTGAACATCCTTTCTCCTGAAGTTAGCTGAATTGTGATTGAAATTTACCTTCTCCTAAACGCTCTCTAGTTTTAAATAACGCAGTTTGCTTACATGTATCTCGGACATGAATTCCCTCAGAACTAAGAAAGGAGTTACCTTTGGAATTTGAAACCATATTGCTTTGGAGTGCGAGAGAACAGAAAATTGCTTAAAAGCAGAAATTGATCCTAGTGAAATATTTATCTCTATTAAATTATCAATCAGTTATTTATTGGAGGGATTTTTTGCTCATTGATTCCAAGGGAAATCCCCTACAGATGTATTAGTATGATTAATTATTAATGCTTGAGATGATTTTTAAATGTCTTATATTTAAGCTCTTAATGCTTTTTAACAGAAAAAGAGTGCTATTTACAAAATAACTATAGGATTTATTTTTATAATTAATTCCTACCTTAGAATAAACGAGCTACGGGGAACACTGCTTTTCTTCAAGCCATTTGTGTACTTCTACCACTCCATGGAAAGCCTTATTTGATGAGGACATTAAAAGCTAGGACTTGTCAGGCAGAAAATCCTACCTGCCCATTCATTACTGGACATGTGAGGACAGGTTCTGCACAAAGCAAAAGGCTCAGAGATAATTCAAGCACAAATCAGAAAAAGAGATTATTCTAACCTCTAGCCATAACTCAAATTTTTTTCCCTCTGGAATCATTTTTTAAAGTTCATTTTTAATTTCGAATATGCTGTCCATATACAAAATTCAAAAAATTTTGAATCTCTAAATATGTCGAGTGAAAGTCTCTCTCCTTCCTCCTGTGTGTCTTTCACAGAAGTCTCCTCATTCACCGGTTTCTTGTGAGGCATTCGTAACACCTGTGTGTGACACACAGCCCACATATAGTAAAGTGCCATCCCATGCTCACTGTTCTGGATTCCTTTTTTCACTATATATTTGGACGTTGTTTGATACGAATACCCAATTTGCTCTATTCCTATTAATGGGTACATAATTGGGTAGGATTTTCCCCAAATGTGAATTTTTTCATAAACAAGTTTATATGCAAAGAAATATATTGAGCATTTAGGACCATTAAGGAAGAATGTCAAGAGATGCTTACAGGAAAATCCAGTATCCCTCTAAACTATCTCCTCACACTATCTGAGACTATACTGAAAGCTTGAAAGCCCTGCTAACTCTAGCCATTCCCACAGAGCGAGGAGCTCCTGCTGGGGGTAACCAGACACCAGAACAGAGTAAGGAGAAGAAGGCATTCCCTCCTGGGTGTCCGCAGACCTACCAGTCGATACCATCAAGACGTGCTTCAAGGATCTAAGCTTATACCCAGCTCTTTGGTGCCTGCAGATGACATGAAGACCACTGAAAACCGAAGCTGACATCTGCATGACTTCCAGAGGCCTCCGAGGCAAACACAGTCATCACCACGTACAGAAATGCAAATCCAGCAGAATGCAACAGAAATGCAAACAGAAATGCAAACCCCACTTGACAACAGTGGTTCTAGAGTTCAACTGGGGTTCCAGCAGGACCTTCCTTGCCCGTGTACCCAGGCAGGCACCCATCCACACACTTCTGAACAGTTACTATGTTCCAGGCACAGTTCCACGTGCGGCAGACAAGGAACTTACGTTTCAGGGGAGCAGATCTGAGTCCACCTCACTAAAGCTAACCAAGCCTGCCCTCACGTTCTCTCATGACCACCCCCACATCCCCCCTTTTCTCTGGAGTCAGCCCGTACACCTGAATGCTTTGCTCATGGTCTCCACGTCTGTATTCATCTACTCATTGTCCAAGGGTTTTAAGTGTCTTCCTTGTGTCCAGCAGGATTTGAAGTGCTTTGTGAGTACACCATAAAACCAACGGAATGCAGGCTCTGCTCTTGGCAACAGGCCTGAACTTGTATTTCAGTAAACCTTTAATTTTAGAATAGTTTTATATTCACAGAAAAGCTGCAAAGATACAGAGTTCTCACATACCCCTCACCCAGTTCCTCCTGTTGCCAGCATCTGACCTTAGAATGGCATATTTATGTTATAATAGCTTAATTAATGAACCGGCACTGATACCTTAACTAAAGTCTAATACTTTTCATTAAAATCTGAATCTCCAGTTTCCTTAGATCTTTCACTAACTTCGTTATTCTGTTCCAGGATCTCACTTACCACATTGCAAGGGATTTTTTTTTTAAGATTTTATTTATTTATTTGTCAGAGAGAGAAATCACAAGTAGGCAGAGAGGCAGACAGAGGCAAAGAGAGAAACAGGCTCCCCGCTGAGCAAGGAGCCTGATGCGGGACTCGATCCCAGGACCCCGGGATCATGACCTGAGCCGAAGGCAGAGGCTTAACCCACTGAGCTATCCAGGCATCCCTACAAGTAATTTTTATATCTCCTTAATCACTCTGGCCTGTGATAGTTTTTAGTTTTGTTTTTCATGAAGTTTGGCAGATCTGAGGAGACTAGACAGTATTTTATAGAGTGCCCTCTATATGGGTTTGCCTGGTGCTTTCTTCTCAATGGATTACACCAGGGCTATGGGTTATGGGAGGAAACCCACAGAGGTGAAGTGTCCTTGTCATCACATCACAGCAGGGGGTACGGACCATGCACGAGACATGGCAGAGACAGCAACCTTGAACACCTGGCAAAGCACTGTTGGCCAGTCTCCCCGCACCCCCCATCCCTGTAAGGCAACCTTATTCCCCCTCCCCCTACTCTGTTGTTTGGACGCAAGTCACTTGGGGAGAATTAAGCTCCACTTCCTGGTGGGGAGGGGGGAGGTAGCAGCTGTATAAATTATATATGATTTATGCACCTGTGAGGAACTCACATGGGATATGAGAAGAGGCCAAAGAGGCAAAGAGGTGCACAGCCCCGCAGAGGGGCTGAGGAGACAGGATTTTAATTAAGGAGTGATGGGAACCCATTGGAGGGTTTTAAACAGGGAAGTATTGGTGTTTCAAAGAAATCTTTGAGGCTACTCTATGGAAGGAGAGGGCAAGAGAGAAAGCAGGGCCAGTCCATGTGAAGGCTCCTCCAGCGGCCCGAGCAACAAGGGTCCCGGAATGTGTGGGACACATTCCACTGTCAGTTCTGCTCCCTCAGCCGCGAGAGCAATGCCGGGAACCCAGCAGGCCTCCAGCGTGACCGGCTGGATGAATGTGGATGAATGTGTTACACGGTTATTGCAGAGATGGAGAGAATCTTTCAGTCAAGACATGCTGCCGGTTTTGTATTTTCTGGGGGCGGGGGGGGGGGGGCGGGCGGGGGAGAGTGAGAGCTCTCCTTCCCACATCGCATCCCTCTGCACTTGGTATGCTTTCTCTGCTGTTGGACGCCGTAGGATGGCTACAGGATTCTTTGAACTGTTTGGACTGTGCTTCTGCCTCTGCTTAGTCATATTGGCCAGGACTGACAATAACAGAATTTTTCAAGAGAAACCAAGATTGAGTAGAATTGCAAAACCAGTTCCTCTCAGATTTTCAGCCCCATGGGACTTTATAATCTTTGAAGCCCAATCTCTAAAAACCTCTTTGAGAGTCAACTGCTAGCAAATAAAGATCCTCAGAGGGGTGCCAAGATTCCTTGGAACTTGGCATTCTGGCAAAGAACTGGTGAGATAATCATTTACATAACTGTGTTCCAAAGAACCTCCCATCTGATTTTACATTACAATGAAAACATGTTGTGACAAAACCCTGTCTTGGCACTACTTTCCCTGCCAGTGGTGGTGCCCAAGACCTACAGCGAGCTGCCCACTCGCCCGCTGGTTCCCTCAGCAGAGCCCGCGCAGCTCTTGTCACCGTGGAGGGTGCTGGAAGCACACGGACTAAGACCACATGGAACAGGAAGATGAGAGAGCCAGATCCTGGCATCAGGAAACTGTGAGTCCTCTCTGGAAAGTCTGGCACCAGAGATGGGCATACTCCAGAAATGATTAATTTGGAAGGATTGGTCATTTCGTTCAAATAGGTTTTACGCTATGGACTGAGACACCAGAGCAATAATCAGCTGTTACTGGGAGTGATGCCCAGCGGCATCACTGGTTATGATTTTTCATGTAACAAATAGCAAACTCAAACTGGCTTAAGCAAACACAGCCACTGCATTGGCTTGTCCCTTGGGAACTCCAGAGTGCCGTCTTGGAACTGACACCCTCCTCCCGGTACCAGCTCCATATCTGTTTTGTTCACAGCAGTGCCTGTTCTGTTTGCTGCTTCATCCTCAGGCAGGCACTTCCCCCGGGGGCGCAGACAACTGAGAGAATTTTGGACCTTGTTTTCTCTAAGACACATCCAGGAAAAGAAGGATTGTTTCTCCCGGTTACCCAACAGAAGGCTGACGAAGCTTCTCCCCAGAAGCTCTAGCAAACATTTCCTCAAACCTCATTGGTCCAGACTGGGACATATGCCCACCCCGGAGCCAATCTCTGTGGCCAGGTGATGGCCGCTCTGATTGGCTTACGCTCGCCAGGGTGCACACCTGGGAGCTGGATGCATCCACGTGCTGGAGAAAGGGGAGGAACTGAGGTTCCCTCAAGGCAAAATGGGGCTGCTGTGATGGGAGAAGGGGGAAATAACACTGAGGAGGAGGCAACCTACATCAACATCATTATTATCATGATAAAAGCCAAATTAGAAGCAATGCAGATATAGACAAGAAAACTTCTGCTTAGAACCCCAGTTTGCCTGCTTCTAGGTCAGTCACTTAACCTCTTCAGGGCTCAATTTCTTTATCTGAAAATATGTGGATAACAGTACCCTCATGGAAGGTCAAATTCATATATCTGAATATACTATATATATATATATATATATATATATATATATATCTCAAAATATATAAGGTTACATATTTGAAAAAAACAAAACCAGATACTTTTTGTATTTCCTTCAAGTGTCAAATCTCGTCAGTCTTGTCAGAGCCAAGACTGAGCTGCTGCTTTGCTGAGCAGAACAGCAGATGGAAAGAGACGTCCCTGGCCACCCTGAGCGCTGGGCATGTCAGGACCCGTCTCTCATCTTCAACGCAGGAAAGAAGTTTCACTGGTTCAGAACCAAACTCAAGCAGCAGGTGTTCAGGGCTGGGTTGTTGAAGTTTCAGCTTTGATTTTTCTATGAAATCGTTTAGGGTATTAAAATGTCGGCCCTATTCTCTTGTTTAAGAACTGGTTTCATTTCTAATGACACAGCACCATCATGCCATTCCTTGATTTAGTCATGAGAACCAAAACTAATGTGTGGCCAGTTTCATGTCGTTTTTAGAGCAGTTAGTACAGAGAACAACAGGCTCCTGTGAAAACAGATGTATTTGCTATCTATTTCTCTATCTGCTACCTCTTAGACTCAAAACCCGATTTCTGAGTCGGCTGGGTCCCCTGGTTTGGTCTTTGTGGGAGAGGCTTCGGGGAGGGCAAAAAGCTGGCTATTCTGAGCAGGGAGCCTTTTTATAAGAAAGAAGACTGTCATCCCCTGAACCTTATAAAAAGACTGTAAAGGTGTGTCAGAAAGAGACCTCTCTTCTCTTGAGAGAAGATTCCCTTGGCAGTGTTGTCTGCTGCAAACACAGTGTTCTTTATTTGATGAGCCGCTGTAAATTTCTGAAAGGCCTTGTGCTACTGCATGAGAAAGTGAGCACACGTTCGGTGTTGCTGGAGAAAAGCAGTGCCTTAATAATAATGCTAATACTCTCAAAATGACAACGCAAACTCTTGATCATCTACAATGTCTCTGTGACCAGGTTAAATAACAAAGATTGGCAGATGCAGGAACATTGAGTTTTCCGTGGCTTCAGAGAGAGTGTTAAAGAATTTAATTAGAGTCCTAGGCTGCCTTCCATTAGGTAATTGCCTGATCTCCCTGTGTCTGAGCTTCCTCACGTATAAAATGCAAATAACAATATAATAAATACCTCGTGGGGTGGTAGTGAGGGCTGTGTAAACTAATGCGTGTGAAGTGCTTAGAACAGCACCTGGCACGCACACGGTCCACACTCAATAAATGTTGTTGCAATTACCGACACCTTCACTATCCATTTTTCTCAATTGCAAGTTGAATGCCCTTGCCTCTTTGACTCAGACGTATACAACCCCCTCCTCCCCGACCTGGCCCCCCTCCAACCTCGGTTACTCATCTGATCTTTAATCTCAGGTTGTCTTCCAACATGTGTCTCAGACTAAGGCAAGTCTTGCTTCCATGCCAGCAGGCTGTCCCACTCCAGGAACCTTCTGACCAGTCTTTCCTTGTGGCTTTTAATGCTCGATGGGATTCCAAAGTCTGCCAATTAAAAAAAAAGAGAAAGAGAAATGTTGAATATTGACTTGAATAGCACATCTCTGTAGATCCAACTCACCTGGAAGACTGGATTTGGCAGTTGGGGCCCTGCTCTTTGCTTGGACCTGGGGCCTGTGGGGTGCTGTCCTCAAGCCCAGGGAAGCTTCTGGGTTCAGTTTAACATTTTTCATGCAATTCGATCCATATCATTTAACTTCATTCCTGCTTTTTTTTTTTTTTTTTTTTTTTAATTTCCACATGGGGACATTGTCAAGAAAGCCTTTCTGTATTTCATTTCTTTGATTATCTTATGCATTCATTTTTTTCTTTCAACTGGTCTTCTCTTATTGTGTTCATCTGAACAGTGCCAAGAATATTGCTGTTATGTATGGCTTTGTGTATCTACATCTTGTCCCTTCTCCTGGACTGGGAGTTTTTTGAAGCCAAAAGCCATGGCTTCTACTTCTTCTCATCACCTGCAAGATGATGGGACGTGTGGGGATTGGCTCAGGGAAGGGCTGTGACTGCATATAGGTCTCTCCCGCGACATTTTCCCTCACTCACATCCTCTTTTTTTCTCCTAACAGTTTCACAGGCCCTTTCTGCCTGAATGTTGTTAGGCCATGAGCAGGCACAGAGTTCCTTGCCAGGGTCTTAACTTGCCTGTATTTGAGGCCTTGAAGCTGATGCACCCAGGAGTGTCCCTGGACCCAGCTTCAACACACCAGGTTGGCGTATGTGTTGACAGATCACCTGCCATTTCTTCAGACAAGTGAACATGTTCTCTCTTCATGTCTCATTGTGCTTTCCTTGATCTAATTTCCTACCTCCTACTCAAGGTCTCATTCGCCCACCTTTCCCTGAGTCTCTTCCAGGCCCATCCCATCCTGGGCCTCTCTTCACGCATTGGCCGTTACCCTAGCTTGATCCTTCTCTGGCTCACTTTGGTTTCTGTTCCCCCTCTTCTTTTTCTTTCACTTTCCCCCACCCACCAGTCGTTTTTAACAGTGTCATCATGACTTTCAGTGTGGGAACATGGCACTCACTGTCTCCCACATTACACAGCCACCCTGGCATTCATGTGACCAACATTCCTTCCCCGAACCACCAGGCAGGATGGACGCGCCACTGCTGCCAGACACCAGACTGCGGCCCTCACAGTGAGTCCTGCTTCCTGCCCAGCTCGGGAAACCAGAGCAGGGCAGAAGATGGAGGCCACAGAGCCGGGCCCTGGACTTCTCGGCTTCTGTTGGGCAGCGTGAGTGGGGTGTCACCCAAGACACCACTTAGAACAGCTGCGATCTGTAAAAGCATGAAACAAGGAGGGTTCTCTTAAAGGAATGGTATGGGCTGCGGGGAAGAGGTGGGGTAGCACATATGACTGAGACCAGGGAGGTTTCTAGTGCTGACATGACTTGGCCTCCTAATCCACAAAACTCAGCTGAAACAGCCAGGCCAATGAATATCAGGGTCCCAGTCATACGCAGAAAACACTCTTCCCTTTTTCTTCCCTTAACCTCACACATGCAGGCTTGTGCAATCTCTTCTTATGCAAAGGTCTGCAAAACTGTCCCAAGTGGAGGGCAGGTCTGGGGCATCTGCAACACCCGTCCTTCCCAAAGGGTCTGCAGTCAGCTGGGACAACCAGAACAGCCTGGACTGCCAGAGCATGAGAGAAAGAGTGTGTCAAGGCTGCTAGGAATGGGGGCCTTCTAGGACTCTGCCTCAGAGATTGAGAAATGGTCTTCTTATTTCAAACGTGCAAACCGGATTTGGTCAAATACTCTCCCTGTGAAGCAGCTGCCCTTTGAAGCAGAGGACCAGGGTGGAAACACAGCTCTTGTCTGAGAAAGGATAGGTTTCTTTCTTACCCTTTCTGCCGACCATTCTATTTCCTGCTGGTTTGCTGCACTGACCCTTCGCTGGCAGCG
>NC_081561.1:124587687-124651608 GCF_022355385.1 Mustela nigripes | reverse complement strand
GGGGGGGGGCGGCGGCCCCAACGCGACCTCGCCAGCTTGCTGCTGCAGCCCTGTGAACCAGGCTGAGCCGACTGGTCGGGGCGGGGGCGGGGCCGGGGGAGAGTGGTTGGTGGTGGTACGGAGAAAGCCACGTCTCCCGGTACCTTCTTAAGCACCAGGAGGGAATCGCAGACCCAGTCCCGGTGCTCTTTCTTTTTCTTCAGGTGCAAGTGGTTAAAGCCCACCCACAGGGGCAGCTCAGCCATGACACAGGTGGGGAAGCAAATACAGCTCAACTCAAGAGGGGGATTTGTAGGCAGAGGACCGCCCACATTACCTAGTATAGTGCTGAGAGTGGGTTTAATATCCGCAGACCCTTTCGACGTTTAAATATGGCCTGACCAAGGTAAAGGGAAAATATAAAAGGAAACTTGCCAAATAGGATCAAAGGATGTCATTTTTAGGAACTCTATTTTTAAAGAACTGTCTCTATAGAATCTTAGCTTTAGTTGGTCTCAGCCAAAGTGTGCCCAGGCCCTATTTCTGACTGTCTTATTTTAGAACGAAATGTGTAATGTTACCCATACCAAGTATCTCGGATATCTTTTTCAATTGATTTTGATAGCTCACAGAGCAAAACTCCTGAAGCCCCCTCCTGGGGACCTGTGGGGTACCCAGAAGAAAACATTTTAACTTCTATTTATATCTATGCTCTAATCTAAAAATGAAGAAATTAAGCTTTACTATTGGTAATAAATATGACTAATATTTACTAATCTGCAAGTATATATGTATACAAAATTTACAAATAAATATAAATTTTATGAAGTTTCTAACTTTTTTGGGGGGATTGGATTGGATTATCAAAAATATTTCATGGAACTTCTCTTTCTGATCAATATGAAATAACAGAGGCCAAATTTACCCTCTGGTCTGAAAAAAAAAAAGACCCACAAAAACACAGAATTTATGAAACAACAGCTTTTAAGATAAGACACATCAGGCAATGAAGAAATCCTGGACATGAACTAGTGAGGTGAGCCCTCTGGTTGCCTTAGCCTACAACACTGAGTTCACACTGTTTAATAAATAATTATATATGTTTACAAAAATAAAGTTTGGTTACTTTTTTACTAGACTATAAACTCCTTGAGGACAGGGGACATATCTTACTCATAGCATACCCCCAGGATCTAGCACAGAAGATGTCACATAATAGTTGCTGAATGAACATGTGTGACTAAATCATTGAAGGTCTCCAGGGAAGCCCCAGAATGGTTAGATCATAGATGATGGGATGTTAGGGCCCAAATGCACCTTAGAGCTGCTCTAGTCCACTTTCTTCATTATGTGGATGAGGAAATTGAGGTCCAAAGCAACTCCGTGACTTCCCCAAGTCACTCAACCCCTTAGTAGTGGACTTACTAGGAATATTACTTCCTATAAAGAAACCCTTGAGTTAAGCAAGTTAGTAAACCAGAGCCCCAAGCTGCAGAGGGACCTTCTATTAAAAGGTGAATTCCTGCTACTCAGGAGGCAGGGGCATAATGGAGTTCTAGATATTAAAGGTAGTGTGCTCAGATATCAAGAATTATTATAGGCAGAGCCACTTGGAATTGAAGACATGGCCAGACACTGCTCAATTCTAGAACAATACTGAAAGAAATTCCCAGGTTGGGCAGAGAGGCCAGAAGAAGATCCTTTCTGACACAAGCTCTGGCTGTCATCAGAGAGGTCTTGAGAATCTACAGGAGACCTTGGATCAGGATAGGCCCATCTACCTGGAAGCCACAGGAAATTCTGGACGAGATCCAAACCAATCAGTACTTCCCAGGATATTTTGCAGGCGATGGGTCTATCCTAGGGTAGTGGGTCCAAAGAGAGCATCCTATGTTGGGATGCCTCTGCCTAACTACTTGGCCTGACTGTGCTCTGGGAGAAGACCAGAACTTAGGAGATGCTTGTCACTTCATGGAGCACCTTCAGGCCACAAGATGTGTTCTGTCACAGAAGGATCTTTCTGCTTAGGATTGAAGGAGCCTCTGACACTGTGTACCCTCCCAGTAGGAGCCAAGTCCCATGGGTTGGTTCTGATGGCTCTTTAAGGTTTGGTGCATTGTCAAGCAGCCTCAGCGACATCACTTCTCCATCAGGGTTTGTCCTGGATTCTTCTGGGAAGTCGTAGCCTTCATCAAACCCTTTAGCTCTTGGTTTCTCTTCAGTTCCAATCACTGTCTGCTCCTCAAAGTCCTTGAAAAGGCAACCCAGCTCTTTCTAAGCACTTTGTTGAAGGCCAGAAAATGCTAGGACATGGTAATGGCTTCCTGATATTATCTTGAGGGTTTTAGGATTTGATCTGGGCCTGGTGTAAGAATGGACTTCTGACTCCCCATAGATTCCTATTAATACTTCTACTGATGTCCCAAATGCACCTATGAAACACATGGGTTAGAAGCTGGAGCTTGGCTCTTGTGACAAAGACTTTATAGTAGCCTCACAGTTTGACAGTTTTCAATAGTGACATTTGGGCTTCACCTGACAACATGAATGACAGGGTTTGAAAGAGAGTGGTGATGTCAATGTGACTTCTGGAGAATTCTTCACCCTGGAAACCCCAAAGAGCTCCTCTAGACAGGGAATATTTTTTTTTAAATATTTTATTTATTTATTTGACAGACAGAGATCACAAGTAGGCAGAGAGGCAGGCAGGCAAAGGGGGAAGCAGGCTCCCCACTGAGCAGAGAGCCTGATGTGGGGCTTGATCCAAGGACCCTGAGATCGTGAACTGAGCTGAAGGCAGAGGCTTAACCCACGGAGCCACCCAGGTGCCCCTAGAAAGGGGATTATTATTTAGCTTAAAGGGAGTCTCCTAAACAAGAATTACTAGCTGGTTTACATCAGATTTGGAGGTGAATCTCCGTGGGCCCTGGGCACCACTTGGGAGGAGGTCTCTGACCCACAGCTGGGCCATAACAGGCCAAGCTGTGATGTGCTTCTCCTCAGCAGCAGTGAGTTGTTAACTCACTAGCAGAAGCCACAGTGCAGAGCCCTGGAATGAGAAAAGAACCAGGGATGACAAGGTGTTTTCTGCGCACTAATTAAACTGAGCAGCCAGCTGAGCTGTTCGTTTTCATTTTATAGATCAGGAAACAAAGGCATTGAAAAATTCAGTAAGGCACCCACTGTCACAGGGTGAGTCAGAAGTAAACTGGGTCCAAAAATGCAAACTTTGTGCCTCCTGGGCCAGCATCGGGTTCTGCCTTGGGTTCTGTGGTCTCAGAAAATAATTCCCAATTTATCCATAGCAAGAGTCCTTTGTGACACTCATTTCATGAATCTCACCCCAATACTACCAGTTCTCTGCAGGTTTTCTCAGGAGCCAAAGGCCTTGCCTTCCCCAGTCTCCCTTCATGTCACTCTTTGGCCATCTCATGGGCTGTGCAGCTCCAGAGGCCTTTTGTAGACTCATCCCAGTTGGATTTCCCACTTGCTCCAGCACATCCACCAAGGTGGTCCCCTTGGCCATGCCAGCAACTTCCCCACACGTTATGGCTCAGAATTACAGCTCTGACTGGGCCTCCCAGGAATTTTTCCTTCCTTACTGCTTCTATTGTTCGCACTGGTCTCTCTGACTCAGCAATGATGTCATCCACTCCTGCACCCCCTTCCTCGTGTCCATTTTCTGCCTGGAAAGCTCTCCTTTTCTCAGACCACCAAGGCTCTCCAGGAATTCTAGGCACCTCCCAGCTTTTCCAGAATTTCTGTTTCCCTTCTCTGTGATATCTTTCTAGACTCATTAAAGAGATGTAGTGATCTTGGGCAGTTGATGTAGTGATCTTTGATCAGTTTTGTGGGCAGCCACCATTCGCCCACAAAACTGATCAAAATTGTTTTGTCCTCATCTCTTACCAAGGCCTCAAATTGCTATTTAAGGTGATATGGTAGGCAGAATTCTACAATGGACCCCAAATTTCCTGTTTCCCCTTCCCTTGTGGGTACCGCCACTGAATATGATGGATTTTACTACTGTGAATAGGTTAAGCTTATGGTGCAGTTGACCTTAAGAAAAAGAGATTTATCACAGTGGCTCTAACCTAATAATAGCAGGGACCTCAGTCCTATGACCACAGGGAACTAGATTCTACCAACAAACAAGAAAGTGCTGAAAGTGGACTATTTTCCCAGAGCCCCAGATAAGAACCCAATCGCGCTAACACCTGAATTTCAACACTGTGTTATCCTGAGCAGAGGACCCAGGCGTGCAGTACCAGGCTTCTTGTTTCTATAAAAAAGACTATGAACTGGTCAGTGGGCATTGTTTGAAGTCATTAAGTTGGTGGTAATTTGTTAAACAGCAGTAGGAAACTAATGTAGATGAATAGTCATTCAATCGTGTTAGAGTTGTGGAATCTCCGTGTTCATCCTGGCACCAGTCTCAGCTGAGGGGCTGCCGTCACAGTTGGGTGGATGGCCAGCCATCGGCTACAGACGCCCAGCAGGAAGAGAGCCTGGCCACCTGGTTTCCCTCTGAACATAATTCAGCTGCAAGTGGCATTGCTTGGTTCCCATCACTCTGTTGCCTGCTCTGAGGCAAAGATGAACTTGGCCTTCGCGCCCACGGTGGCTTCTGATCTAGTAATTAAATGAACACATAGTGAATACAAAGGGAGGAGGAGACAAGGAGCAGAATGTTCAGAGATCAAGAGAATGGAAATCATGTGAAAATACTTCATGGAAGAAATGACATTTGTCCTGAGCCCTGAAGGCTCAGTGGGGTTTTACCTTAAGGATAGAAGTAGGAAATTAACAGTGATTTTTTAGAGCTGTGTTGGACCTTTGACACATCAGGGATAGTATGGTTAGGTTGGAAATAGTATTCGGGGTCTACAATGTGAAGGCTCTTGAATCATTGGGAGTAGTGTGTAGGTGTTTTCTGATGACACATGAGTGTAATAGAATCAAGCTGGACTGAGAGTGTAGGACGGATTAAAGGAGAGGCAGGTCAGAGATGGGGATTATTTGTAGACCATGAGAACAGAATAGGCAAAAATTAACCAGAGCCTGCATCATGGCTCTGGCGGTAGGGACAGACGGAAGGAGAAGAACGAACAGCCACTGGGGAAAGTGGAACCTCCACTGACCAAGCCACAGAATGAACACAGCATCCATCGTGGGTCCACTCATCAGCCCTGCCTGCCTCCACCCATTCCAGTATTTCAGATGTGTTATCTGTCGGCTCCATCCAACAGTCTGTATGAGGCGCTGCCCCAAAAGGCAAAGCATGGCTACATGCAAGGGGATGAGAGTGGCTATGGCACCAGGGTTAAAGGGAGAGTCCTCTAAGAGAAGCGTGGCTGATGGACCACAGGTCAGGGGGAGAAAGATGGCACCCGGTTGCAACCACTGTCTTCGGGAAAGAATGACATGAAGTCATTGTTTTGCTTATAGGTGGACTATTCAAAGGGAGAGGGGGCTTTGCATTTCTCCTCTAGACTACCAGCAAAACTTTATCACTTCCCAGGACACACACACACACACACCACACATGCACACACACACACACTCAGAGGGAGCCTGCTGACTCATGCCTGTAGAACTTTCACAATGACAAACAGAGCAACAGTTATTCCTGCAAATGCTTAGCCGGGTTGGTCTAGAAGACAAATTGGTAGCCATAAAATGATCCTTTGAGCCCTTCCACAGACACCGGTTTCTTTCGCCTCCCTCTCCGACTGCCCAGGCTGTGGTCGTTATCATGAGTTTATAGGGTAAGAGGCATACAACGTCCTTTCTGTTCAACCACCACCAGACCAGTCAAGGGCACACTAGGCCAACCGGGCTCTTCCTCCTTCCCCCTCGGTTCTGGGTAAGCACACATCTTCCACCCTTACTTTAAAGGCAGACAATTTGTTTTTATCATTTGCCAACACAGCTGAGGATGATTATTAATTAATCAAAAACACTGACTTTTAACTTCCCACGCTCTCTCCAGAGATGCTCCAGTGACGGCTTGCATCCGGACTTCAGAGCTGTTTAGATAGAAGTGGGCACCATGCAGCAAAGACTTGTTTTTTTTCTGGTTTATTCTTTTCAAAACACAACTCTAGCTTAATCCCATTTAGCCAGTAAACTTGATTTTAAGGTGGTCTCATTTTGTGGCGTTTCTGTGGGTCTTTTTATACAGCTCCCTTTGAAACCAGAAATGCTGTGTCAGGACTTCACAAGAAGGGAAAGAAGTCAGGCGCACATTTTCTGCTCATCAAAAGCGGAGTCTAAAGCACACCAGCCGCGTGTTCCCATGAATAATGAAACACCGTTGTCTTCCTCGGCTCACAGTCTTGTGTTCACCTGCCAAACGCAGGGTCTCAGCACTGAATACCTAACCGTGCCTCAGAGCCAGTTTGAAATGTGACATTTGGAATACAACAAAGGATTATGTGATTCAGTTGGCTGAGGTTTAAGCAACTGAGTCTTCCCCCCCCAGCCCCCCACCCCCGCCCCGTTCTAAGATGGCGCTGCTGGGCAGCCATCCTTCCCTCTGTACTTCAGCTTTGTGGCTATACAGTGGTTTTCAGTGAAAAAAGAAAGGGGAGGCAGCAGATAGCTTGCCTCAAATTACACATCAAAGCAGAACAGCTACCTCTACAGTAAGATGGGGGTGCGGCGCGGGCTTTACCACTTGGCAGAGGCTAGAATCAAAATGCCAGTGCCTTGAGGGGGCTGCACAGAGTGATAGAAGGTTCTAAGCAAAACCAAACTTAGGAGGAAATTGTGCTTCTCTTCCATTTAGAGAGGGCCCCATCTTCAGGATCTCAAATACCTGGAAGGAGCGTGTTGTCCCATAAACGCAGTGTTCCAAACTTGGGGAAAGCGTTTTGTGAGCCCTGGAGCAAGTCTCCCAGGCAAGGTCACACTCTGGGTTCCTGTCACTTCTCCTCCCCGCCTTCAGTGATGGACGTTCCCGAAGACCCCCAACTTCCTTAAGACAGTCCTGGGAGCTGCCCGCTAAGGCTCAGACCATTCGGGCTTTTGTTTCTTCTCTTTGCCCTCCTGCCACCTGTCTCCTTGTCCTTATCATCGTTCATTAGCATCTCCACTGGAGGCAGGTGAGGGAAATAAAAGGAGATAAAAACTCAGCTAGTCACAGTCTATTTGCTTCTTGTCCACATCTCTGGTAAAAGGCAGAAGAGGAAGCTATTGGTCAAGATAAGAGCTTAGATAAGGTCTGGGGATTATCTGTAAAATTCATTTCTTCATGGTTACCCTCCAGTCACCTGAGAATAATGGGGGGGGGGGGTCTTTATCATGCTTTTTTTTTTGAAGCTGAGAGCAAAATTCTTCAGTCATTTCTAAGAGCTGGTCAAATAACTTGATTAGATAAAACTAGTATAGCTACTTTATGCCTTGGTGACATAGAACTAGCATAACGACTAACTATCCACTCCGTTCTTTAACGCTTCGAAGCCAGCTGCCTCTGGACGGGGAGAATTTCCTATCTTTAGCTAGGCAGGGAAAGAAGTTAACACATTCTCAGGTTCATAGGGGTCCTTGGACAGCTCTGCAGTTCTTTTGAATGTCTGGGAAGAAGCAAATTGAGTAGATAAGTTAGGGTCTTTGATTACAGGTAATAGAAAACAACTGAAACTAATTTAAGTCAGAAAGGTCAACTGATTATATAGAGCTTCAGCAGGGGGATCTCCTGGGACCCAGAGAACAGGCCTCCTCAAAGGGGTGGGGCTGAGGCCCGGAAGGTTTTAGGACTCTTGGTCTGCCCCTCCCCCTTAAAAAACAAAACAAAAACAAAACCCATCCATCCTTTTCCGTTGTCCTCTCACTTATATTCTGGCCCTCCCTCCTGTCCTCCCGTCCTGTCCGTACGCAGGGTAAGAAAAACATGGTCGACCCAGGCTTCCCAATTCCAACTTTCACCGAGTCAGCCATGAAGACACAGAGATCCCTTGCTTTCGGTACTGGTTTAAAATTCTCAAGAGAGGGCGCCTGGGTGGCTCAGTTGGTTAAGTGGCTGCCTTCGGCTCAGGTCAGATCCCAGGGTCTTGGGATCAAGCCCCGCATCGGGCTCTCTGCTCAGCGGGGAGCCTGTTCCCTCCTCTCTTTCTCTGCCTGCCTCTCTGCCTATTTGTGGTCTCTGTCTGTTAAATAAATAAATAAAATCTTTTTAAGAATAAATAAATAAATAAAATTCTCAAGGGAGAGCATCGGATTCGCCCAGCTCGTGTTAAATGTCCTCACATGGCCCAAACCCTCTCTGACACGAAGCTGGGCCATGAATATAAACATGACTGCTGGGGCAGTGCGAGCCAGCGTCCAGGAAAAGGATGTGGATGATGGAGCAGGACCACTCAGTATTTATCAATCCCACAAAAGAAAAGGGACGGGCTACCTGTCCCTCTCCTGCTCTCGCCATCTGGAGACTCTGCACATGGAGAGCACAGACTCATTTAGTGCCAGTCACGGTGAGGATGAAAATCCTGATTAGAATGAATTCTTAGGAAGCAACCGAAATGGCCCATCTTCGGTAGAATAAATCCATTAAGAATGTGCATAAAATGGGACCCACAACACAGCAGTGAACATTAATGAGCTACAGCTACATATTTTGGTATGGAGGCATCTCGAAAATATAATGATGCATGAAAAAGGCAAGTCACAGAAAAATAGATACCAGATGATTCTACTTGTGTGAGGTTCAAAAACATGCAAAATTGAACAACGTATAATGTAGAGTTACAGATGTAGATGGTGCAGTATACAGAACAGTGGGAGGAGGAGAGAATGAACCCAGGACAGTGCTTACCTACGAGGGGGAGAATGAGAATGTGCTTGGGAAGGAGGGCTTCGCCAGGACCCGTCACATTCTATTTCTTAAGCTGCTTGGGGAATTGGATGGCATTCATTTTATTATTATTTAATCTACACTTATTTCCCTTTTTTGTTTATGTGACGTATTTTGGAATTTACAAAAATATAAGCCATTGAGCAAGAGTTCGGAGGAAGCCATTTCCCCGTCTTGGGTGGTGGCCAGTGGTATTGTGCTCACGTGGTCCCGGAAGGACAGTGAGTAATACAGTTTGTCAAACGATTTTCTGGTTTCGTCCATGTGACAGCCACCCTGACAAGGCAAGTGTCTGGGGCCGCCTGTCAGCACTGCAGCCTGAGAAAGCCTGAGGTCTGGCCATACTTTTCTCAGGTTCTTGGGCCTGATGGCATGCTGCAACAATGATTCATCTTTGCTCCCTGCCCAGACATCCTATCTCCATGCAAGAGAGCTACCTAACTGCTGGGCATTGCCCTCAGAACACAACGGAAATTGACGGGTTCTCAAAAGGCTAGACAGAAACTACCATATGGCCCAGCAGTTTAACTCTTCCAGAACAGACATCAGGGACTTGAACAGATACTTGTACACGATGCTCATAGCAGAACGATTCACAATAGTCAAAAGGTGGAAATAACCCAAGGGTCCATCCAGACATGAATGGAGAAACAGAAATGGTATGTCCACACAGAGGAATATTATCCATCCAAGAAAAGGAAAGAAGTTCTGACCCAAGCTACGTTGTAGAGGAACACTGAAAACATTATACTTAGTGAAATAAGCCAGACACAGAAGGGTAAACATTATATGATTCCACTTATGTAAGATACCTAGAATAGGCAATTTCATAGAGATAGAAAGTAGAATGGTGGTTACCAGAGGCTGGGAGGAGGAGGGGGAACAGGAAGTTATTGCTTAACAGGTACAAAGTTTTTGTTGGGGATGAGGAAGATGTTTTGGGTATAGATAGCTGTTGGCGGTTACAGAGACTACAAATATATTTACTATCACTGAACTGTATATTTGTAAATGTTAAAATGATACATTTATGTTACGCAAATCTTACCACCATTAGAAGGAAACACAAATGCAAAGGACAAGGGAGGAAATGTATCCGGAGGAAAATGATATGGGGAAGAGGTAGGAAAGCGCACAGCATCCTTTTTCCTTTTTTTCTTTTCTTTTTTTAAGATTTCTTTCTAAATGTTCTTTGCTAGTTCCCTACAGAGTATCTAAACATCAGTTCCTTTCCAATCCGGTCCTGTAGTCTAGGACCATCATTTCTAGCAATAGTTTTCATGCAACAGAATAAGAACGCACGCGTGCCTCAGGGAGTGTGAGGTCATGGGGTCCTGTCTTTGCTGGAAACAAGTCCACAGGCGCGGGGCTCAGCAAGCTCCCCAGCCTTCCACCTGCCTGGGTGTTAGAGGTGGGCCAGGGGGTGGGGTGAGAGGCCCTTCAGAAAGGTGGTGAGCCACTGTAACCCTGTGTTCCCAACTTGTGAATGCTGCTCAGTGTTTCAGAGGATGAGAAGGAGAAGGAAAAATGTGTGTGTGGTCAAGTCCATCTTATATTTTCTTTAGGTTTGCTGAGACCAAGCAGTTGCCTCTGACCCGAAGAATGTCCTGCTTTTTTAAAAAAAGAGGCAAAGATTGCCCCCAAATCCAGAGAATGGCGACTGGGGAAGTTAGACGTTGGCCTGGAAGTATCAATGTGCAGCTGGGGCCGGGCCTACGCCAGAAAGGGACCCCTTGAGAGAGACAGGACATGGAGGCAGTCATACCTTACCTAGGGGCCATGGCCACATTATGATCTTTGAGGGTCTGGGGCACTGTTGCCTCTGTAGTCCCCTCCCACCATAATAGTATTGATATAAAAAATTATTTGTAATATACGGGGCACCTGGGTGGCTCGGTGGGTTAAGCCTCTGCCTTTGGCTCAGGTCATGATCTCAGGGTCCTGGGATCGAGTCCCCGCATCGGGCTCTCTGCTCAGCAGGGAGTCTGCTTCCTCCTCTCTCTCTCTCTGCCTGCCTCTCTGCCTACTTGTGGTCTCTCTGTCAAATATGTAAGGAAAATCCTTTATTTTGAGAGAGAGTGAGCGAGAGAGCGTGAGAGAGCACAAACAGGGGTAGGGGCAGAGGGAGGAGCAGGCTCCCCACTGATGCCGAACCAACTGAGCCACGCAGGTGCCCTCAGGGTTTTCTTTTTTAATAAGACGTCAGGTAGGGATGCCTGGGTGGCTCAGTGGGTTAAAGCCTCTGCTTTCGGCTCAGGTCATGATCCCAGGGTCCTGGGATCAAGCCCCACATTGGGCTCTCTGCTCAGCAGGGAGCCTGCTTCCTCCTCTCTCTCTGTCTGCCTCTCTGCCTACTTGTGGTCACTGTCTGTCAAATAAATAAATAAATCTTAAAAAAAAGAAAAAAGACGTCAGGTATAAAGCTACATGTTACAGGACAACCACGCAGGAGAGACAGTCTTGCCTGGCCACATGTACCAGGGCTTAAAAGATAGGGGCGACGAGGAAGGTCAAAGGTCAGTGGTCTGTAGGGCAGATCATTATCTACTTGCAGTTTCCTTTTCTGCTCTGTAATTCCCTTATGTAAGGCCTGAGTCCTCAGCTGGGTCCTTGGGGGAGATGGAGGCAACAGGTGCCGGCCTGGGGGAGCAGAGTTAGAGACAACAAAGCGGCAGGACGGAGCTGGAGAACAAGGTTGTATTCCCACCGAGTCCCCGGAGTGTGGGGGTTGCTGGGAGCTGTGATGGTTGCTCGGGAAAGTGTGACTGAAGGGTTGGATGTTGAGGGGACACAAGACATCCCTGACAGTGAGCAGCGGCTCGGCCACAAGAAGACAGAATTCAGATGCCATCAGTTTCACAGGAGCATTTGAGCAACGTGCTTTGGGTGTGGATTCACACCTGGGTTATTCCAACAGCCCAGCGTTATCGTCCTACCCGCTGTGCCTTTATTTTCTGTGGATTTTTTGGGTTTCTTTTAAATTGCAAAAACAATCTATGCTCCTCAGGAAAAGCTAAATGAGGCAGATGTGTATTGGAAACATTTTGTCAAGTGTTATGTTAAAATCAAGAGGCACCAAGCCCGAGGCATTTGCCAGCGGTCTTAGACAAGGAGGCAGCTTCTGGCTTTCCGTCTGTCTCCTTGTCTGCCCTCTCGTCACCTCGTCCAGGTCAAGCATGTGGTCCCGAGCTCCCGGACCAGGAGCACCCGAGGGAGCTGGAGACACTCAGATGACTAAGAGAATCACATTTGAAGTTCCTCAAGGCAGCGTTGTCACTTAGCAATAGTATTTGAGGGCCAAGCAGGATTTTACGAGGGGCATGGACATAGCACTTAGAAGAATATTTTATGAGTGTACATGGTAAAATGTTGACTTTTACATTTCTGCGCATTAGGTAGGAGAGATCTGTTTCTTTCACCTGCTTGACTTCCTTTTCCTCTTCTTTTGTAAGCAGCACCCCAGTTTTCTTTCAGGGAGTCACTCCTCCCCCTTACTTTACCCCAGTGGTTTGTGAAGGACTACCCCCCCCCCAACCACCACCCATCTCCTGGCTCCACGAGCAAGCATGTAGCCCAGGCCTAGATGGCAAGAGTGACATCGTCACCTGTCACGGTGACCACAGAGAAAGTCACTGATGGAGTCCAGCAGGCCCACCACGGTCATGCCTGGGACTGGAGGCTTGTGCTATCAGTAAAGAAGGGCTCTCCACCTGCAGCGCTGCTCCATTGGAGGAAGTCAGCCTACTCTCACCCTTTGCCCCCCAGCAGGACCATGCCAGGCCAAGAGAGGGAGCGATATGGTTTTCTTATGGGAGCCCGGCTAGACCCGAAGCTGCCCCTGGCCTTCAGTGCCTAAGCCAGTTTAGTAGACTTCCTGTCACTGACCACTCAGGGGCCAGAAAAAGGGTCTCCTTTTAGAAACTGCACTAAAAAAAAAAAAAAAAAAAATCTTCCTGGAAAAAAGAACCGGCTTGGTAGTTTTGTGTATTCTATATTGAATTGAGCAACTAGAAATATGAACCTGAGTGAGAGAGTTCAAAGGAGGCTGTTCAGAATGATCAGACAAGCTGTATTTGGGGGTTTTAAGTGGGTGCAAGGTTCATAATACTCAAGCAGCAACTGGGCAAGGCAAGCACAAGGAACAGGGATTCCCACGTAGTGTCTCGATCGTCAGGAAAAGATCTCCACTTGTTCACTGTACAGCAAGTGAAGGCAATTAACTAGTTCTGTCAACTCCATAAACCAACTACACCATGAAGGAGGCAAGGAGGGGAAGTAGAGCAGGCTGGGGACCTTTGCATTCAACTGTGGTCATCAGGATCACTGCCCTTCCTGATCCAAAGCAGGCACAGCACGCCCGATCCTGTCTGGCTCCGAGCGTGTCCACTAACACCAGGTGATTAGCTTCATCTGGTCAGGAAAGCCAAGGCCACCCTTCCCCTATCATTCTGTGCCCTAAACTCCTCTCCAGGAGCCTTTTGTGGGGTATAAGTTTGATGTTGTTTTGAAGTCTTTATTGACGGGCAGATGTGATCCATGCCCCAGACGAGGAGATAGGGAAGCCCAAATTTTAATTTCAGGTATGATACTGAGTCTCTGTGTGGCCTCAAAAAAGCCACTTAACCTCCTGGACTCAGTTTCCCTGTCTGCAAAATAAGGCTCATAATCCAAACTTAGATGCCTCGTTGGATGGCTGTACGAATTAATTATTGTTTATAGTGCAAGGAGAATGGAGCTGTGTTAATTATTATTATCATTTCTGGGTCTTCCAGCCAAGTTTAAGCCAAGCCCTTGCCTTCCTCTTAGTTCCTGAGATCTGACAAGGTCCAGCCCCAGGCCCCGAGGAGGGCCATAAATCAGGGCTAATCAGTAGATTATGCATATCTCACTGCAAGGGACTGGCCCCAGAAGGCCCTGCCAGCCACAGGTCTTGGGTTCTTGGGGCTCCGGGGCAGCCCAGAGACCCACAGGCTTTTATTTAAGAGCTTCACTTTCACAGAGTAAGGGTGTGAAGCTGCTGCCACACTCCTGTCCCTTGCCTCTTTGTGTCCCTACCATTTAATTTACTAAGAAGTCTGAAGATCAATAAGAGGCGCTCGCCCTGTCATTAGACAAGGCCCTAAATTGCAAGTTGCAGGTGGAGAAGCTTCAGGAGTATTGTGATCACTCATGAAGAAAGATGACTAATCGCTTTCTTCTGGTCACTTATTTGGCTTCTGACTTCGGTTTCTACTCTCTAAGTACAACAGTTATCAGATTTCCATGTAAGCAGGTGGTTGGCAGTCGGCACTCCCACTTCACTGAATACACTTGTGGGTTCTGCCACGTCCCCCCCAAGTCCACATGGCTTAGTTGCATTTTCTCTCACCGTCATTTGAGGTCTAGGAGACGGGTGGAGCGGGGGAAGCTCACCTCAGTCCCTGCGTATCTAGCACCAGTGGGACAAACCGTTCCAACAGGTCTGGATCTTGGCTGTACGCAGAATCCCGGAATTTAGAAAAGCAAACTCCAAATCCACCAACGTCCTGAGGAACAGGGGGGGTCCATGACCTCTGGAAGGTTTGAACCCGACTGTCCAGGATCTAGGTGCGACCTACTTCCTGTATCAGCTCCCTTGACAGTGGTAGGAGCCCTCTGATTTTAGGGGAATCCTGAGCCACCCTCTGGGACCCCGTCCTTCCCTGCCTGGGACCACAGCCAGGGGTTCAAGGGCTGGTCACCTCCCTGCCTCTGTGCTTGACCTTCTTATCAAGGAGTCTACAGCCCCATCCACTTGCTCTGATTCGTACTGTCTCCCTCCTGATGTAGCCCTTGATGGGCGGGCCCCTACTCATCCCCCACTCGTCACCCCACGTGCCCTGGCCCTCACTTTCCCCAGCTCGGCCGGCCCCCCCACCCCCCCCCCCCCAACCCCCAGGGCAAACTGGCAGGTCCCGCCTGGCTCTTTTGTCTGCTCAGCAGGGCAGCAGACGTCGGGGTGGCAGCGAGGGCTGGTCAACTAATTAATGATTGTAAAGCACTTTGAAAACATAAAGAACGAGATAAATGCCAAGTATTATTGTTATTAATGATGAGGCGGCTGTTTAGTCATCCTTTGCCGTGAACTGGGCTTGCTGCCCCCACTGTGGCCGCAGGCTGATCTGTGAACTAGGATGAGAAGTCTCCTCCTCCCGCAGGCGCTGTTTCACACTGAGTCAGTGACCAAGGTGAAGGGCAGGGGCCAGGAAACCTCTCCTCATCTCCCACCTGCTCTCGAAGCACTGCCTGCTTTGTGGCTGGCCGTCATGTTAGCATTTACCGAAAGCCAGGCTCTGAAACTGCCTCTCTGTTTCCCAGTCACCTGTTCAGTAAGTTCGCTGATGTTTGAGTTCTTGATTGTGGTGATTAGACTGTCCCTATCTGAGCACAGGATGGAGCCCAGAGTGGAGCCCCACTTTCCATTTAGCGGACGGACTCACTCACACACCTGATCGTATCTCTTTCACATGTTTTTAGGACAGTATTTTTTTTTTTTTTTTCTAAATGCTTGTGTGCACATTTGCTGATTTGGTGGAGTAATTCTGTTAGCTAGGGAAGGCAGATGTTCTCGTCCCCGTTTTACAGATGGGACTCCTGAGGCTCAGGGACATTAGAGACCTTGCATGAGGCCCCAGGACATCTAGAATTGGGGAAGGGGCCAGAGTTCACCCCAGCTCGACAGAGCCCCGGGCCGAGTGGTGCCCTCTGACACCTGAGGTGGCTGTGACAGACTCCAGACACCTGACAGGGTGTGCCAGGAAAGGTAAAGAGGCGCTGCAGTGCTGACCTGAAGCAGACGGGCTCAGCAGCCCCTAGTTCCCGCGCAGCGGACCCACCGGAAGGCCCAGCCCCTGGCTAACACCCAGAAGTTCTCCGTGCCCTGCCTTAGGCTTGGGGTCCTAGAATCTGGCATCCTGTAGAATGTGAAGACCAAGAAGACCTAGAATCCATCCCCCGGGTCACACACGACACAGCTGTCACCAGAGAAGTCCAGTTACTCATGCAAGATGGCAGCAGAGCCGGTCAAGAACAGAGGCTTAAGGCCTGCTTTCCTCAGAGGCCCCGCCTCCTCCAGCACCGGTTCTTGCTTCCTGGGCGGTGACGCTGTTTTGGGGGTTGGGGGGGAAGGGGGTTCACGTCCTTTTTCCTTGTCCATATTTTTCAACATTTCCTTTTGAAATAAATGATAAGAGTCATCAGAAAACAAGAGATTGGTCATAGATGCATAAAGGCAAGGTCTGCCTCTTTCTTCCCCAACCACACAGCTCTTCCCTGTTTTGATAGATACTCCCTCAACGGAGGCTCATTTGAGGGTCTCTACGTTGCTGGTTGGCTTGGCCCTTCCAGCTATGGTCACAGAACACCACAGGGCAGGTGTTTTCTACACAACAGAAAGAACACAGTTCTGGAGACTGGAAGGCCAAGATCAGGGTGCCACATGGTCGGGTGAGGGCTGTCTTCCAATTCACAGATTTGTCATACCCTCTCATGGTAGGCAAAGAGGCAAGAGAGACCTGAGGGGGTGGGGAACATCTTTTCTGAGAGCATTAACCCCATTCAGGGAGAGAACCATGCTCATGATCTAAGCACACCCACCCCCCAGGACTATACTCATGGCAGCACATTGAGGATTAGGGTTTCCACATATGCAATTTTAGGGATGCACAAACATTCAAACCATCACACCAGGTATCTTCTCCCATTTGAGTTCCTAAAAAGCAGGCATTTCAAGAAATGTTGGCCCTAGCTCTCAGCCATCAAAGATAGGACTGTGGAGTCTGGGGGTGGGAGGGGTGGTTGATCTGAATGACGGGGAGCAGCCCCTCCCTCCAGGGGTCCCGCTGCTGTGATGACAGCTGCCTTAGAAATCATTTCAAGTGCTTGGCAACGACCATGAGATCCAGCTAACACCACACACGGTACACGCTTCTGACCAAGGTCTGTGGCCTAGCGCTGTGGCCGAAGGGGCTGTGGGATTTCTTTTTTTAAGTAGTGAGTTTATTATGTAGCTAGTTTTTACAAAATTGCAGCTTCAAAATACACTGAGGTTCAAATGTGCAGCAAGAGCGCTGTCCTGGCCTGGACTGGAGCTCGAAAGCAGAGTAGCCCAGCACCAAGCTTCCCTTGCCCCAAAGAGGCCAGGGCTCTGTTCAGAGGGGAAGCTGAGGGAGGAGGGCACTGACAGCATATTTGATTCTCCTCATTTGCTTCTGAGCAGGTGCTTTCTCCTGACGAGTTCTAGAGTGTCTGGAGAAAGCAGAGGAGAACAGCATCCTGGGGTCAGCAAGAGGCGGCAGACAAACTTGTCAGGTGGAGAGTAAGGCAAGCACGTCCCCGAGAAGCCAGTAGCCCTTTGGCATGTTCTGGCGTGAGCATGGCTAATTCACACGGCTGAGGGATAAAAAGCTTGAACTTCTGAAAGCTTGACCCGTCCCTGACCCTTCTCTCTGCAGAGCTAACAGGTCCAGGGCACCTCCAGTGTGCCCGGCACGGCTACCTACAGTCTCTCACTCGAGCCGCCAAGCTCAGGTTCCCATAGGAGGATCCCGAGGCACAGATCGGTTAGGGCCTTGCCCCAGACATAAGCCCGAGTAGAGGCTGGGCTTGGAGTCGTGTCTTCCTGCCTCCATAGCCCACACTTTTCGTCTTTTGGGTATGTAGACACCGTAATCCCATCTAAACCTCTCGAATCCCGGCAGCCCTCGAAGTCTAAGGGCTGACTGCAAGTGAACATGTTTCAGGGTCTCTCATCCTCCTGGAAGAATTGCCCCAGAGAGGTGACGAAGGCCGGCTAGTGAGTCACGTGGTGGAGGCTCTGCGGCCAGAGATGGGGCTCTTGGTGGAAGAAGGAAGCGCGCCGAAGGGCTTCCCTGCAACGAGGGTAACACCCAGGTGGGGGCCGCCGTGTGACCCCCACATTCAGGACCGAGAAACCAGACTTGCCCAGCCGGTCAAGAGACTAGTTTAGAATGGCGTTAGCTGCCCCTGATTCGAAAACCTCAGTAGGATTTCCCTCTCCATCCAAATCCACAGACGGACCCTGCTTTGATGGGTCTTACTGTCCAAGAAGGAAGGCCTCGGGGTTGGGAGAAAGGGGTTTCTGCAACAACAGCCACATGTTTGCAGGCTTCTGGGCAGGTCGTGGTGTCCGTGCTCGGCTTCACCGGGATGCACATGTCCCATCAGCAGAAAATGCTGCCCAACGGTCTGCTGAGAATTTTGGACTCTGGGCTGAAGATTGATACTTGTTCACATCTACCTCAACAACACAGCAGCACCCCTCTCGTCTAGAGTTCCTCGGTGGCTGTCCCGAGCTGGGCAGCCAAGAGCAGAAGAGAAGAACCAGGCTCCTAACACCGTCCACCTGAGGAAGCCTCTCATCTGAGCAGCTCAAAGCACGCGGGACCCTCAGTAGTTCTCACAACACCTGCCCTTGGCAGCTAAGCATGATGACCTCATTTTTTTTTGTTTGTTTTTGTATTTTTTTTTTTAAGATTTTATTTATTTGACAGAGATCACAAGTAGGTAGAGAGGCAAGCAGAGAGAGAGAGAGGAGGAAGCAGGCTCCCTGCCGAGCAGAGAGCCCGATGCGGGACTCGATCCCAGGACCCTGAGATCATGACCTGAGCTGAAGGCAGAGGCTCAACCCACTGAGCCACCCAGGCGCCCCAACATGATGACCTCGTTTTTACAGATCAGGGCACAGAGGGCACAGAGGGCACAGGTGCTTATAAAGGACTTTTTCCAGGTGGCTGCTCCCTGAAGGGCCAGGACTGGATCCTGGGGCAGATCCTGGATTCTGAGACCGCAGCGGAGGAATGCCAGGCCCTGGGAATGGGGGTCAGACCCTTGTCACCTGGCCGCCTTCCCCTCCCCATGACACGTGTTCCCCTGCACACACTACCTGTGGCTACGAGCTGGGAGAGGGGGTTTTAAGAAGAGTCTCAAAGACTCAACAAACCAAAAGTAGGGGGAGGGTTGTGTGGTGAAGAGCAGAAGAGAAAGAGAATGAAAAGCAATAAATAGCGCAGAAGGAGGTTAGAGGTTCTCTCTGACTTCCTGTAAGTACAATCCTAGCAGCCACATGTGAGGGAAACCAAATGTCATATAAAGCAGTGAAATTGTCACCCTCAGGAGGTAGGGCTCGTAGGCAAAAGGTCAGAATAATCCCTTCTCTAGCAAAGCAGAAGTCCCGTGGCTATTTTTAGAAACTCCTAGAATTTGCCACCTATTTTTAGAAGCTCCTAGAATTTGCCACCTCAACACGATATGAGAAGTGCCGAAAGAATTACAGTTCATCACCCTGTAGTGCAGCGTCACACTTCTCTCCACCTGGGCTGACAGGCTTCTGAGAAGTGTGTGGAGAACAGATGTCCATCAAGGGAATCTCACCTTGAACACATGGGGGCTCCTAACGGTTAAGGGCTTGGGTAGAAAATCAAGGCAAACTTGATTGTCCAGCCTAGTGGCCAGGAGGGCAGGCTTCGAAGTCCCGCTGAGCTCAGCTCCAGTCTGGCCCCCCTGCCCACCGTCGCGGGGTCACTGCACAAGCCTCCATGTCCCGCATTTGTTAATCAGAGCTCGTCGTGCCCTCCCTCCTGAGGCAGTCACAGGGGTTACGTGTGGTGACAGTAGTCCCTAACATGCATTCAATGAACAGTGGCTATTATCACATGCTGAAGTTTTGCATATTGGTTTTTCTTTACTAAAAGAATATCTTGTCTGTGGGGCGCCTGGGTGACTCAGGTGGTTAAGCGTCTGACCCTCGATTTCAGCTCAGGTCACGATCTCAGGGTTGTGAGCTTGAGCCCTGTGTCAGGCTCTGCACTGGGCACGGAGCCTGCTTAGGATTCTCTCTCCCTCGGCCTCTGCCCCTCCCCCGGCTCATACTCTCTCTCTCTCACTCAAAAAGTAAATAAATAAATGGACCTTTAAATAAATAAATGGATATCTTTCCTAGATAACTGGAGAGATGACTGGAACATTGTGTTTCCTTCAAGTTCTAAAACACACCATTCCTGCGAGCTGCTTTAATGTGTCCTCTAGACTCAAGTTTATGGGACATGACTGATTTGCCTCGGCCTGCAAGGCCTCCCTCCCTTTTTAAAAAAAAATTTCCTTGGGATAAGCACAGATCGAGATGCCAGCCGGTGTGGTCCTGGGAGCCCTCTCCCATGGTTTTTCAAGAGGATCAGCATTATTTTTCTTTTAATACAGGGTCTTGAAGCAATGACTGGACCTTTTCCAGTGCCCCCTTAAGAATTTGATAAAAGTCATAGTTCTCTCCCTCTCAAAAAATGCACATGTACACAAAGTTTATACAGTTAATTCTCTCTCTCTCTCTCTCTCTTTTTGTGGTGGTGGTTATGTTCTATAAAGTGGCTGGCAGTGTTGAATTAGAGATACTGAATCTTGGCCCCTACAGAAAATACAGAGTTAAGTTCCTGCAAACCTCTGGTCATAACATTTTCATCAACTGGTCAACATTTTCATCAACTGGTCAACATGTAACTGTTTTCTCCTTTGAAACACCTTTTAGAAATACATTACTGATTCATTACCATTGAACCCCCAGCCAATAGTGCTAGAACTACTGCCAGATTGAAACTCATCTGACACACACAATTTAGGGCATCCTAGCCCTCTCATGTGGGAACACGAGACAGCACGCACTTCAGCACCATGCTTGGAACCATCACTAACAAAAAGTACACGAAGCCAAATAACATGGAATTAAAGAGACTGCAGAAAGTCCACTGTTTATAGTACGAGAGCCGAAACAAGAAGGTAGAGCATTGCCTCATTCAGTCTCAGTGAGCAAAGTGTGCGTCACGTGACTCAAAGTCTTTGTTGCTCTGCCCGAGTGCATGCCCCTGAATGACTTCAGAAGTGCCATGAGTATTGATTTGGGGAGTCACAAATAAATTTTAGCAAGTAGACGAATTTGCAAATACCAAGTCTGTAGTAAGTGAGGATTGTCTATAGTTTCTGGGCATTCAAAGCCCATGGAAGTCAGTCCAGTGGGAATTGGAGCAGAGTCAAGAGTTTCATCTTTTGCAGCCCATGAGGACTTGTCTAAAACTCGGAACACGTAAAATGTCCTTCTGTAAGGCATGGGCATTCCCATTCTTCTCTTCCTTGATATTTTATACCACTGGACTTTGTTCAAGGCCCAGCAGTTTGATACCTAGGCATTGGGGAAAAATGAGCCTATTATTGTAAAAACTAAGAATATTTGGTGTTTTCTTACATTTATTATTATTGGCCTCAGCAGGAAAATGTTTATCTTTCTCAAACAAGTCTGATTATAACTATGTGAAAAAAATATGCCCAAGTAGGGACATTGGAAGGAAACACACACAAAAAAAATGAAAACAGTTGTTGGGGTGGCAAAATACAAAAACATTTTTTTCCCTCATAATGTGCTCTTCAGTGTTGATGTTATGTGGTCTCAGACATAAATAAACTGAAGAAAACACTTCAATTAAAACAATCTGTGAGTAGAAAAAATGACCAGTGAAAATCTATTTAAACACAGGGGACTTAATAATCTTTCATCATTTCTCCCTTGGAAGTTGGCCCACATTGGCAAGAGAAGATGGAGCACTCCATCTTACCCATCATTTCTGTTCTGCAGGATCCTCTGAGGGCTGTGCTATTCCTCTGCAGGATGGATTTTAACATTCCAGGCCCTTTAGACGTTTCCATTCCTGTAGACACATAATACTATGACAGAAAGTAGGAAGCCATACAGTGGGGGTATAAACAGGTAAGCAGCTCATCCTCAGGTGTCTCTGGGAACCAGGAAACTCAGCAGCGTGTGGTTTGATGAGAAAACCCAAGGAGAAGGCCAGCAGGGGTACCAAGTGGCCCATAATAAGGCAGATTGGATGGCAGTGCCCCCTGTAGGTTTTGAGCACAAATCTGATGCAATTCATGGGCCCAAATACCTTAGTAAGATTCCCCTTGGAGGCCAAAGCAATCAGCCAATCCAGGTTTTGTGGAGCACATTTCATATGCCAGGCTAGGCTACATGTGGCGAGGACCAGAAAAATCATACCCCGTCCTTGGGCTCGAGTCCAGGTCCCCTTGGGAAGACCTGGAGGCAACCTCTCAAACTGATACTTCCAACCAACTGGAGTTAATACGTGAGTTCAAGACTATTTGCCACTCACACTATAAACAACGGGAAGCCCTTTCAAGGTTTTGAGCAAGAAACTGCTCAAATAAGTGTTTTAAGAGAGGTTAATCAAACCATGGTATGCAAGATAAATTGGAGGGAACTGAAATGGGCGTGCTTGAGGCCACTTAGAAGAGAATATTAATTGTGCACATTTATTGAGCACCTACTATGTCCTAGGACTTTACAACCTTATTTATTTTCACCAACCTCATAGGTAGATCATATTATCTCTTTTGAGCTGTTAAATAAACTGAGGTGCAAAGGAAGGAAAGTCATTGGCCCAAGTGAAGAAACCAAGATTTGAACCTAAATTATTCAGCTTCAAAGCTCTTCCTCATGTCACTGTGGAGTGCTGACGTAAGGGCAAGAAAATGGGAATTGGGGTGGAAAGACTAGAAGATGTGAGAAACATAAAGGAAAAATTAGTGAGAGTTCATGACTTACGGATTCTAGAAGAAAGGCAAGCATAGGGTCAAAGATAACTATGACAAAAGAAAATAGATCTTGTTGCATAGAAAAACATCTAGAATGACACTATTAACAGAGGTACCTCTGAAGGGAGGAATGGGGAACTGGGAGAAGCACATATTTACTTGTTACTTTTGTTGCATAGAAAAACATCTAGAGTGACACTATTAACAGTGGTACCTCTGAAGGAAGGAATGGGGAACTGGGAGAAGCACATATTTACTTGTTACTTGATAAGCTACTGAATATTTCTTATTCGTAGTAAGCATATATTTTTTTAATTAAGAAATTAAACTATTTAAAATATTCTTTAAAAAATAAAAATAATTCTAAGTGTTTTTCTCCTGGGTGACTGAGAGATGTCACTGACAAAATCTGGGAGATGCTGTTTTTGGCTTGGAGGTAAAAATCCATTCAATTTAGACATGTTGAGTGAGGCATGGGCGAGAAAACCATATGGCAGAGACCTCCAGCATTTTGATTGCAATTTAGTCCCGACCACATTCTTGGTTCTGGGCTCTGACTCTTCATCTTGGGAGGCAGAGCATCCAGGCTCTCCAGGCATTCTCCATGAGGCAGGTCCCTCAAACCAGGAGCACCAGGGACGGAGGGCACGGAACCAGGACTGCACCCAGAACTAGATGGACTGATCCAGCTCTGGTCAAAACCATACTGCTTTGTTTGTTCCCGGATCCCAAGACTTGTCCTGGCAAGGTAGGGGGTGAGGGGACGCATCTAGCATCCCTGGCCCCTGGGGACATTTTTCACTCCAGTCTAGGAGATGAGCTCTTGCCAGGAATGAAATTTCTGGGGTGCTTGACCTCTCTGTGCCCTGTCTGGGCATCACCCCATACGTGTTTACCTCAAAGCGATGGGCTTGTGAGCAATGGCTAATAAAAAGAGCTATTTGGACAACTAGCAGTTTACATAATCACAACCGTAACAAGAACAATAATAATAATATGTCCAGGAAAAACTACAGTTCACTGAAAATTTGAGAGTAGATTCCTAAGGCAGGAGTAAGGTGCCCCCATAATCATCTTACTCAAGATGGCTTTTAATAGAAGGTAATAACCAGAAATGAAACCATCAACATAATGTATGCCGTGTCATAAAAAATAATTGTCAGGTCGGCCAGGCTCCCTGGAGCAACCTCCCTCTCCCCTGTTTCTTGGTTGCTAGCTGTAGATTTCATTGTCACCTCCCCGAGGAGTGGCCAGTCCTCAGAGTGCAGACGTTCAGATTCAGAGCAGAGAGAGCCCATTAAGCCGATACATATTGTCCCAGCTTCCGAGCAGTCTGGTAGCTTTGAACTCCAGGAGTGGGCCGTTTCCTCTGTGGGAGAGAAATGAGGGGCAGAGCCAGGATGAACACATTTCCCTCCTGTTTGTTTACCATATGTGTGGCTTCCGAGAAATCTGGCCAGGAAGCTACATCACTAACACGGCCCGGGTGGGCTTCTCTGTGGGACCCCCAGCGCTGCAAGACTGGAGAGTCTCCTTTGGGATCTTAAGAAGTCGGTCACAGGGTCATCTGCCAACCCCAAAGTCCAGAAATGTGTGTAATTTCTTTTAGAAATGGACGTGAAACACACCAGCTGTCCCAGAGAGCAAATGCCCCCCACTGGCACTGGGGAAGCCAAATGGGTCACGCCCTGCCAGGCCTGCACCCTGCGTCATCTTGACAGTTTACAGGCTAACATTTGACCAGAAGTCTCTCTGTCCCCATGGTTAACACCTTGTGACCCTGAAACTCGACTTTCATTTTAACAGGCATAATTCTTTTCCTTTCTCTTTTTCTTTTTTTTAGAGAGAAGAGGGAGCACCAGTGGGTGTGGGGGAAGGGGCAAAGGGAGAAAGAGAATCTTAAGCAGGCTCCACGCCCAGTGCAGAGCCTGACACGGGGCTCGATCTCACCACCCTGAGATCATGACCTGAGTCGAAATCAAGAGTTGGATGCTTAACTGACTGAGCCACCCCGGCACCCGTTAGTAGGCATAATTCTAAAGCATCATTTTATCTGGGTGACCTTTGATAAGAAAATTCCTCCCAAGCAGCAAAAGGCAGATCTTGTGTTCGCGGGACATGACGTGGCTCTTTTTCCTGTGCGGCGATCCTGGGCTGAACATGTGAAGTTTGGGAAAGAACCCAGATCACTGTAGGAAAAGGCGGCTTCAGTGTGGTGGCCCTGCCCTGCGTTACTCAGAGTCTCAGAGCTGATTCATCCCAGTGATACAGAGAAGGGGAGCATCAGGAGGCTACTCTCTGTTACACACCTCTTTGTCACATTTAATCACTTAGAATCATCTGACGTAATTTGAATTGTTTTACAGTGTGTTATTTCCCATTTTATTTTTGAAAGCTGGAGGGAAGATGAGACCCATTGCCAAGGCCTCATCCACAGAGAAGGGGCCCCTGGAACTTGGGTCGCTGGTCGGTTAGCTTCACTGGCTTGTCGAGTCTAAGGGAGCCGCTGAGTCCACTCTTCCCCTGGGGCTGGTCAGTGACATTCCTCTCGTCCCTTAGATGAGTGTCTCTCTGGTGCAGTCAGTGACTTCTCCCTCCCTTGTCAGGCTCTGTGAGCCCAAGTGGGCAGGATAATCTCTAAGGAAGTCCCAAAGTCAGTAAAAGGCCTCCCCACCACTTTCGGGTGTAGCAAATCCCCTGTCGCCTGCCTCATTTCCTCTTTATCTCTTGGCTCTGCCTGGGCCTGTCAACCTCTCCCCTGACCGCCCAGAGTCCTAACTGCTGGCGTGACTTGGGTTTGCAAAGTCTCAGAACCTCTGAACCCATAAAGGACACTCACCCCATTTCTGTCCCCTTTCTGCCCCAACACTTCTTCCATTGTTGACCCTTCTCTACTGGAAGAGAATTTGCTCTGCTCAGCCGGCACCAGGAGGGACAAGCATTGGACATTTTTCCTTCCTTTGACTCCCAGCACTAAATTCTTGTGGTCAGTGCCGGAAAGGGGCCTCCTCAAGTCGCTGGTCTGTAGTGTTCCCAGCTGAGTGACACACCACGGCCCAGCCTGCACCGTCCACTCTGGCAGCCCAGAGCCACACTTGTAAAGCAGCAGGCTCAAGGAGAAACGTGCTATCAGTATAAAATCCAGACCAGATTTCTAGGACTGAGAACATCCACAGGAGAATCCCAAATGCCTCACTCATTGGTTTTATATTGATGATAAGTTGAAATTATATTTTGGACATAGTAGGTGAAATGAAATATGAAAATTATTCACTTGTTTCTTTTTAATTTTTTTCTTCTAGAATGTTTCAAATTGCATGTGTGGCTCCTATTTTATTTCTTTCTGTTGGACAGTGCTGATCTAGGGTGACACACTAGCCATTACTTCCCAGAGCTCCTTGGGACCACAAAGCTACACCTTAGCTTTTTTGAAATAGCTCCAGAACGTGGCCTTCAGGCTGAGTCTTCAAATGATCATTTCCACCCACAAAATGAAGATTGGATTAAGAGGAAAAAGTTTTGTTTTGTTTTGTTTTTAAATCCCTCCTAACTGCCTGATTGGCTTATATTATGGGTCCCCAGGGACTATGTTTTCTTAAGCCTTAATTGCTATCAACATGGTGTCCCCCAAGAAACATGTTAATTACTATGGCTATTATGAGGCCCAATATTAATAGTAGCCACAATAACCATCTGTTGAGCCAGAACGTGTAAAATATTCCCTGTAAGATGTGCACTATTAGCTCAGGGCACTAGAGAATGTGTATGCATGTGTGTGTGTAAAATGAGCTCTTCTAGGAATGAAATGATACCTTGAATTCAGAAAGAGGTAATGCGGAGTGTACTGCCAAGCACTATCATCCTTAACTCCATCCACATGGATGGGTAGAGGCACACATGTATGGGTATAAAAATTGCTATCAGTGTGTCTGTGCAACCCATTCCTTCTGTGTATCAAAAGTAGTTGTAGGAGTGACAGTTCTTCCAATGCAGAAGTGGCCAAAAAGCAGACTCTTTGGCTCACAACTCTACCACAGGTCCTGGGAGGTTAGACAGGAGCTCCTGTTGAGGCTTTGCTCCTGAGCAGCTCCCCATTGTCACTGTCTTCAGACCCTTCTGTCTTCCATCTTTCAGCCTCACTGGACATTCCCCTTCCTGAACCATGGAAGGGTCCATGGGGCTCCCTTGCTCAGAAGTTTTCAGTGAGTTTTCTGTCCAAAGACTAAATCCCAAACTCCACAGGACTCAAGGCCCTTATCACTAGGATCCCCGGTTCCTTCCCTCACTTTTTTTTTTTTCCCCAACCACTCCACACACAGTTCAACCCAGCTAATGGGTCATTCATTCATTCCACAGACATAGACTGAAGGCTGAGGATATGTCTGGCACTTTACCAGGCTTTGAAGACACAAACAGATGCCATTCCTACCCCCTGGAATCTACTGTCTGGTGAGGAAATGACTATACAAATAATTATTTTCTCGGAAATGGCTATGAAAAACAGGGCTTAAGAAGTATAACTTAGTTCTCCTTAAACCCTGTTCTCCACCTCAGGTGGCGGCTCCCAATGAGAGTCAGGTCTTTGCTTCCCCTAGACGACCCACCATGTTGCTCAGCTTGTGGTGGGTGCTCAGGGAATTCTAGGCAGAGCTTATTGGTGACAAAACATGACAATGGGCTGTGCCAAGCCATGTAGTCAGTGGTTTTCCATGTCTGAGCAGCAGCAGACAGTCAGGGTGCAAGATGTGGCCCAGCCCTGCCAGGCTTTGTGCACGGCGTTCAATGGCAGTACTCTTCCTGTGAATTCCACCCAAAACTGTAGAGACCAGTTCATTCAGTAGAATCCTTTGACTGAGGAGCACCACTTTTAAAAACACGTTTGGGATCTTCTAGCAAGACCCTCCTTCCAGAGGGAGGGCCCTGAAAGGGAAATGCTGGCTCCTCACCTTTGAGGGACTCAGAGGCCACCCAGAAGTTGTCCTGCCTGTGAGCATGTCACCAGAGGAGTACGGCGGGTGATGCCATCTAAGTCATGGTGTCCCGCCCTCGGTTGCCAACCGAGGAGCGTGTGGAGCAGGAACCAACGCGACACCATCGCCCATCGAGACACAGCCTTACATCATGCAAATCCACGAGGAGTTTCTGTGGAACCAGAAGGAGTGAGTCTCTCACTAGCTGCTGCGAGGCGTTTCATGAGTTAAAGTGAGCACGAGCTTATGAAATCACAACTTGCGTTTTCTTCTTCATCCTGTGCTCACCGGGCTGGGCAGCAGGTTTTTTAAAGAGACTCCCTCAGGCTACTTTCCGGTTAGAATCATCTGGGGATTCCTGTGCCTCACCCCAAATCATCCAAACCAGGTCTGGGGTGAAACCCAAAACCTGCACGCTGCCTAAGCGCCCCGGGGCACTGGTGCACACTCAGCCGGGGTTGAGAACGCCACTGAGCATGCGCAGCCCCAACCTTCCCAGGGTTCCCTCCTCCCCGTCCCTCGCTGCCGGCCCCGCCTCCTTCTAATCGGCCCTGGGGGTGGCGTTTTGCCTTCCTGGGTCCCCTGAGCTTACAGTCCGCTACCAAAACCACCCACCCTGCTATCACCCCAAACTTTCTAGAGTTGTTAGAGTTGCTTGTTGGTGGGGAGTGACCCCTCTAGTGGGGGCTGGCCTCTGCTATGGCCCTGGAGAGAGAGGGTACAGCTGCCCTGATGGGAGAGAGGGATACCTCTAGAACAGTGTGCTTGGGTGAAAAACACAGAACTCCTGTTGTCCTTGTGTTTCCTAAGTAGAAAACAGCGATTTTTTAAAAATTTTATTTTATTGTAGAAAAGGTGAAGTTCAAAGGCCCAAAAAAGAATAAGGAAGAAAACAAAAATCTACCGCAAACTCAGGCTGTGGACGTAATCATTAACATATGAACAAACTCCCTTAGAATCTTTTTTCCTCTTCGTGTAATTGTGACCTTTATGTTCTAGCTTACCAGTTCAAACTACAAAATGATCACAGCTCTTCTAACGTTAAAATTCACCAGATTTGGGCCCTTATCCTGCCTATGATTCTGTCGCTTCCTGTGATAATTTTAAGAAGTTTCCTTGGTCCCACTGCTATTATTCAGTTCTGGTTTTAGTTCCTTGATGCGGAGCTATTGGGATGTGTTGTTGCTGCCTATATAGTCAGTCTCCTTGATTTTAAAGGATTCCTCTGCTGGAACAAGAGATTAGACATGGCCTCTGAGGCGGGAGGATTCTGTAACACCTCTAGGAAGCCAGTCAGTTCATCAGAGACATTCTTACAATATTGAACCTCAAAGAATAATAACCAACAACGCAGTCTCTTTCCTCTTTGGCAGTTCTGACAATGTGTCCACTCTCTGCCAATAGGAATGTCCTAAAACCTATGGAGGGGGACCACCTTTGTCAATCTCCCTCCAGCCCCCAACTCAAAAGTCCTCCTAACCCTTGAACATAAGTGGAAAACACCCCTGAAATGATTCCTCCTAAGATGACCAACCAGTTGACAGCAACTCAAAACAGAGGTGGCTGGGGGCACCTTGGGTGGCTCAGTGGGTTAAAGCCTCTGCCTTCGGCTCAGGTCATGATCTCAGGGTCCTGGGATTGAGCCCCACATCAGGCTTTCTGCTCAGCAGGGAGCCTGCTTCCTCCTCTCTCTCTCTCTCTCTCTCTCTCTGCCTGCTTCTCTGCTTACTTATGATCTCTGTCTGCCAAATAAATAAATAAAATCTTAAAAAAAAATAGAGGTGGCTGGAAACTTTTAAATGTCATCTTGCCTTAAAATGCATCAAAAAATGATGTGGATTTAAACTATATTTTTAATGATAAAATGACTTTCTACTTTATCCTTTCTACCACTCCCAAATTCTGATCACTATTAATAAAAATGTTTGAATTATAATTTTTTTTTTCCCACGGCAGCCTCTTAAATACTATAGGGGCTAGTCCTGGAGAGCATTGTGAATCTGGCCTTCTTACCTCACATTATTTTACTCCCTTTCTCCATCTCAGGGCCTGTCTCTCCCTAGGCTACAGGGACGTTAGACTGTCCTTCCCAAGTCTTTTCTAGTAAAAATACTTTCATAAAAGCCAACGTACTCTAACAAAACCAACCTTTAACTAGATTTTAGGACTTTTCCAGTAGGAGGGCATTTTTTAAAGAGAATGAGAAAGAGAGACACACAGAGAGAGAGAGAGTAAGAGAGTATAATGGCTAGCACCCGGAATGAATCACTAATGATGGTATTCATCATCTGTGAGGTGAAAAGCATTCAACATCCTTCCAGTCACACTTTGTGGTTGTTTGAAGGTTGCTCTGCTGGAGGCTGGCCCCAAATATTTCCGCCTGCTGGAAAATTAAAATAGAACGAGTTTCATGTAGGCACACTAATGTGTACTCTTCAAAATTGACAAAATATTGATAAGAGTTGAAGATAGATGATGGGTACTTAGAGGTTCATTATACTATTGTCTCTATTTTTGTGGATGCCTGGAAATTTCCATACTAGGAAGTTTGAAAATGCTCTTTAACCAAAAACTGGTTTGGTGATTATACTGGGCTTTCAACTTAGTGCAGGTTGAAAGAGTGAGTAAAAAGCTGTGGAAAAAAGAGTGAAATATATAATTTCATTTAATCAGTTCATAACTGACAAGTTCATTTAGAACATGAGGAATTCAGTTAAGTTATTGTACAAAACTGTGCCACAAATCCAGTTCCTTTCTCTTTAGTAAAATAATACTTTTATAATCCAGGAAGTAAAGTACCATTATGCAAAAAGGGAGGGATCTATGTATGCAGTACAGGCCCTCAAAAACAAAAACAAAAACAAAAAAACAAACATTTCGTGTCTGAAAAATAACCACAGTTCCAGGCTGACTCCAGCTCTTGCCACAGTCATTCATGAAACCTGTACTAGCAGAAATACAGGGTCTTCTGAAATAATCATTCATACTTTAGAGACTCATGAAGCTAAGGCTAATTATTGTTTCATAATCTGAGGACATGTCACTGGATGATATAAAATTATGGTCATCAGAAACTCATTTTATAGTGACAGTGTGGACTATCTCAGGAATAACTTACATAATAAATAAGAAAAGTAAAATGACCATCCAGAAATTTGGGAAAATGAATCCTTTCTTCCTCTCTTTCTTTCTTTCTTTCTTTTTCTTTATTTCCTTCCTTCCGTCCTTCTTTTTTTTTTTTGCTATTTTGGTGATACCAATATCCTTCAGGTAAAAAAAAAACTTCAACAATTACGTACAGGAACTCTTTGGGAAAGTTGTGAAGCTCTTCATCATGTTACAGTTGATCATGTGTGGGAGACTTCTTAGAGATATCACCAACACCCCTACACAATTATTGCATTTTTCAAAGTCAAGGAGGCTGTGGATGGGCTCTCATGTCCTACAGGAAATGATCTCACATTTATGCCTTCCCAAAGCTCTTCTGTCTGTTCAGATATCATCTCCCTCTTCTGTCTGCTCCAGGATGCAGGTTTCCAGAGTCTTTCCCTCTGCCTTTTCATTTGTTGTTTCTCATCTTCTATGGGCTGTAAAGAAGATTCCCAAGCCCTTTTAGAATTATGAGTAAATAGAATCTCAGTGACTCTGAATGAGGGGCTTGCCTAATAAAGCCAAGCACTGGAATTTAGCACTGGTCTTCTACGAAACCCTTGCTGGTGGATCAGAGGCTAACATTCTCAATAGATAGGGTTTTCCTACCAAAGTAACTTCTATGGTTTGGGTAAGTATAACATTTCTGCATCATATTTTAGGTTTTATATTGCTTTTTCTCTTTTATTAACATTTTAGTGTTTTCCACACCAGACTTTGTCACAGTAGACAATGCCCAGACTCAAAGATGTCAACTTATTGAAGGGAGTTGACATCCATGGATCCAAATTACATCAAATGAATTATTTTTACATTTAAGCGTGTGTGTGTGTGTTTTAATTGCCCAAGAAGTGACTAGGCAGCACATAGGTGGGGAAAAGCAGGGCAGCATGGTATTAAGAGCAAGATCACCTCAGTGGTAAAGTGGGGACAAGCACATAGTTGTTGGGTGCCATGGGAGTTGGTATTTGTAAGACATTTGGTGAATATTAACTTATTTTTAGGCAGGGAGAAGAATGAGCCAAGACTGAAGACAGGTTCAGGATCAGAGCAAGAATACATTTGCCTTCTTCCTCCTCAGGGAAGGGGAAAAAAGAGAAAGGAGGATAGTGCAAATGGAGAAGAAGGCAAGAAGCCATGGAGGCACTCTGTGACTCTTTGTGTCTATTTGGGAAATGACCATGGTCTGAACAGAAGCATGATGGAAATGTTGACTCACGCATCCACCAACATCTGGCAAACAACCTGTAGAAATGACAAAGGGAGAGTGAGAGGACAATGAAAATAGTCATGGGAACAGAACCAAGGAGACAAATACCCCATAGGACCTGTGTAGCAGTGTAAGCTCACTGCTCCCTCTGGGATTGTTTCCTGGTATCTGGAAGGAAGTTCAAGAGAGATGGAGTCAGCCATGAAAGTGACCGGGGTCAGGCCAGGGACAGGGGCCGGGAAGCAGCAAGCTTGGCAGGCTTTTTCTTTAATTTTATGATCTCATGAAATGCAAACTCATCTGCAAGGAAGTACAGTCTTGAGTTGTTAATTAAACACCGATTCAGTAAATGAAAGGACAAAGCCTGAAGATGTGGCATAATTAATTTAGTGGTGTATTTTTCCCCCATCTGCGACTTGAGTCATTTCCAAAGACAGACAGCAAAACCCTTGAGCTGGAAATGAATGATTAGCTTAGGTGTTGACACTTTTTTATTCATCAAGACATGGGACACTGGACATAGGGTAGACCTTCCAAAGCTTTCCATGAAAGCTGAACAACAGTCAAGGAAGGTCAAGAAATAAGAAGACCCCTGCCTTCTAATAGGAATGGAAGCTCTCTCCCTGCTTCTCAGTTTCCAGGCTGTCATAACACACAAAAAAACAAGATGGTTGGTGGTTTTCGTTGTAAACACTCAGCTCCAAACAAATACCTCAATTCATTAGGCAGTCAGATGAGGACGATGATCCATTTTGACTCACGCTGCCTTGGTGGCGGAAGTCCCACTGCAAACAGCAGGGGAATTAGATGAGACTAAACTAACTCAGGTGTCTGTGGAGATGGGTGGGAAGAGGTGGTGACTCATGGCCAGGATGAAGATAAGCTACTTCTTGTCCTTATAAACTCCAAGTCCATAGTCCATTTTCTGAAGTCATTATAAAGAGGAAATTTATTTTAGTAAATAGAAAGTAAAAGGCGCCAGAGTTCCACAGGTGAGACTGTCATAGGGTTTGAGGTGATGAGCTCAGGCAAGGTAAGTATTCCCCACTCCGCCCAGTCGGCTCCGACGCCCAGACGCCTGACCCCACTGATTACGGAGACGTGAATAGCAAACAGAGAAATAGCAAACATATCAAATGAGGAAAACAATTGGCCCTTATTACATTATATATTTAAAATTTCTACAATTATTGACTTTTTTTTTCCTACAGAAATGGGGGACAAATTTTTCTATCGTCCTTTGTGCTTTCTTTAGTCCTGCAGTCTATGGTTTCCAGGTCTGAGACTTGTAGGAGGTTTTATGTAACCCATCACTGACAAAAATCAAAATAGTACACATTTTAGGGTGGAGATTTTTGATGCTGAAATTTCCAGGTTGAACTTGATCCATGGTGGGGGGCTTGGGTTTCCTGAGGAATACCTGTCCTGCTGTTTGCAGGGAGGTCTGTGTCACTCACCTTCTCTCCAGCAGAAAGAGGGAACCTCTTAGTCTCTACACTGCCTCTCCCAAAACCTGTCTCAGCAGCCTGCATTTAGGGAAACCCTGAGCCTGACTTGTTGAGTTTGCCCTCAGTGTTTGGTCAGTTTTGGGGGGAATGACTGTCATGGCCCTAGCACTGACCTTACTGAAAACCCAAGAGGACTGAGACTATATGAAGGGTCATAATAAGAGGAATGGACTCAGAGTTAGAAGGCCAAGGGTACAGTTCCAGCTTTGTCTCTGATGCCTGATGTGTCCGTGGATGGGTATTCTTCTCTGTGGCCTGACTGTGAGATGGGGGAGTTGGGGGTAATTGCCACAATCCCTCCTCCCTCTGAGATTCTACTAGTCTATGAAGAGCTGTCATGAATGGTAGTTGAGGTCTGATAAGCTGCCATACCCTCTGATAATGTGCTAGAAAGAACTTAGAAACAAGAAGACAGGGCACCTGAGTGGCTCAATTGTTTAAGCAACTGACATCAGCTCAGGTCATGATCATGGAATCCCAGGATCAAGTCCCACATCAGGCTCCCTTTGCAGTGGGGAGTCTGCTCTTCTCTCTGACCTCTCCCCTCTCATGCTCTCTCTTTCATTCACTCTCTCAAACAAATAAATAAAATCTTTAAAAAAGAAAGAAAGAAAGAAACAAGGCCTGACTCTCCATATAACAAGAGCCAGCGCTGCCAGTCCTCTTTGTGACCACATGTGCTCAGGTGACAGAGGACACCCATAAGTATGACAGAGCCAGAAGTTGATTCAGGAAAAAAACTGCTCATAGAACGTCCAGCCTGATCTCCCATGTTCCCCAAATCTCTTCCTTCCCACATCTTTTTGAACAACCATGTTGAAATGACCTATAACTCCAAGTCCAATGTTCTAGTAGGTTATAGAAGTCCTATTCTACATGTCAGGAGCATTAGATTGGAACTGATTTGAAGGGGACAGAGATATAGAACTTCCAATAGAGCTATTTCCAAATGATGTGCAGAGAATTCGCTTCATTTTCAGACCTCTATGAGAAAAGTTCTCTCTTTGTTCCTTATTTAGTGAATACCAGCCCTCACTCTTGAGATCAGGCACATTTTAAGTGTTACTTTTTATTAAAAAATTTGATAATACGTGTACCTGGTGCAAAATTCAAAAGAGACAAAAAGATATTCCAGTAAGTCTTCCTCCCACCCCATTCCTTAGCCTCCCATGTCTTCCCTAGAAACTTCTACCTTTTCCCAATTCTTGTATATATGTTCAAAGATATTCAATGTGTATGTAAGACTTTGCATGCATCTTCCCATTTTTTTTCATTAATGGGAGCGCAGTACACACTGTTACACATTTGTTTTTTCCTTTAAAGCTGTAGGTTAAGGCTCTTCCATTCTGGTACAGGTAGACCCACCCCATTCTTTTTAATAGCTGCATAGTATTCCACTGTACCGGTAACCATAATTTGTTTAACCTGTCTTCTATTAATGGATATTTAGACATTCGCCAAAATGCTGTTATAACAAAGAATGCTGCAGTGAGTATTTTTATACATGCACATTGTCTCATTGGGCATTGCCACATATTCGTTTGTGCTGTTAGTTTTATTTTCACGAGTAATGTCTACCTTTTCAGTTAGATTGTAAATTCCAAGAGAATAGGAGCAGACATTGCGCTCTCATAACTCCAAAAACACAAAGCGAAGCATCACACACATGGTTCAGGTTTCATAAATGCTGGATGAATGAATTAAAACTCCTTAGTTGTGCCAATGTGCCATATGTAAATGGTAATTCGAAGGTTAAGTGACTTGCCTAAAATCACAGAGACCAGGCATAGGAAACACCGATAAAATAAAATAAAAGATATGAAAATAATATTATAGATATTTAAAATATGTTCCAAAGGTACATATTTTTCTAAGTTTATATGCACCCTTGGGAGAGAGAACTCCACTGACTACCCCTGCAAGGTGAGTAAATATTTCCTCCAAAAACACTGTTCGTCTTAGGAGGCGGGCATCTCCAACTATTGCAATTCCATTCGTAAGTGTGGATTCCAGTTCACCAAACGGTGTTCCAGTGACCTGGAAAAGTCAAGCATCACCCTGACTGGTCAATAGGGAGACATTTCCTCACATGAGGAAATCTAGTTCAACCCAGAGGAAGATTTAAAAAAAAAGGAGAAGGAAGAGGAAAAGGAGAAATAATCAGGGGGAGGAAAGATGTTCTCTGACCATATGACAGCTCTGGAATCAATCAGGAAAAAAGAGGGACTGAGATGATTCTGTGCTGCATCAGCTGTCATCAAAAATACATGAAGAGAATGCCCCTTTGTTAGCAAACAAGGAGGGCGTGTTTATCATGATGTTTAATGAACACTCATTATAGCCTGGTAGTATGAAATGTGTGGTCTGATTGGTTGATCTCAAAACAATTATGTCGACACCTCATAACTTAAAGATTATACATCTTTGTAGTTTCACAACTTATTACCCCCTAAAAACAAAAAGTTTTCCATGCAGATGAGTGTTGTATTAATTTTTTTTTTAAGATTTACTGATTTGGGGGGGGGAGGGATAGAGGGAGAAGGAGAAGCAGACTCCCCACTGAGCATAGCACCCCAGGTGGGGCTTGATCTCCCAACCCATAGATCATGACCTGAGCCAAAATCAAAAGTCAGATGCTTAACAGACTAAGCCATCCAGGTGCCCCTGGAAACCTCTCTAGGATTTCTAAGACCTCCTAATTACCCAGAGCAACTCAAGTGTTGACATCAGTGCTTTGAGGCAGGTCCTTTGCCATCAAAGTGCTGAAAGACCAAACTCACTATGTCTAGGAAGAATACCCAGATTCACCCTCATTCCTAACCCCAACCAATAAAAGCCTTGTCATTGGGTTTATGGGTTGGAAGTCAACAACCAAAAGACACAACACCAGGGGCAAGAAGGAAGGATGCCACATGGCACTGAAATGCAAGGATCATTTGAGGAGCATTAATTATTGAAGGTGGTGGATGGTGAGGGATGGAGGTTGACACTCCTAAGCTTGAGTAAAGTGTCCTGGAATCTGAGTGATTGTAAATGGTCTACATTTCAAGTTCCTGCCTCACCCCAAAGCTCTGGCAGCTCACTCATAACAAGGCCCACCTGGACACCTGGAGCCCTGACCCACAGGACAGAGAGCCACGTGCCGAGTCATCAATAAATACTTCTCAAAGCTCTGGGCTAAGAGCTGCAGGGCAACACCACCCTGTTTTCTTTGGCCACCCTGACCAAAACACCCCAGTAGGCAGAGTGGCTAGAAGGGTGTGGCACCAGCTGAGGGTTCAACAAGACCTTTAATGTCAATGCAGCTTTATTAAAATAAGCTACATGCTTTTATATTCACTGATTTGTAGAAATGGACGTAGAGGGCATTTGCCTTAACGACTGCATTTTACAAACATGAAAACAGACCTAGAGAGGTTACACCCCTTGCTAAAGTCACCCAGCTGGCCAAACCAGGAATAAGCCCAAGTCCCTTGATGACCTGTCCCCCATCTACCCGCCCCCGGCAGAGTGTTCTTTGCATGTCATGATGCCAATAACTCCTCTTCCCCTGCCTTGTTGTTACTGTCCTGGGAGTAAACTCTTCTGAAATAAAATAATGTCCCAACATCATTTTATGAATCCTTGTAAGGTACTTGGGTGGTTGAATATAAAACCCAGAACGTCTCATCATAGAGTATTTTTTCTTTTCTTTTTAAGATTTAAAGCCTCTGCCTTCAGCTCAGGTCATGATCCCAGGGTCCTGAAATCAGCCCTATATCGGGCTCTCTGCTCAGCGGGGAGCCTGCTTCTCCCTCTGCCTCTGTCTGCTGCTCTTCCTACTTTGCTCTCTCTTTCTCTCTCTACCAAATAAATAAAATAAATCTTTTTTAAAAAGATTATTTATTTATTTGGTAGAGAGAGAGAGAAAGCAAGCACACAAGCAGGGGGAAGGGAAAGGGGAGAGGGAGAGAATCTCATACCACTGAGCGTGGAGCCTGATGTGGGGCTCAATTTTACTACCCCAAGATCATGACCTGAGCGGAAATCAAAAGCTGGCTGCTTAACTGACTGAGCCATCCAGGTGCCCCAGCACAGTATGTTATATAATGTTAAAACAAAACAAAATAAAACAAAGACAACCATGACTTAGAGCTCTTTTTATTTATTTATCTTATTAAAAAACACATTTCTGGAGATCTATATTGAAATGATACTTTAGTCCTATTTCAAGGATCTGACCACTGACTCCTAAATTATTACTGATTTATAACAAAAATTTAAAAACTTTCCTTGCAGGCATAGCCAGATTTGTCAATGAGTTTTGTTGATATTCTCTTTTATCATTGCCCCATAAGGGCTAGTACAAGTATAATAACAAGAGGAACATGAAATTTTCAATTGGACATCCAAACCCAAATAAAGCCAAAATTATACACTCTTCTTACTTAAATAAACTCTTTAAACCAAAGGTGAATTAAATACAGGAAGACGCCCCAAATACCTATAGAATTAAACACTACAAAATAAGAACTAGGAATTATTGTTTCTAATCCAATTTGATCCCTCTTAGCAGATAATAGAAGTAATTTATTTAAAAAGGGCCAGTAACCGTGATGAGACTGTACATAGTTCTCTCTCCGGAAGCAGGTAACTCTCTAAGGTAGGCTCTTAGTCTTATTCATACCTGAACATCACGCCCAGCTTGGCCCAATATTGGAGATACAGAAGGCAAGCCATAGATATCCTAAGAACGAGTAAATGAGTGAAAGCATGAGTAAAAATACGGGATTTATATTTTACTGTTAAGATGAAAACCCCACAATTTGAGACCAAAAACTCCCCACAAAACTCAGAATTGGGGGGCGCCTGGGTGGCTCAGTGGGTTAAAGCCTCTGCCTTCAGGGTCCTGGGATCGAGACCCACATCGGGCTCTCTGCGCAGCAGGGAGCCTGCTTCCTCTTCTCTCTGTGCCTGCCTCTCTGCCTACTTGTGATCTCTGTCTGTCAAATAAATAAATAAAATCTTAAAAAACAAAAAACAAAAAAACCTCAGAATTGGTATGCAGGATCGCCTATCTGATGAATGGATTTAAAAAATAAGAGGAACAATAAGGAAGTATTTTTTTTCTTCAAGGGAAATGGGCCGAAAATACAGAGGACTATGTGAATTACAACTACAGAGTCTTCGACAAGCTCCCAATTCCACAGCTAGTACATGATAACGTGGAATTTCCGGAACATCTTGAGAACGATCTGTCTTATATCTTGTGAACTAAGGCTGTTTACGCTGAGGTGCAGAGAGAAGTGACGGCCATGGTTCAAGAAGGCTCAGGTCATAGTTATTAGCTGGGTGGCATTAAGCAAGTTACTTACAAATAGTAACTGTTTTGGAAGACTGTGCACTGGGTCAAAGTGTTTTCCTGTATCATCTAGTTTATTTGATCTCCCTGGGTCTCTGCTTTCTTGTAGGTAAAACAGGGACAGGAGAACCTACCTCAAAGGGTATTTGTGAGGATAAAATGAGAAAATGACCCTACCAGGGCATCATAACCTATACAATATAGACCAAATACAAAGCATTATTTTCATAATTATGAATGTATTATAGAAGCACCAAAGTGAGTATTTACCGTACATTTTTACTTTCTGTTTCTTCTGTTGGAACAATGCCATTCAAAATGAACCCCATAGAAAAAAGATAGACATGACTCATGAATCATATGTTCTTTGGAACCTTAATCTGTAGCTTTCTTCATTTATCTCATGAAGGAAATGAACTGAAGAAGGAAAAAGTCAAGGTAAGAGTGAGAGGAGACAAAAAGTTAGTCTAAGAAGTGACCAGCTAATTTCTAGAAAGCTTCTTATCAGCAAAGAGCATGGTCAAATCATTTGGTGTGTTTTAAAGTGTCTGTGTGATGACTGAAGTATGATTCGTAATCTTTCTCTGTATTTTCTTCCCTTGAATTTCACTGCTCTCAAGAGTCTCCCAGTAAGAAGTACATCGTGAGGCCTGGAAGCTTTGTTCTGGGCAGGAGAAAATGGGTCTATGGAAAAACAAGCCAACCTTATTCAGGCCCTTGATGCTTGACAGTGTCATTTACGGAGTGACAGAGTCACTCCGTAAATGACCAGAGACATTCCAGAGTTCATGGCTGTTGTGTAACAACAACACTTCAAGGGTGGCTGCGGGGCCGGGAGGCACAACAGGCGGGCCCTCTCTGGGAGCTGAATGAGGAGGAGCCACTCCCCCTGGAATGTGGCCTTGCTCAAAGGCTGGCCTTCCTCCCCATCCCCACCACCAAGCGCTGGGGGCAGGAACTGGACAGACTGGAGGGACAACTCTATTTTCAGGGAATGACAAATTGATTGAGCTGATTGGGTGAGAGTTCTTACTGGCCTCCTGCTCCATTTCCAAGGACAACTTGCAGGGAGGATTTGTTTAGAAGCAAATGTGTATGAGGAAGTGTCTCAGGGCCATGAGAAGCCAAATAACCTGCTTCCAAAGAGGACTGCAACCCAGGTTCCATTGGAAAATTGGAGACACGGGGCCTTCTCCTCCTCATGTTCCTCCAGCCACCACGTTGCTGGAGAGGACATTCCATTCCACTGAGAGAGAGAAGGAGACAAGATGGCAGCTCTAAATTACATGTGCAATAGCCCAGGAGGCTTGTAAACATTTAAGGAGTTGATTGTTATTTTCATTCCTGACTGGTTTGGTGGTGCCAATAACAACTCCATAAATTGCTGAAGCCCCACTGGAGTGCTGAGGACACGCATTTGAGAACGTGATTCGAGGGAGTGATGAATATTCATGGCAGAGTGAATCTGAACTGCTCCCCAAATGGGTTGGCTGGTGTGCCAACTCCAGAGAGGGCTTGGTATGGAAATCAAGCTTCCAGGGGCGCCTGGGTGGCTCAGTGGGTTAAAGCCTCTGCCTTCGGCTCGGGTCATGATCCCAGGGTCCTGGGATCGAGCCCCATGTGGGGCTCTCTGCTCAGCGGGGAGCCTGCTTCCCTTCCTCTCTGTCTGCCTCTCTGTCTACTTGTGGTCTCTGTCTGTCAAATAAATAAATAAATTCTTTAAAAAAAAAAAAAAGAAAAGAAAAGAAATCAAGCTTCCAGAATGAGCCAAAGAAGAGCATTCGTGACTTCATAGCATGAGCAAGGAGTGTCACTTCTTGGGGCAGAGGGGGCACCGGGAAAGGGCACCTATCCCAAGGGTGGAGCCTCACCTTTGCTAGATGAGAAAATTCGAGGGATTGGCAGTACCACAAAGTGCATATGTAGTTAACACAGCCGAACTGTATGCTTAAAAATGGTTAAGTTAATGAATTTTACGTTATTTTTTTGTCTTACCACAATTAAAAAAGGAAAAGGAAAGACATGTCACCACAGAGACTTCCCTAAAACAGCTCAAAGCAAATACAGAGCTGTGCCCTAACCCCTCCCCTTATCCTTCGAGTCCATCAGGACAAGTACTAAGAAGACAGGTACAAGCTAGTCTCAGGCTATACAGAGGTCACAGTGGCCACTCTTTGGGCTTCCCAAAACCACGAAGCTCTTGAAGTGAATACTCTTTCCTGTGTCTAACGATCTCTTCCTCCCTCGCCCTGAGATGATCAGGGGCATTAAAGATATGCTTTGCTTCTCTACGGATTGGAGAGCCCGGCCAGAGTGGGTACCCTGTGTAGGCCAGAGAAGAAACCTTAACGATTTCTCCTGGTCTCCCCTCTCCCCACCACCCTCCTGCGTGGCCCCCAACACCTTCTACCCCCACATGCACCATCAAAAGGGACTTTCCCTCTCTAACCACCAGGGTCTCCAGTGGTGAGCAAAGAAGATGACAAAAGACGTGATGTGGTTTCTACTCAGTTAGAAGCACAGGAAAAACTTTCAAACACCCCTTAGAAGGGAGAAAAACCCAAGTACGGAAGGAAGTCTGTGCGCCTTGGGTACAGGCTTTACCCTGCTGTTGCTGCTGCTGCTGCTGCTGCTGCTGCTGCTGCTTTTTTTGTCTTTCAGAGATAGATGCCTCTCTTGTGTGGGGATAGATGTCTGTCCCCTCACATACCCAGTGGCCCTCGGCAGGACCCGCAGAGAGCTGGGGCTGCAGGACTCTCCCCGCAAACACCTGTCTCCACTCTACCCCTTTCAAACTCTCCTTTTTCTGATGTGAACAAGATTTGAACCTGAATTTGAGAGATGCTTCTTTCATGGCTAGTTTTAAAAGATTCCTTCCTTCCTTTTCTTCCTTATTATTTTTTTTTTCCAGTCAATCCTCTTAAGCGCATATAATTCTTCAGTCTCTAGATGAGCCATAATATATCAAGCTCTTCCTCTGAAGCGGGAGGGAGGACTGAAGCCGCTGGGACCTATCTACACTGGGCTGAACGGTTTGCTTCAGATAATGCAATTTTCAGTCTGGAATCCACGTGTAGGTCAAAGCTAGAGAGGACAAGGACTACTGATTTGAGGCAGTGGGACTATAAATCTTGTAGGGTTTCTGTTGGTTGCAAAAGCTGTATGGCAGGTGGGTGCAACACCGCTCTTCAGAGAGTTCCTGGAGGAATTGTGCCGTCTGGGATGACATGGCCTGGGAACAAAAATTTGGAGCAGGCTGGTCTCTCTCAACTTTCCTCTCAGCCTTTGGGAAAGCTGGTTGAGTGTGTGCGGACAACATTTAAAACACAGAGCATACCTGTGTAAACTCAGAAGCAATAAAGTTGGTTTTTGTTTGTTTTGTTTTTTCTTTTAAATGTGCTCTTGAAGTAGAAAATAGGTTCATCTGTATGTTTCCTGTCTTGTAGAAAACACGTTCTCCGTATTTGGAAGCGGGATGAACTTAAAGTCACTTCATCCCAAGGAGCATCTGAATTTTTGCCATTGTCCGATGCCTTCTATCCAAGGATCACTGTGCCCTTCAGCTGCACTTGCCATGTCTCCCTGAGATAGGTTCTCATAGACAGGGGGGTCAGCTCGGTGCCTCAGTTTCCTCTTTGGAACCCTGGTGACCTGAGGCTGACACAGAACTATTGAAGTCTGACACCTACCCTTCTGGTAACGCACAAGGAAATGCCAACTCAATCTGGCACTTTGCCGAGGAAATGGCCAAGCCCAGGGTAACAAGAACCATCCAGGGAGGGGACATCTGGAAGGAGGCTGGCTTCAGAGACTGAATGGCTGTGTGGTATTCGGAGTGGGACTCAGACAGTAAAACAGTGGGCTGCTGCAGGCACAGGTTTCCAAAATCCCATCTCTCCTCCTTTCTTTCCTAAAATGTCTGCAGAACTCGTTAAGAGTCAAGCTTAGGACAAGGCAGAAGATAGTAATTTAATGCTACAAAACTGTGCTGTTCGGGCAAGCTGGGCCTGAGTCCAGACAATGTGAGGGGATCCTGTGGGCCCTGCCCAGCTCGCAGAAGCATCACTGATTAATCTGCTAACGTAGGAAGTAGAGTCAGGAAGCTGGGATTTGGTTTCCAGGTCTGGTAGGAACCTGTCAGGCAGCTTGGGTGTCTCTCCTGAACTTCCATGCTTTGATATTCTGTTTCCCTGATGGAGAGACTCGAAGGCCAACCCTACCTACTTCCTTCGTGAAAAAACTCCCAAGAGGAGAGAAAGAAGGTTGCCTTCAAGCCTCCAGAACACGAGACCAGTTATCTTTTGCAGTAACAGCAAGAGCGAACACCGAGATCTGCGTGGGGCTTTGAGGAAAACCTCAGCCCCATTGGCCAGATGTGCTGAACTGCTCTCTTACCCTGGTTATTAAAAATGAAACATCCATTAAAATTGGACCTCATTCTTTGATTGTGCAGCAGCTGTGTGCATGGGCTAGCTGCTCCATGGGTCACTTGGGTCACATGTTCCCCCGGGGCTGGCTTGCTTCCCTCAGCCCCCAGAACACTAGCAGGCCCCCTGCCTCCCTGGAGTCCATCAGAGACGGGTGTGCTCAGGTGGGGTGAGTGTCCCCCTCATACAAGACCCCCATTCAAATCATCTTGCAATTTGTGACACCACCACCCCCCATTCCCCACCTCCTTGCTGTTGGAGCAGATCATCAAACATTTGCTGCACACAGAAGGCTCTGATACAGGAGCATGTTCTACACTCAGCATGAGAAGGAGGGGAGAACCTGCCACTTTGGAAATGGCCGTTCCTCATGCTGCTGGATCTGTCTTCTGGTAGGGCCCCCCGACCCTGCCCTTCTTGGGCCCTCTTCCGGGAAGGAGGCTCTGAGGGCAGGGTCGCCCTGGGACAACTGGTTCCTCCTGAGGCTCCCGTGCTTCCTCAAGGATACAGGCGAGGAGGCCTCCCTGCTCTGATGGCACTTCATTGGCTAGCCTAGAGCCCACGTGTGTCACAGGGAAGGGTATTCTGTGGGCTCTTGACACACACAAAAGACACTTGCGGGAGGGTCATGGTGTCCCTGTGAGAACACACCACCAGGAACGACAAGGAGCACCCAGAGTGATGTCACGTTCTGATTTCCAGAAAAGGGCAGCGGCAGGCTGAGGCCTCGCGAGCATCCTGGCTTCTCTTTCCTTCAGAAGAAGAGCTCACCTTCCCCAGCCCCACAACCCCACTTGCACCCCCCCCACCTCGGCTCCCCTTTGTCCTAGATGTCCTCTGGAGGGTCCCGCCCTCCCGAGCGTCAGCAAGTTGGAGAGATGACCAAGTCGTGTTTTCTGGGTTCAGGGCGGTGAGGTGGCCCACGGGCCCCTGGGAGGAGGGTAATCACAACGAAACTGACACTCAAGTAGAAAGCGGGGTCCGCCCACAGGACCTGCCCTGCACCTCGTGCTCAGCCCCCCGGGCGTCGCTCAGGTCAGCCGCTGCCTTCCACGAGCTCGTGATTCAGTAATAACTGGAAGCACAAGGGCTTTTTCACTCACTCGTTTTTAACGGCTTATTCATAAAGCAATTTTTCACTTTTCACTTATTTTCAGCCCCTTTCACATCTATCGACTCACGGTTTCTGTCTTGGTGTAACCTTTCCCTCTCTCCGCCTCCTTCGCTCTGCTTCATTTTTCTTTATTCCCTTTTTTAATCCTCCAACCGTTAAAACAGTCTTGAGGCCTCCAAGGCTCTACTAACCAAAAGGTTTCCTTTTCAACGTCTTCCTGGGTTCTCTTTCTCTCTATGGGGTTCTTATTCTCTTTTTTAGCTACCAGTGTGTCAAGGCAAGGTCCCCCTTGCCTTCTTGTGGTGACAGAATTAAATCCTTCCCAGTCTTCTTACATGTATGCCTTTGGTTTAAAAAAAAAAAAAAAAAAAAAAAAAAAGATGAAAACGAAGGAACAAAACCCCACTAAACTAAACATCGTAGAATGCATGGTACTTTACTCTAGCAGAGGTTTGCTTTAAGCACAACCCATTATTTCCATTAAAAGAATCTTGATTCCTTTCAGATGAGCATATTAATTCCTAGGGAAAGTTCATGGTTCTCACAAATTAGCAGGACCTTTGCGAGCCCAATCTTTTTGCCAAAAGAAGCCACAACAGTGGTTTCCATACAAGCCTGCCCCTCATTTCCATTTTCTAGGACATCTGCTCTCTAAATTACAAATATCTGCCTATAGCAACAACCAGAGTTCCAAGGAAAACAAACGAAAAGGAAGTAAGAGAAAATGATGGAATCTTAGCATACAAAGAGATATGACATTTCCACAAGAGGGGGAAGTCGCCCTGGGATCCACTTCTTCATCTTGTGGGTCAGGAAACTGGAGCCCAGGGAAGCCGGACCCTGTTGAGAGCACACAGTTAACCAGGGGCTGACCCTGGCCTAGAACTCAGCATCTCCGGTCCCAGTTCTTTCCACCAGAGTGGGGGCTCTTGATCTCAGTTTGGGTCTAATTTTAAATTCTGGCCTGGGGAACCACCGAAGGATGAGTGACATCTTCCCATTAATTATTCTTCATTAGTTGGTCTCCCACCAAGTCACTACCAGATTACTGGTACTAACCTGGGGGGCAAGAAAGGGTTACATAGAAGGGGGGAGGGTGTGCCACACCTCCTCTGCCTGCCTGGATGAAAAATAGTACTCAAGGGAGCCAAGCTGTGCTGATGAGAGGAATGGGAGGGGCTGGTCCCTGCTCTTCCCCAGGGCTGCTGGCCTGGAGGTAGCTGTGCAGAGTGCCAGGTATCCAATGAGAGAGGGACTATGTCTTGTTCTCCCCTTTCAGAATCCCTGAGAAGAACTAACTGTGGAAGGTATTTTCAAGTATTTTACAAAATAGCACATTTGCTTTCATGGTGTTGTGGACTCATCCTCAGAATTAGACAAGCTCTCCAGATCTGCCTTCCATATATATTTTATATATATACACATATATGTATATATACTCTATATATGTAACATATACATGTAGTGTGTGTGTATATATATGTATATGTATATAAGGGTGTGTGTGTGTGTATACATGCATATATATACAGTTTCCTAGGAGGCCTCATGATCATTAGGCAAGTCAAGTTCTCTATCGAGACCTTGTATCCATCTTGTCCCCAGTCATTCAGTCATTTCTAAGTTTAATAGAAATCTTTGAGGGGCACCTGGGTGGCTCAGTCGCTAAGTGTCTGCCTTCAGCTCATGTCATGATCCCAGGGTCTTGGGATCGAGCCCCACCTTGGACTCCCTGCTCTGAGGGAAGCCTGCTTCTCTCTCTCCCACTAACCCTGCTTGTGTTCCCTCTCTCACTGTGTCTCTCTCTCTGTCAAATAAATAAAATCTTAAAAAAAAAAAAAAAAGGAAATATTTGAATCATAGACCCAGGAAAGGCTTGCAAGAGCATCTTGGGCATCCTGCATTTTCAAACAAGCTGACTTCTCTCTGAGTCCTCCCAGGAAGGAGATTCTACTCATTCCCGCCCTTGGAAGGGAAGCTTTGCGAAATCAAGCCTAATGGAAAGTGTTAGTCTCTGTGATTTAAACCCAAGTCCCCTCTGCTCTGGTTTGGTGGATTTCCTTTGCCCTGCTCTTCACCTGCAGTGGAGAACTGCTGGTTGCTTTCATCCACAGGCGAGTTCTTCACATACCTCAAGGTGGGAACGTTGGCCACAATTCCATGAAAAAAATCACCTTTCTTTAATACTCTGAAGAATTTGTTATGAAAATTAACCATTGGCACTTATCTGTCACGTCTTCTTTCTTAATGGGGGCAGAAGAAAACTACAAAGTGACTGTGTTCACATTTATACGAAATAAAAGCTTCTATCTTAAATTTGGAGAGAGGGAAATGTACATGTGGCCAACTCTGGTTCATCACTTGTCAAACCTGGAAGGAAGAGCACCCTGGGAGAGGGCTTGTTAGTTTACCGTATTTTGTGAAACTGGGCATGGAGAGTATTTGCATAAATCAGGTTAAAAATAAATTTTGGAATCTTGCTGTGGTTTTTTTTTTTTTCTGCGTAAATGCCTAAATTACATAATTAAGGCTGTATTGAGATTAAAATCACTTCTCATTTAAGGAGCAGCTGTCAGCAGTGCTTTGAGCAAATGGACTGGGGGGTTCTGAGGACTTGAAGTTTGGAAAAGGAAGTGATGGGAGAATTATCTGTGAGTCCTGAAACGTTTCTTGCAGCTGCTGTACACCCAGAAGTGGACTCCAGAGAGGTAGCCAGTGCTCAGAGTGATCTGATTTTTTCCTGGCCCGAAGTTGAAAATGAAATGGACATGTTATGGACAAAGTTCTCATGGTCTCCTGAAGGAAGTAGAAGCGTCTTCTGGACTGGTTCAAGGATCACTTTCTATGTAACTTCTCTCCTGTTCATTGTTTTAAGCTGCCACTCTCTGTGGTATACCCTTCCTTTTTAGACCAGATCATCCTTGAGGCCTGGTTTTACATCAGCAATCCTGCACCATGTGCCTCTAATTACTTTCATTTTTCTGCTCTGGCCTTTGCTTATTATCTCCTTTTAGAGAAGGCTAAACACACACACCCACACACACACGGAGATAGGAATGAGCTCGCTCATACAAACTTACGGGTCCTAAATGGATTTCCTGTCCCTCAAGGGAAGAAATAATCCAGAAATGTGCCCATATACTCCCATGGAACCATATATTCTGTTATTTCAGAACAGAGCTTTTATTTTAAGGTTAAGACTCAGAAAAAGATTATTTCTTCAGTCTTGCCTTGCCCTGAAAACAGCTGCATGAAGCCTTGATCCAACTGTGTGGATGTCAGCTGGGTAGACTTGAGCTTCTAGTGAATATTATCTTTTCATGTAATGTTTCATTAAGCAGCTAAGTCCACAAGAGTTCCCAAGATACATAACTCTCAAGAAAAAAGAGGCATGCTTTGCCAAGTAAAGAGCTATGATTTATGGTAGTAACGGTTACACTCTGAATCTTACTGGGCTTTGTTTTGAAAAATTATTACCACAATGGTTCTGTAGAATTTAGTAGTGAAACCAGCACCATTTGGCACATTTATGACAATAGGGTTCTGGTTTTCTTAACTCCACAGTTACATGTTGGCAGCATTTCAAATTCTTGGTACAGATGTGAATATAAAGAAGAAACATGAAAAAAATATATCGGGCAGTTTCGAGTATCCAAATGTAAGGAGCATTATTCCTAACATGCGGCTAGCATGGACATGGAACGAACTTGGTAATGGAGGACATGGCAAGCACAAACATTATTTGCAAGGGACTTTTAAATTTTTTTCATTGAGGGCACTAACAGTTTTCTAAAAGCATCTCCTGTTCATATCTACCAAATGAGACTCAAATTTATTTTTGCCTGGAGACAGGTTAGTTTCTGGATCCTCCACGGACAAGCAAATAAACCCTTTCCCACCATGTGACTGTTGGGATTGCATGGCCATACCAGCATGTCTCTGGGTTTCATCCTAACAATGCCCAGCTTCTGGTAAAACAGAAGTCTTGAAATTCATTTTAAATGAACAAGTGGCAGATCTACTTTCTGAGCTAAGATGTAAAGGGAAAAAAATACCGTGGGATGTAGAACAGGAAGACTGCAAAAGCACATTAGAACTTATTCCCTATGGCACGGTCAGTGTTAACTACTGAGGCAAAAACGTTGTCCTCACTGGGCAAAGTATTGTTCCTCAACCCAGTTTTCCTCAATGTCCCTTACCCCTGAGTCAGTTGGGTCTACACACATACACACATACATCACATACATGCTGTCCTGAGGCTAGGAAGGCTAGGGATCCGAGTCTTCCTTACCTCACCACCCAATCCCCATCAATAGAGTAAAAGAGACAGACAAAATCCATTACTAAAGTTTGAAACGCTTTTCTTAGAAAACACTTCTATAGCTCATAATTGAAAAATCTTAAACTGGTCACTTATGAGAGAAAAGAGATCAACGCTTCAGATCACTCACAAGAGTGGTCCCCGATGGAAGTGGGGGATGAGGGACTCACTGCTGCTAGGGAGCGTGGGTGGGGCCGAAGAGACGCAAACACTGTCATGTTCAAAATTGTTCCCTAAGAAGAGGTCACTTCACTGGCCCCTCACTGAAGACACTAGACAAGCATTGGTAAACATGAACATTTATATTTAATTTACATTTTGACAATTTGCACATAAATAACAATGTAAACCAGTACGTAAACATAAGATAATCTGTTGTTCTAGCAAAGTAAAAAGCCAATAACTTTGGTCAGTTTTAACTTTGATTAGAGGAAAAAAATAAAACCACTGTTGATTGTGGGCTCCACATTCACATGTAAGAGGCCTACAAGGGAAGGTCAAACAGCAAAGAGAAGCAAGTCTCGAGCCACGCGGGTCTTGGTAAAAATTCCCACAAATAAGAAAGTACAAAAGAGAAAGAAAAGAACAAGTGAGCAGACCGTTAATGTTTGGTGTCAATGTCAGTGTGCGATGCTTTGGTTTACCTACAATTAAGGACTGCGTTGGCCCAGCACTGATCCATAAAATATCGTCAGTTTTGCCACTTAGAGAGGAACAGATCAGTAAGGCTCTGAGGTTTCTCTTGATTCTCCTAAGTTCGTTCTTTACTGCAGGCTGACATAGTTGCCATCAATAAAAGGTTGAATGTAGAAACCAGACTGATAAGTGATGCATCAGTTAGTGAGAAAGAGAGAGAAAATTAATAGTGGCAAAGGGTGTGATGGGACTTTATTTCCATGACTTGGGTGTGACCACGTAACAAAAATAAAGCCATCTTAGATTGCCCTTACTGGTGAAAGATGATGCATCTCTCTCTCCCTGGTTGTTATGCAGTCTCCAGCTTTGCACCAAGGTTTTGGGGTCTCGTACAATAGCAAGGAGGTGCCCAAGCTCACCAATGTCTCTGATGATGAGGTCCTCAAGTGTTAAGCAAAGCCTCAGAAAGGATTTTTCTTTTTGCCCTTAGGAAAAGTAGGTTCTTTTACATGGTTTGGCTCACAATTTAAGTGGTTATAAATATATTATATATACACATGGTATAGTGGTATAAATAGATTTATAAATATACATCATTCTTTGCTACACCTTGAATGCTGACATGTAATCTTTGGGCTTAGCAGAGTAAAAGACAGAATGGCACACATTCTGTCCTTTCTGGAGCACACTTGGTTTCTCCTGCAGAGTAGCAAATCACTGCATAAGACATCACTTCCTGCACTACTGGACACACTCAATGAGGTAATTGTTGTTGAACAGCTTTGCAATGCCCTTTCATCTTTAATTAAATTAACCATAAAATGTAAAAACACAAATACTGAGGAAAATCTGAGTTTTACAGAACAAAATACAATTGATGTGTTGGGGATAGGAATGTGCATTGCCTGCTTTTACCCTAAGACAACAAGAATACCCGTTTTTCATTTTTTTGTTTGTTTTGTTTTCTTTTTAAAGTGTGGCCTGAGCCTATCTACCTCAAATCCTTCCTGGTAGAGCACCATGTTTGTGCAATTTTTGACATAACAACAACAACAAAAAACCCCAATAACAAAAACAACACCCAGACTCAAACCCCCAAACCTCACACATACAAAACCACCTGTGCTTTGGGAACATTTTGCGGCAGTTTTAAACATGGCAGTTTGTCTCATTCACATTTTCAGATAATACACTGGGATGCAAAGGTCACGTGACCACTCTGAATGGCCATGTGACTTTGGGGGTGGGGTGACCCTGCTTTTTGGAGAGGAAGACAGGTTAGCAAAGCCTTCTTATCTCCTTTCTGGTAAATCTGTAGCTAGGGGGAAAAGAATCTGAACTATCTACACAAATATACAAGATTCCCTTTCTTGTCTCTTCTACTGAAGTTATTATTGGGTAATTCTGCACACATTCCCCCCATGGTATACAATGCTGTTCAAGTGAGATCTTATGAGTTAACACATCAACTGTCTAACTTTGGCAAAACCAAACCGCATTTTCAAACCATTATTATAGAGGGAGGTCAACTGAAGTAATGTATTTGTTTACTAAATCATAGGTACTTAGACAGATGTGCAGAAACTATCTACAAAGAATAGCCACAAGAAAAAAATATAACATTTATAACTCAAATTACAAGGAATTTTTCCAGTCATTGTAAACTTTTTTAATTATTGCTTTTTGAATGATAAATTGTATAATAAATTATGAAGGATTATCATTGAAAAAATAATTATGGCTAGGCAATAGTCTTAGCAATGGGAAGGCTATGCAAACATATCCACACAAATATTCAAAATACACAGGTTCAAATATATAGATGGGGGTGTAAATAAGTATATATAATATGTATATATATATATTGTCTTTGTCTCATTTATGCCCTGAGATTTCAGTAACTTTGGAGTTCCTTCTTTAATTCCAGACAGGTGAGGGGAAACCATCTACCGTCAGGAGAGCTTCGCAGAACTGGAATTATGTACAAGCATTTGTTACAGGCACCCTGACTTGCCAAGTCATAAGTTAAGAAACAAAACAAAATGCTTTTTTTTGTTTTCTGGAAATCTTAAGGATCCATTGGTTCAACTGTTTCCTGTTTGACCTTTACAGGCCCCAGAGGTAGTGGGTTGCTGTGAGCCAACTTCATGAGGGATGGGTCTGATGACTCATAAAGGCTACACCCTGAGAGGAGTCCATTCCCCATGTTTCTTTGCAAAGACACTTTCAGGCCAGTTTCTTCTTTCTCTTTTCTGACCACAGCCAGAATTTCTTTCTCCACCACAGAGGTCACATCGATGTTGTCCTCCATGTCTTCGAGCCGGTCGGCGTTGTCGCTGATGTCAAACTTCTCGATTTCTTCATTGATCCGGGTCAGATCCTCCAAAGGCATCCCCGTGGCTGGGGCCACAGGACAGTTCCCCTTCAGGTGGACCTTGAGGCTGCAGAGATGGATGTAGCTCTTGTGGCAATGGGCACACTTGTGGGGCCGCTCCCGGGTGTGTAGGCGCTTGTGGAGTTTCAGGTGCACAAACTGGGTGAACTTGGCAGGGCACACCTTGCACTGGTAAGGTTTCTCTCCAGAGTGGAGTCGCAGGTGGGTCTTGAGATTGCTGGTGCTGCTAAATCGCTTGTGGCAAACCTACAGTGTGGGGAAGAGGGCAGAGATGGGAGGCAGGAAGACCAGAAGATTAAGAGCTGCCGGTGGGAAGGGCCCGCTTACATACCAACGCCCAGCAACCTGTGAGTGGAGAAGCCTCCCGGTGGCACCTATGGCGTGGCATTAAGCAAACAGGGAGATGTGGGCACTGCACGCGAGGTGTTTACTTCCCCCTGCCATCTTCCACCCACTGGAAGCCGGCTGTGTCATCACCTCTGCTCCTCAGCAGGTACAGGGTTATGAGACGTGGCCAGGCAGAATTCTTGTGCTGCTTTAAACTACGGGGCTATGGGACACAGGGAGACCGCTCCTGACACATTCTGTACAAAGGTGAAAATTTCTACCGGAAATCACTGCCCACCTGGCATTCATGTGGCTTCTCTCCCGTGTGTACCAGGTAGTGTTTCTGCAGGTGGGCAAGCTGAGTAAAGCCCTTGTTGCAAGTCTGGCATTTGAAAGGCCGTTCTCCGCTGTGCACTCTGAGGTGAACCTGGAAAGAAGCCACGTGCGTTAGCCCTGCTCTCGGTCGGTGGGAAGACCTCCCATTTCTGCTCAAGGACTCAGGCATTTATGATGCAGACACTTTAGGAAAACCATCACGTGAGAGCTTAACCCGAACAGACACAGCCCCAGCGTTTTCAGAACGCTTCATTTTGTTTGAGCCAAAGGATCTGATCTTCTAGCCCAAACACCGCATTTTCATCATTCAGAAGAAACGCAGCAGAGAAGTAATTAGTCCGAAGTCACAGCGCCAGAAATGGCCAAAGAAACCCCGCCACCCCTAATCCGCTATTCCCGCCCGTCGCACTTGTCGCTAAAGCGCCTCAGCACCTGCGCAGAGCGAGCCACATGCAGGCGCGCAGGCGCACAGGGCGGCCCCGGCGCGCAGGCGTAGTGAGGCCCCGGGGCGCGCGGGCCGACTGCTGCCCCCGTGCTCGCTGCGTGGCCTACCTTCAGGTTTGAGAGTTGGCCAAAGGTCTTGGCGCAAACGTTGCATTCATACTTTATCTTGCCGTTCTGCTTCTTCAGGGGGTAGGGCAGGGTCTTGTAGCCTGTCATGTTTCTTTTGTTTTTAATGAGATTCATGGCTTCGTCACTGCCGGGGGCCGCCAGCGCCGCTGAGGTAGCTTTGGGCTGCACCACGTGCTCCGCCGAGGCGGCCGTGCCGGCTGTGGGCGACCCGCTGGTGGGGCTGCTCGCCCTGTCCTTCATGCTGGCGGCCGCCCCGGGGAGGGAGAAGGCACTGTGCGGCGCCGGGACGAGCACCTCGCGCGCGTGGTCGGGCTGCAGCGGCCTGCGGGCCCCGTCCGAGGGCAGCGAGCTGGGCAGGGAGGCCGGGCTGAGCAGGGGGTGCGGCAGGCCGCCACCGCCCAGGAGGCTGCCGTAGACGGGGTACAGCCTGGGGAAGAGGCTCAGGTTGCCCACGCCGCCCATGTTGCCCACGGTGCCCAGGCCGTTGCAATTCACGCCGTAGGGGGGCAGAAGGAACTTGGGGTAGTGGGCGTTGTAGGAGGGGATGAAGGCCGGGGGCAGGTGCGGGGCCGGTGCGTACCCCGGGTAGGAGCCCAAGCCTTCGGGGCCGTAAGGGGCGTTCAAGTAGGCGTACGAGTCTCGGTGCTCTGGAGGGCAGGGCGCCAGGGGCGACACCGTGTTCCCCGGGCTGCTGTGCGGGCTGCAGCTTTTGAGGCTTTGGTCGGGGCTGCTTCTCGCCGAGGGGCTCGGGGTCGCGGAGGACGGGATGGGAGAGTGAGTGATGTAGGTCGGCCTCTCCATCCCATAGGCTTTCAAAAAGTCCTCCGGCAGAGGGGCCCGGATGGGGTAGACAACCCGAGGGTAGAAGGGCATTTCGGGGCTCCCGTTTTTTCGGAAGTCGTCCGCCTCCTTTTCTGAAGAGAAGGGTGAAATGTTGGAACGGTAGCAGTCCTTTCCCTTGGAGGGGTTGGAGTCCAATTTCAGGATTTCTTTCACGCTGTACTCTCTCTTTGGAACGCTCTTGGGGCACAGTTCGTTTTTCTCAGTGCTGGGCTGCTTTGGATGGCCCTGGGTTTGTGCTGAAATAAAGACGGGTCGGTTACTCAAAGGGTTATAGAGAACTGAAGTGAAAATGCCAAAGCTGCTCTCTCCTTGAGAAAACCTGAGCGCCAGCTGGCCACAAGCGAGACACACCTGGCTTCTCAACGCCCTCTCATTCTAGAGGGCTCGGGGGCCACTCGCTCACACGCACCGCTCCATTTCCTTATGGGCAAAACGGGGACAGTGACAACATCTCGAATGAAGGGCACTGTCTGTCTGGATTATTTTGTTTCTACTAGTAAAAAACCGTATGATGGAAAAGTGCTGTTCAAGCTAGAACGGGGGAGCTTCCATTAAAATGGGGTGGAAAAATCCTGGTGTGGGGGTGTCAGAGGTTAATAAAAGTCATTCTGATGTTCACAGTGTACCGAAAGGAAATCAGCACACCCTGCGAACTAGATGTGAAAGATTAAGACTCATTTCAAGTAACAAGCAGTCATCAGTTTTCACCTTGATTCTTATTTAATACGAATTTGATAAAACCCTGTTCAAACTGCCTGTGCCAAATAGATTAGCAATGTGGATGCCACCCCTTCCCCTCAAGTTGCTGACAACACGAGAATGGCACCAAGGTTCTGTCTGGTCTAACCAGGCTCCCAGCAATGCTGTCCCCTGGAATCACAAGGCGTGACATACTCATCTCTGCCAAACCACAACAGGCACTTCCCGAGCCAGTTCAATTACTTAGAGCACCAAAGAAAACAGGCAGCTAAGATGAAAGCATTTATTCTGTATTATTACTCGATAAATACACTATTTAGGAACAGCAGCAATGAGGACAGTTCCAGACTCTGCAGGCCATCACTAGCCCTGCCCCTCCAAACACACGAAACAAACGATGCCTTTGGAAAAACACCAGTCAGAGCAGGGAACACCAAAAACTCCCAGCTCAGCCTTCCCTGGAAATCAAAAGTAAAACAGATGCTGCTTCGCTGGCGCTCTGGTTATCAGAGGGCAATCGCTCCAACTGAACAGCTGCCCACAAGGAGGAGTAGGTTGAAGGCATGAACCGGCCATGTGTGTGGATGCCTTGGGAGGCAGGGGAACTTTGGCCTTGGTATCGGAAGGGGACATGTTGGGGACCTTGCTGTATCATTCGTGGTCTCAAAAAAAAAAAAAAAATTCCGCTTGATTTCACTCAGAAAGCACTCCAGGCTTGATATCTGATAGGTCTAGAAATGAAGTCTGTGGAAGTCCAGATTCTGAACTCTTCAAATCCATTCTCTGGACTGTCAGGCTTGATTCCAGTTTGAGAGGCCCTCGGAGAATGTTATCTCCTGCTAGCTGTTATCAGTTACTCCCGGGTGAGCCAGCAGCCCCAGAATAAACACAGCCAAGACACTATCAGGGAAGATGCTGATGGGAGCAGTGATGGAAAGCTTGTTGAGGGAGAGGGATTTCTGAAGCCACTAAACCAAAATAAATAACCCCTTATCACGTCAATATCAGTCTTTCAGTGAGGCCCAGCAGGCAGGAAGTTCAAATTGTCACTTTTGTTTTTTAAAGCTGAAATGGTAAAGGAAGAGAGACAGCTAAGTTGGGAAACTGATAGGCGAGGCATCTCCCAGTCACAGGAAGGAATTTTATGGAGGTGAAAAAGAACAATCTGGAGACACCCGTGTAGGCCCACATTAAAAAAAAGACGACACCCTCATAAAACGTACAGAAACTTCACCATTTTCAAGTGGCAAATTATACCCCAGTCTCATAATTTTTCCAGTGGCTTCAGTACTCTTGGTTCTGAAGTTCAACAGATTGAGACCATAAGCAAGAAACGAGTGTCCATCAGCAGCCCTGTCCCTCCTATTTAGTTAGGTGTTCTCACTAGGTACCTTAATAATTCAGTTATTAAACTGAAAACAAAGCTAATGACTGGGCCACCAAACACGAAAGTCAGAATCTGTAATTTTCCATGCAAAATTCTTAGCACAGGGCCTAGCACATAGTAAATTCACAATCCACGTTTGGTCTCTTATGCCTCCATAGAAAAAAAATTCTATTTTCCTCCAAAACAATATCCAGAAGGAAATGTTAGCTCCCTAAGATGTTCTAAGGTGGAAGTCATGAAATCTATGTGAAGGTACATTTTAAAAAATCATCCTTCAGCAGCTGAGTAATCAGTAGAGCTGGTGTCATTTCTGACTCTCCCACTCAGCAGCAGCTTGAGTTAACATGAAGAAGAAAATCAAGATCTGTTTTTGTTCTTAAATCTTAAATGGCTGTAGGCGGACGGAGTCATTTCAAGAGTGAACTGCTTCTGAAGGCTCTGAATGGCTTAATTATGCCGACTCACATTTTCGATCTATAATAAGAACCCCCAAGACTACAAGAAAGAACCTAGAAGTTCTGCAGTAGGCAAAACAAAGTCTGTTTTCAACTGAAACTGAGAAAGCAGATTAACATTTAGAAGTCTATAATTTGGTCAACTGTTTTCTAGATGGGTTGGTTAGATACATAGGAAAAAATACCAAAAAACCTGGGAGGGGTAAGAGTTAAATTTAATAGTTTCTACTCCTTTTCTTTTTCTTTCTTTCTTTCTTTTTTTTTTTTTTTTTAAATGCCAATTTGTGATTGCTGGCTACTTACTATTTTTTCTTTCTATTTTTTTTTTGGCCTCAGTTTAATTCGAATCTCTTCTCAAAAGTCTACCAGTTTGACCATCATTGCCATTTAAAGTCCTCACCAAGACTCTGGCACAAACTTCTATTGTGCTGGGAGCACGGAAACCCAACACAACTCATTTGAAGACACAATCTACCTATTAGGCCTGATGAAAGAGTGGAAATTTTCCTGATCAGAGGTTCAATCAGCAGTTACCACACCTAAGACAACTGGTTTCACAATCAGCATGGGGAGTCTTGGCTTTTAATGTGACTGGTTATTTGTTCACTCTCCTTCTTTACTATGAATACTGGACAAGGAAAGCGTCCCTGAAAATGTTAAGCTGCCATTTAGAAAAAAATTCTGCATAAATATAAAGGGACTTTGGTGGGAACAAAAGTGTCATTTCCACAATATACATGGAAATTGCTCTGAACACAGAGAATAAGCACTTGAATCTTAAATGTTGTGTAAAGCCTTTCTATCGGGGAATAAAAATGCAGGGCCTTTGAAACCGCATTCGGTGAAGGATGTAGGTAAAAAAGCTTCTTTGTGGTTGGTGCAAAGTCACTGGGGTGGGTCACTTCAAATGGAGTTACTGTTTGAAAACAAACAAACAAACAAACAAACAAACAAAACAAAACCAACCAAAGTCTTTCTCTGAATTCATGAATGATGAAGCTCAAGGAGTGTAAGGAGACCCTCAAGAAGTGACTTGCCATGCTGAGAAAGTCAGGAGGAAACAGCACATCTTCCTCTGAGAGGCTCTGCTAGACTATAAGCTGTCTTTTACCATGGGCCTGGCACAGCTGGTCTGGCACATGCAAATGCCAAAACAGCTGAATGGCTCCTGGGGTACTCAGCAATACCACAGACTCTTGGGAGCTCAGAAGAGATATGAGGGGAAAGAACTGACTCCTTTGTCAAGACCTGACTCACCCCTCGTGTTCATGTTAGGAGCCAGCTTGTTTCCAATGATTCCAAGACCTCTTCCTAAAGTTCAAGGGTGCACTGAGTGTGATGTGTGTATGTGTGTGAGAGGACCACGAATGCAAACTTGAAAGGTGATCCTGAGAGGGAGATTCATAAGCTTTCATAGTCCCAGCTTTTCAGAAAACTGCAAATACAGTATTGAGATGGTAGGAAGATCAAGTAAACTAGACAGTGTGGGATGAACACCAACTAGCTACAGAGTTGCTTAGCCTGACCAGGACAGGTAATGGGTTTGTGAACTGGTCCTAAAGTTGAAGTCAAAATCCTAATCTATGTTAAAATTAACATCCATTCCAAATGTTTCAAAGGTAGAAATGTGAACTAAAGCAACTGAGCTGTCAGATAAAACAATTAAGCCTGCATTATCAACAACTGGTGAATCTGGGTAAGAGGTACCTGGGAATTCTTTGTACTATTTTTGCAACTTTTCCTCAAGTTTGAAATCATATCAAAACAAAAAGTTACAAAAATTTCAAAATGTAGATGCCAAAACTTTTACATCAAAAGGACCTACTGTTAAAAACTTCCTTAAAATGTAGCAGTCTAACCGAGAACATGGAACCATAATTACAACAGACTGGAGTTTTATGGTCATTCTTAAATTGTTCCTAGAGATCACTTGAGAATGACTAAAATGAGGTAGCCTTTTGCAGAGGGGTTATGGCAGTAACTTCAACCAAATAAAAAAGTAAAAGCCTATAAACCTAAGGAACTGAGAATTTTTTAAAACAAAGTGTTAGGTGGCTACTGTAAAAGTGATCCAGAGGTTAGATAATTAGGTTTTTGCCTTAAAGAAGGAGACTAAGATATAAAATCTTTAGAGTTATCCACTTAGAATAATATTTTTAAAATTATAGCTGTGAGTTTTTTTAGAAAACAGTCTGCGGTGTTCTACATCAGACCATACATTGATAACCAAATGTGCATCTCTACAATATTCCAACACACACTGTAAGCACCAACAAATCCCCACAAACAAGGGCTATACCTCGCATAATAGGCGTGTCAGGACCAATCCCTTTTTATACTCCCACCTGCCCCCTTTTGGAAAGATTAGAATTAGACATCTATTTCTTCCTGTAACTTTCTGAATTAAACACTCAAAATAGCTCTTAATATTTTACATGGTCAAATTTCCTAATGGGGGACAGGGACTACAAAAAATTGTTCCCCTTTTCCTCATCCCTTGTTTAAAGCCACCTACTTGGCCCCACACATGGAGCCGTATAATTAAACAACATGTTATTAGCTCCTAGGGGCAGAACTGACATTACTGGCATTTTAAATTTTTTTTATTATTATTTTTTGTTCTATAATCCACTTACTGAGATTCATCATTGTTAGCTCTCCGGGATAAGGGTAGTGAAGCCTCTCTGCAAAGTCCCGACAATACCACACAAGAAGCTCCTGGTTGGCAGGGATGGGCTTAATGGTGTAGAAGTAGATGTTCATCCCGTTCTGACACGCAGCCAAGTTCTGCTCCCGGGCAGAGTGCGCCGGATTCACATAGCGCATCCAGTTGCTTTTTTCCTCATTAAAGCCATCGATGAAGTGGAGAAGCTCCCCTCTGGAGTAGATCTGTCCAAACAAAAAGACAGACGTGTAAAAGAAAGTCAGCCCCAAAGCAATGACAAGCTTCCCCGGCACCTCCGAGAAGAAACACAGCAAGAACCGTGTGTGATTTCTCATTCCCTGTTGCCCACACAGAAAAAGAATGCAATCGGTTTAGCCAGAGTCGTCTTGAATCAGCAGAAATCAGGACGGAAACAGGTAAGGCACACTTTGTCAGTTACCTTTTCCATTTCAGTTTTATCATCGTTTCATGTTGGGGGAAAAATGACAGAAGAATGAAACACCACATTTCATTTAAGGAGCTGCCTCGGACGGATCAAACCACCAGAGAGTATTACTTTTGCTACAGCCGTGAACGGCAAATGGGCGAAGCTTCTAACTTTAGTTCCGATTATGCTGACTTTGAATGCTTTGAGTCACTGGGTAGAAGACCAAGCCAACCGAATACGTCAAACTGAGTCTCAACTTTTTCTATGGCCTCTGTACTTGCCGTTTCCTACACCCCCGCCCAAGGCTTAAACTATGCAAACATCCTCCACCCCCAAGCCTCCAAGTCCAGAAGTAACACTTGCTCATATGAATACTTGGAACCCTGCCTTTTTGTGGAAACACTGGGTGGGGCAAAGGTGAACTTCACCTGCCATAACAAAGTGAACACCGGGACAGAAGCCAGGATTTGACAGTCGACTGAGAAGTCACTTTTCCTCTTGATAAACATGTTCAGCCTTGCACTTCTCTTTCAAGCCGAAGGAGGGGAGAGGGAACCCGCTTATCTGTAAGGTGGATGGCTAAAACACCAACTCACAGAGCCACAGGCATGTGTTTTTCGAAAAAAGAACAGGAAGAAACTATTGTCCTTTAAAGGCAACGCATAGTGAAGAATTCTCCCTCCCTCCCAGTGATACCAACGCACTCAGGCTTGATTCGGTAAAAAGACAGAAGAAAGAATAGGAAAAATTAAAACATTCATTCTTGCTGAAACTACTTTGTAAACCAACTCCTCACTCCTCCACAGAAAGTTTCTCTCTCTCCCTCTTTTTAAGGGACTTAAAAAGACTTAAGAAATTTCCTTATCCATCTTCAGACTTAAGAAACTTCCTTATCCATCTATAATCAATACCTGGTTATCTGCAACTTGTAGTCTTCAAGTAGTAGGACACTGTTCGTAGCAGAAATTTGGCTCTAACCGGACAGCAGGGTATGGCTTTGTTCCTAGTCACATACCGACTATGATAGCCTATAAATCGCGTCTGTAGTTCACTCACACGTTATCAGAAACAAAAAGGAACTCTGTCCCTTTAACACAGGCAGTAAACACCAGAATCACTTTCTTTTAAGAGTAACTTCCTGTAAATTGTGAAGGGGGAAATACATGTGGCTTCATCAAAGCAGCTTGTGAGAGCTTTTGCGGTGTGTTTTGTTAAGAGAAAATGGAACAAGCCTGGGTGAATTCTGCTATCAAGAGGGGTTTTCAAGTTTGTTTACTCTGATGTGCAAACTTCCAGGAACATGGGGTTCCATCGTTCTGCACTCTTCGCTGGGCGGAGACTGCTTTCTAAAGCTACGGGGCGTGGGGTTCCAGTCAGCCTTCCATGGACTAAGGTTTACTGTATCCTCATTTAAAAACAGAAACGACTGTGCCATGAAGTCATACGTGCACACACACGAAAATAAAATAATGCATACATCAAATGAACACTGCTCCTCACCTCACTACACTACCATATATTATCAGGAAGATTAAAAATGTGCTGACTCACAGTACAGTTACAAGAAATGTCACTGGTTTCTCAACTTGAACATCCCTACTCTTCTTTGACTGTGTAATTTGCATGAAACTTTTTCTTTCCTTACAACAGATGTTCATATTCCTGCCAGCAAAAATCAGGATGCTTTTGACAACATGTGGCGAGTTTTCTCCTACAATATCCTTTGTATGTGAAAGACTGATTCAAATAAATCCTCCCAAGGAAAGCATTGCAGTTACTTAGGGTGAATCTTTAATGAACCAGGGAACTGGGACAGAGATAGGAGGTTCTTAGGTATTTCTTGCCTTTTAAAAAATAATCATACATTAAATAAGTCTTATGCCGGGTTGTGTTAATTCAGACTTTTGACTCCAAGACTTACACACTTCAGTGGCTCACTTCTGAGAAGACTTTATTGGCAATAAAGGCAAAAATGTAGTCACTGATATTTTGCTCATTTTAAGTCACAAAGTAAATATATTTTAAGCATGTGTAATTATTAAATAAAAACTGAGCACACAGTTCTTAAAGAACAGTTCTTCGTGCTCTTTCTTGTTTGGAAAATAGTAAAAAAAAAAAAAAAAGAAAGAAAAACATCTAAAAACACAAAAACTTCCTGGATTAAAAAAAATCCTGTTTCTATGGAACAGCTTCTGAATGATCCCAAAATAGAAGTCTTTTATAAAGATACTTCTCCCAAGATATAACCATGGTAGGTAAAAACTGGCCAAAATAAGTATAATCCAGTTTTTGTGGTTGTTTCTTACAGCTGTTTTTTAAAAGAATTAAGATTCTTAAAAAATTCAAACAATGATTCCCTGGTAATCATGTATGTTTTATGCATGTATGCATAAAAATATTACTTTTAAATTTAGTAAGCATGTTCCTGTTTTCTAATTGAGAAAAGTGAATATCCTAGAGAGATCTATGGGAAGAAGGAACGTAGTCTAATTTTTGTCCCTGTTCCCTTCCAATTCTGGGTCTTTTACTCAAAAACTCCATCTAATTAGTTCATCTTTGAGGTCCTTTTTAATCCTGATATTCCAAAGGAGGTTGTATGGGCCAGGCTTTAAAGCTCTCACATGATTGTAAGCACCTCCCTTACGCGGGAGTAATGTACACACGGTCAATCCCAGCAGTTTTATGATGCAGACGCAAGACCAGTCCCAGTCATCTCCATTCCCCTGGTGGCATCTCCTACCCGTCCTTCCTTAACGGCATTTATTTTCAAGCTAATTCATTTACGATTACTCTTCCATTCAATTAAAGTTAACTCAGCAAGAAATCAAGAAGGGGTGAAATCTAAGGCTTGGTGACTCATTACTACTTCCTTGCAGAGAAATGCAAATGAACTTACCCTTGAAGCAAGCAGCATACTGTTTCCTTTCATCACAAAGCTCTAATGAATTGCAAAAATGAACATTCATATACAGTCCATATCTCCATCCTTAGTCACCTAGGGGCCTCATTTCTAGAGCCAAACAATTAACCGGTTTCAATCACGTTTGCTTACAACTCCCTATGTCCACAGTGGCCTGGAATAGTTGTGGTAAGCCTGAGTACAGGTTGAAAAAGGAAATGACCCAGCACTTCTGGCTCCATTTTTTTTCTCCCTTAATTCTTATGGAGTCTGAAAAAATTTTCTCTACTTACCCGCCAGAAATATTTCCTGTTGGCGTTCTTGGGAACAGTATCATTGGTGTAGATTTCACCTACTAGAGGTCCAAAACGTGTTCCCTTTGGTATGTATTCTTTACTCACCACTCCAATAACCTGAAGGGGATAAAATGTGAAATAATTACTTCAAACTGTAAAATATTAACCGATGTTTTTATTGAATCGAATTGGCAAGTGGTAGTACAACCAACAATGACAAAATGATGATACAGAGAACAAATATCAATGGTGCCCACATAATTTTAACAATGTTCATCTTAGGGGGAAACCAACTTTTAGACTCCCAGATCATAAGTAAATACCCAACGAAGCATTAAACTAGTCTAAAAGGATTATTCTCAGGTGACTTTTTCATTTTTACTATTACTTTTCATACTAGAAGATCAGAGAGGGTAACCATTCTGTTTTATCTTATTTTAGAATCAGAAACTACAAAATTAGATGGTCAAGATTAAATTATTTCAGCCTGCTCCTAGTTTCTTATTTCTCCTTCTCCATCAAACCATAAACACAGCATGCTTGAGGGGGAAAAAAAAATAGTTTTAGCCTCAGAAACCAAAATAATGCTCTTGGGTTGTTCCACAAAGACCTAAGGAACCAGAATAAAAACAAACGATATTCTTTTCATTCCAAATGAGGTGTTTTTTTTTTCTTTTCCATAACTTACAAGTTCTCTTTAATAGAAGAACGATCTTTCAAGTGACTTTGTTCTTCCCTAGTATCTTCTCCTCAATAGTGGTCAAGAGTCGTCCTTTGAAATGAAATTTATACTGAGGAGAGCTGTGGGTTCTGAGAGCTGGGGTTCTAAGATCTGAGGAAATGACCTTCTCAGACTGGATGTATCACACTAGGGCCCTGCTAAAGAAACAAGTTAACTATGCCAGTTCCTCCTTGATGGTAAATTTCTTTAAGGGAGTAAAAAAAAAAATCACCAACCACGAATCAGGAAGCAATTCATCACTATTCAAAAGAACTCCTCTGTAAGGAGTCCTCTGTAACATTTCACAGTTACAGTTTTATATTGGTTTTTATTCAGTCACTTTCCCATTTTTATTTATTTACTTACTTATTTTTGGTCTGAAATCACCTACAAATTACTTACTGAATACCTTACTGAAATGGACCAAGAGGGGAGGTTAAAGAATATTTACTTCCAGGTTTTACTAAGCCCAATGGCTCCTGTGTAATTGTGTACCTGCTGTGGCAGGTCCAAATATATGTATCAATAAATGTGCACAGTGGCATCTCAGATTCTGGTTGTGACATACATTGATACATCAACATGTCTCATGAAGACCTTAAAACCTGTTGAAATGGATATGGAATAAGCACATCTCCATGGTTATAGCAGTCCAATCTTATGTATATTTCTTATCAGCTAATGATTTTTTTTTTAACAATTTAGTATTTAATATGCAAGCCAATAGAGCATACCCAGACTGGAAAGAAAGGA
>NC_081561.1:124575448-124587677 GCF_022355385.1 Mustela nigripes | reverse complement strand
AAAGAAAGAAAGAAAGAAAGAAAGAAAGAAAGAAAGAAAGAAAGAAAGAAAGAATGAATTTCCTACACCTAGCACAAGTTGAAACAATGTTGTGAGCTAAAGTGTTATTTTTGGTACTTTATGAATTTCTGGCAGAGAGCTGAAAAAAGCAGATGTTCATCTCCTCCTCCTCTTCCTTCATTTACATCTATGTGCCCTTTCAATACAGTTCATCGTTACTGGTATTTGTTGGCAGTAAAACTACTGGGGACAAGAGTAGCTCAGAGCAGTCTTGAGATAAAAAGATGTACTAAAGCTTAAGTAGACTTACTTATGAGGATTTCATTATTTATGATACATTACCGAACCTAATTAATTTGAAAAATTCATGGAATTGACTTCTGTGACACGCAAATCATTTGGCATTCACATTCGAGTGATTATTCCATAATATTAAAATGACAAACAGGAAAAACAAATAATGTCATTTGTTGGTGAGCCAATAATTAGCAGTTGATATTTTCAACATATCCACTTTAAAGCAGTAATTTAAAGAAAGGTACTCAACTGGTTCATCAACTTTGTTTTAAATTACAGTCTCTTGCAGACAGTGTCTTGGGAGTCAGAGCTTGATTACCAACAAGTAGCATTACATTGAGGTCAGGTTTTTTTTTTTTCTTCTTCCAAATTGCTCTTTTATTTTAAAAACCCATGGGCCTATTAGTTCTCATTTATCACTCTTATACTAAGAAAACACACAAAATTTTCTTATGGCCAAAAAGAAATCAACCTGAATTTTATTCTTACAAAAGAATTTGCAGAAGACATAACCACCCAGCACCTATTTGAGAACAACTATAAGCAAGTCACTGAGGAAGCTATAGTACAGTACTTGCCATCTATAACCTTACAAAGGCAACTAAGTAAGCAGACAGAATAACAAGAAGAGGAGGGTCTTTGGTGGAAGAGATGTCTATGAGAATACTCAAGCCACAAACAAATAAAAGAACCTACACATCGCGGTGAGCATTTCATAATTTTTTTTAAAAAAGAGCCAAAGAGCCTCAATATTAGATTATCTTTACAAGTGGCACAGAACCCTATTATTTCAAGTTCCATTATACACATAAACTCACATAAAGTGGATACACAGAGACACAAAATAATAGAATTTCAAGGTTGGAAGGAATTGTATAGCTTAAATACCATCTCTTTCCACTCCCAGCCCAGCACTTTAGTATAGGATAAATAGCTTCATCTCAAATCCATGTCTGAGACATTAGTCAAAGAGGACATATAAGCCGCAATTCTAAGATTACAGCGCTCGGCAAGATTACAGCACTTGGCTAGGTAACTGGAGGGGGAATAGGAACCATGGTTGTTTTTAATGGGAAGTGGAAGACCAAGTCCTATTCTCACCCTTGCCCCAGAAAGATCCAGATGTGAATCTTAGCCAACAATATTCTATCCCCAGAGCAAGCACATGAGACAGAGGAATCTGGTATGTGCCTTGGATTTCACAGTGCTAAAAAAACTAATTACGAGTGTTCACCTAAGCTTGAGAAGGAAACTTCACAGGAACTGACCAGGGTCCTAAAGAATTATTACTAGGGGCAGGCTGCTGTCTGTGTGCCTCCCATAATCCTATCTGGGAGAAGACCCTGCCTCCTCTCTCGCCGCCCCACAAGCCCTTCCACGCAGTGCCTTACGTTAGGAGGGAGCCCTTCCTCCACTTGGGCAGATCCGTCTCTGTTAGTGGGCTCAGTTACAGCACACACCCTGATGTCTGAGGCTTCCAGACAAAAAAAAAAAAAAAAAAAAGCCTTGTTTTTCATTGTACAAAATGAAGATTTCACAACTTAGGATGGGGCTTGCTGAATTTAAGTCTGATATGAAGGAGAAAATGAACTTGGTTTTTTAAAAAAGCAATTCCTCCTTTAGGGAATCTACAAGGACACATACACAGAGGGCTTTAAACAGAAACATTATTCAGGTTTAAATGTGGTTTGAGCATCCTCATCCCAAATTACATTAAGATGATTTTAATTACTAGCTATCTCTTCTTCCCCTCCCCAAATCCACCACCCCATAGAAATGACATATTCGATTAAAATTTTATTTCGAACAAAAGGATATTTGCATTGAAATGACTAGAACTCTGTAGTGGACTAAGACTTCAGTTTGTAATTCACTTTTTTTTTTTTTTTTTGAAAGGGAGTGGGGTGAATGGAGATGTTTTTGGAAGATTTCCTCCTTGATTATCTTTATATTAAAGGAAACATGGTAATGTCTTGGCACATTGTCTCACAAATAAAAGGCAGTAGGAAGAAGAGGGAATTGCATGTTATGGAGAGATACCTTTTACAGATGGCTTGAGTTAATAATGGACTTCAATCAAAATAGGCATTCGGTGAGTCCCCATCATGGGTCTGATGTTTATCACCACATGACTCTCGGAGGTCAGGCTTAGAGCCACCGTGCCTCTTGAATATAAGCAAACTCAATACAGACGGCTGCTTCTAAAATATAACTGTTTAAATTGATCTGCCTGTATTCACGTATTCACAAAAGATTATTTCAGGAGGACAAGGGGAAAATCCCCCCTAAAAGAATAACCCATCAGTTAAAAAAAAAAAAAAAAAGTTTTAAAAGTTTTGAATAGTATGTCTATATTTGGTTTGAGTTCTGGAAATAGGAAGTAAGAACGGGCTCATTAAAGGTGCGGAATGATTCTAAACCAAATCTAAAAATGAGGGTCAAGATCAGAAATTTGGTTCGTATGTTTTGTTTTTAAACCAAAAGAAAAAAAAAAAAAGGTGCTGACACATAGCACAAATTCATAATGAAAAATAGTCTTGTTAAAAAAAATCCCCAAGTATGTCAGCACAACAGTTCACAGTGTAACATCTTCTGTTACTTAAATGAAAACATATAAAGAAGGGCAAGATCAACTAGCGAGATAAAAACCCCTTACAGAAAGGCTTTTTTCCCCCCTTTCCATGGCTGGGGGGACTGAAAGAACTAACTGAATAGTGTCAGTGTAAACATTTCATCCATCCTGAAGGCTTCTGCCGGAGACCTGGCTGTCAGGTATCACACCCTCCATGGCTCGGTTCCCTGCGCCTCTCTCCCCACCACAAGGGAGCTGTCCTCTCCCAAAGTGCAGAAAAGAAGGAGAAATAAACAGGAAAACGGGTACAAATTCCCGAGTGAATGTAAGACAGCATTCACGTTCGAATTGGCTTCCTGGTTGCTTTTATGATTAGGAACTGGAGATGTTTTTTTCAAGTGTTTCAGTTAAATAAAACGTGGGAAAATAGATGAGGAGGACCCTGATCTCTTATTAGGTGAGTTTTGAAAGACCCTCTTTAGGGATACAAGGCACTGTAGGAACATACTGAAATAGGAAGTTATATGTTCAAAGGGGGAAAAAAACACGCAAAAAACAAACAAGCTTAATAAAGGATCTGGGCTGAAAGACATAAAGACGATAAATAAAACCACAGTGACACCAAGAGGGACCAGTGTAGCATAATCAAGAAGCACGGGCTGGGGAAGTCCGAGGAACTTTGCTCCTAGTCCTGGAGGCTTCTCACTACACATCTTGAGTAAGTGACTAGCTTTCTGAACCTTGGACTAATGATCTGAGGGCATTCCTTTATTTAGCTATGATTTTAAGTAGAATGATGGAAATGGAAAAACAAGCTAAGTGCCAAACAGGAGATAAGAAAGAACATTATAGAATGAAAAGGCAAAGATGACCCACAGAATAGAGGCCTTTATTTCAGTTCAGGCCTTTATTTCACTGGGCAGGACAGGGTAACACAGCACCAATGAACCCTGGGAACAGACCACTGTTTGGTCAAATGGGATATGGGAAAAAACCCACGACACCTTCTAAAGCCACAGCCAAACCTTAAATAGCCAAACAAATCCTACATTGATTTCACAGGCCACGTATTATGAACTTTTCTATGGAAAAAAGTGTTACTCTCAGAAAGAGGTATAATTAAGGCCGACCTCTGGGGTTAAATTTTAGGTTAACGTTCATGTACAATTGCAATTTAAATTTTGGTTTTTATGAAATCTGCCTCTATTCTTCCAGCAGGGGGGAAAAAAAGGTTAAGCTTTAATGAAACTCAAAGCAGAGCTGCTCTATTTAATTTTAGACAGCTGTGTCTCCCCCTCACCAAAAACACTGTACTCAGACACACAAACAGGAAAGAGACAAAGTATTTCCCAAACAACGGTCTCCCCTGACTCCTTCAAATACTGTTCCTTGGGGGAGGAGAAAAAGTGATCGGACAGGGCTCTAGCCAACACTCTCAGTATCCAGTCATAGATTCCCACAGCAAGGAATCACTTTTTTGTGAAGGCAGCGACAGAAATGACAGTGACCCATGGTAGTCCCGGGGGTGGGAAGTCTGTCGAGAGTCAATTCCCTCAACTCAGCTCTGCAGTAGAGACAAGCAGGAACCACTGCAGTAGCTGAATTCTCAAAACAAGAGTGGTTCTGCAAGTTATTTCACAGCTAAACATCACGCCTAGCTATAATCGTTATATAAAAGGGTAAACACAAATCCTTTGCTCATTCCAAGTTTGGGTTTCCAGCCCCTTTGAAACAACAAAGAGGGTACCCACTTCAGAAGCCAGTAAGGAATCAGCTTGCCTGCCCCAGCCAGAGCAAAGGAGCTGCGGCAGATAAACAGTGGTTAGCTCTGAAGTCATCCGGACAGAGGACACTTTTACACGAACTTCTTCTTGGTTTATACCATCACTCCGGTTCATAAACACGTCAAGGTTTTTGAGTACAATTTTAGTAACCCAGCTAATAAAGCTGGCTCATTAAAAAGAAGAAAGCCAATGACCAAAAGGAGACAAAAGCAACAAGGAAAACTTTTTTTCTACGAAAGTTCTCTCCCTCAAATGCTCTGCTACACCTGGAGGACCAGGGTCAGCGAGTGCAGGGTGGACAGTGGCTTTCTGGAAGGCTGCTGACAATTTCGCCCACCTCGGGCTGCCGCTGGGCTATGCCAAGATGTGTCAACTTGCTAGAAGATTTAACTGTTTGCTAATTAGGATGGAACAGTGGAGGGCTGGAGGAAACGAGAAGGACAGACTGAGGGAAAGAGAAAGCAATGAAAGAAGTGAATTAAGTAATCAATTATTTACTGATACAGATTCTCACAGAAATACGAGGCTGCAAAGGCCAGTGGTAGGGAGATTGGGCGCCAGGGGCCAACCTTCTTCAGCAAGAAACCAGAGGCTTACCTCTTTGCTGTTGGTGGCGTACTTGAAAAGCAGATTCCTCGGTAGGGATGCCTCTGCCTGAACTGAAGTCCCTCCATCGGCACCGCAGTCCCAGGGGTGGTCGTTCACAATGTATGTACACTTCTCTTCGAACTCAGCCTCAGCCCACAGAGTCATATCTGCGTCCTCCATGTCCATTTTCATGGTCCCGTCCGTCAACCCTTGAAACCTCACAGTGCTGGAGCTACACTTTGGGGCAGCCTGGAAGAGAAGGGAAAAGGCCTTTAATCCCCATTGTCCTGTGGCTCCGTCCGAGAGGCTATGACTAATACAGTAGTCTGAAGACTTTAAAAGCAGATGCAGAGTGCTTGGTACAGTTGAGTAAGAGCCAAAAAGCCGTATAAAGAAGAGCGCCTTGAAGAAGCAAGGTTTTAAAATGCTACTCTTACTTAGTTCTTAAAAAAAAGAAAGACAAGACAAGACTGTGGCAAACTCACTGGGGGGAAAAGGAAGGAGAAAAGAAAGAAGGAAAGATCACCTCGGAACAATCCCTGGCTTTACCTCTCACAGCAGAAGAATGCTGTGGGCGCTCAGTCCTAGGTCCCAGAGCTCCTGGGGTCATGGCCGCCAGACCCTCAGCGCTGTGGAAAAGCTGCCTCAGAAAAGTGTCACAAACAAGGAGAGGAAGAGGAAGGACCTCTGTCTGCCTCTGAATGAAGCTAAAAATGGAAAGCGCGTGTGGGGCAGGAGCGGAACCCAGCCGGCCTTTTCCAAATGGGGAAGACTGAACTTTCCCACCAGCTCCCAACGCAAAACAACTTTCAAAACAACTCGCCACCCCCCCCCCTCTACCGCGCGCTCCCTTTCATCCTCTCACATGGAAGACTGAAAGGGTTGCATCCTGCCAGCATCACTGAGCTGCAGCTTTTCAGAAATGGTTTGGGAGCACAGGAGAAAGAGGAGGAAAAAATGGGCGAAGGGGAAAATCTCCTGGCAGTTTCCTTTGGTGGGCATCTCACGCCAGATTGAAAGAGCAAAAACAAAGCATAAAACTGTTCAATAGCATTCCCTGCGGAGAATTCCTTTAGGAGCCCTCAGCTACAAATAGCACTTTCCATTTAAATCTGAAAGTGTACAAATTCCCAGAAGTCACTGATGTGCTTCAGTTTACTGTAACTAAAGTTCTAACAAATATAGAAGACTCAGAGGACAGGCTCTTGCTTCCACTTGTAAACTGATAAGGATATTCCCGCAAATCCCCCCTCACACACTCAGGAAAAGTGCTTTCCGAAGAGAGAGAGAGAGAGGGGAAAAAAAAAAAAAAGGTAAACAACTTCTGCAACGCTTTCCCATACAATGTTTGATGAAAAGTAGGAACATGGGCTTCATTTCCACGTAAGAACGTGTCCTCCTTAGAATGTAAACACAACTCTCCGCGGAAGTCCTTCCAAGGGGCTTTCACATTCTTCTCTTTCTTCCCTAAATATGATGCTCTTTTAGAAAGAAATCAGATGCAAAGCTGTCTTTCCTGAGTGACGATTGAAACAAACTTGCTTGTTTTTATTTAGTTCCAACATGTACAGTCACGATGCCACATAAGTGTTAAAATAAAGCAAAATGTGAAGATGAAGCCAGCCCGGAGGGGTCCCTTCGGCGGTGGGTAGGCAGGAGCCCCTACCGAAATTTCAATGAATTGACAATTATGCGTCGAACTGAAAGGGTTAATGATTCATAAGGAAAAAAAGTCTTACAAATGTTTGACAGTTCTACGAGCCCTAAAGCAGAACCACCCCCGGGTTCTCCTGCGACTACGCTAACACATCAAACCACCATTTCTGATCAATTTCGGAGTGAAAAACAAGCTCAAGTTCCTTACCAAGGTCGTACCCACACGCTTTTCCAAGCAAATATCCAACATCGGAGAAGAGTGTCGCTCATGTCTACACAGTCCGCATTTCCTCCGCGTCCCCCCCGCGGGCCGAGGACTGGCGCGCGCAGCTCGGCGGTCCCTCCTTCTCCACGGCCGCCCCGGCGCCCGCGTCCCGGCTCTCCGCGGCGGACAGGTGCCGCGCGCTGCTCTGCCTCTCCGCAGCACTGGAGGGCTGAGTGTCACCGCAGCACTTTCAGTCTGTGTTAACCAGACCGGAGGCTCCTTTCCCCTCCCTGCTGCAGATTTCCCATTCGTCTGATTCACTCCCACCAGCTGCTGAAGGGGGGCGTGGCCACACCTGGACTCGCCGGAGCCGCGCCAAGAGCTCAGCCCAGGGCTTTCCCCCAGATCTCGGGCCGCCCAGAGCTTCCTCTCTTTCGCATGTGAATTTCAACATTTACTTGGAATCTTCTTACTTCCCTTTGAAAGCACTTAACCTCAACGTTTACTCGGGCTGTATTGTATTCTAAATACTCAGCCCGCCCTCCTTCCTGCTGAGGCTTTCTAAGGGGGCGCACATTCCTTAAATTAAGGGAAAGCTAAAAATTACCTAAAAATCTCGTAGTTCCTCGGCTCAGATTCACAGTTTAAAGAATAGACAAAGGGTACCTGAAAAGATCGTGCGAAATTATTTTTGCATTTAATGTAATAAAATGTAGCTGTCTAATCCTCCAGTTATAGCCCCAAAGCACGTCGCCCCCCTCATCCCCCCCCCCCCCAATTGCCCCCCCCCCCCCCCCCCCCCCCCCCCCCCCCCCCCCCAAATTGTCAGCTTCCCTGTCTCCTGCTAACTGAAACACATTCAGATTTGGTAGAACTAACTTCCCTCTTTCAACCATTTAATAAATAGGGAAATAGGGAAAAGTTATAATCCTACGGATTAAAAGTCCTTGGCTTTGCTCCCCTCCCCAAACCCACAGCCAGACTTCCGAGGAGGAGCGTGTAAGCAAAATGTAGAACATTAATCGTTTCACAGTTAAAGAGAATGTTGAACTGATCACTGCAAGGGGAGGGCAGACAGAGGCAGTAATTAGTGGGGCTCGCTCTACGCCCTGTCCGGCTTTTCCTCCAGCCCCAGTCAGTCCTCTGTTGAAGGAAGGACATCCTGTGATGATGGCATACAATGTCCTGTTTGTTTATTATTAAGAGCGTGGACCTTGCATTCCTGCTTCTCATTACAAAACAAACCAGATGCTTTACTTCCTTCAATGGTCTTGTGCCTTCAGCAAGGAATCCTCTAATTCAGAGAAACAATGATGCAAAGGGTCATTTATAGCAGGCACCCCATCACAATTACTGTTTAGATCACTGAAACACAAAGTCTCCCACTTTTCCTGCTTGCCTCATATAGGTGGTTGTTTTTGAAACCGTCTCTCCTTCAACCTTAGGCTGCAATGTCTTTTCTAACATTTTAAATACACGTGTGCATACACACCCACGTTCCAACACACACACACCCACATACACACACCCAGTCCCGACCTAATGATACCAACTTAGTCATACAATGAAGTGGACATTTGAGTATTTGTTTACAGGAAGAAACAAAACAAAGCCCAGCAAAAGCCCAAGTGGATCACAGAAATATGTCTGTTTATCTTTAACCTTGCTTTTCCCTCTTTTAGGAAAGTTTTCTAGAATTTTTTTTCTCTCTTTTAGGAAAGATTTCTGGAATTGCCCCGGGGGAGGGGGGATGGTGGTGGGGAGGGGGTGGTAGGAGGCAAAGATTATTTGCCAGGAAATGGTTTTTGCGTCTAAAGTCCTTCCACAATCTCTGTAGTACAAAACAATTACATTCCCACTAGGGGACATAAGCAACACACACTCCCCGCTCGGCTGCCCGGAGGCTGCTATTCCACGTTTCGCCAGAGGGGACGCTAGCAGCAAGAGGAAACAGGACTTGGCCCCGGCAGATGTGCTAAGGGTATAAAACCCAATGAACAATTCCTAAGAGTTCTCAGAAAGCTCCAAGATGATCATTAAACAAGAGAAATCCAGCCTTCTCGAGAGGGTTTATTAACTGATGCTGAGTCAGCGCCACAATGGACAGAAAAACAATGTAGTCATAGCGAAGGCTGGCCTGCTGTGGCAGCAGTCTCGCCGGCAGATGGTAAAGACTATTTCACTTCCCTTTGAGAGTCAAACTGTGTTCTTGGGCCACATACACCATGCAAGGGCTCGTGAGTCAACCATGGTGGAGGGACAGGCCAAAAGTTGGATATTTGAGGTGGGAAGAGGCTATTTTAAGCCCAATATTTACTTTAATGACTGGAAGATGCCAGTGAATCAACTCGCTGTTAATTAGTATCAGCCTGCACTCACCTTCAGAGGTGGTGAAATGGGCTTGAGTCTAGGGGAGGACGCAAACTTCAAATACCAGTGTGGGGCTTCGCTAGGCAACCCTAAAATTAGTTCCAGGTGTCCCCGCTGAGCTGGAGAAGGCCACGAGTGGAACTTGAAGGAAAGTCTGTTTTAAAACACAGTGTTAGACTAGAACATCCTTAAAATGTTTGCTTCTTGTCTAAAATAGTACCCCAACGCCCCTCCCTTCCGCCAGTCCAACCATTTCTATTGCAACGATAGCAGTCAAGGATAGGCAATAATATAATTAAAACTCAAAGATGCAAAAAAGAAAGAAGGAATAAAGGAAACATGCCCCCCAAAGGACAAGCATGCTCCTCTAGTCATATTAGGTATGGTCCTGCACAAAAATGTTAAGCGGGGAGAAGAAGGGGGTGATCCCTGAGCTTCATCCACTCCTTCGAGAAGTCGGAGTACCACATTTGGAATACGGACTCAAGCAGGGAGTTGTTGGTATTGGTACAGCTGTGCAGGCGGAGCTATCTAAGGTTGCGACCCTTGGGAATCTTAAAATGTTAGTTTCTAAGTAATACCTTGATGCATTTTTCGCCTCTACATCATTTCCCTCCCTGTTAGAATACCAAAACAAAACAAAACAGCCCCAGTCACTTTTATTTATCGGCATTTGTTGTGAGACAGATTTCTCTCATTAAGAACGTTCACATGGGGACGCCTGGGTGGCTCAGTTGGTTAAGCAGCTGCCTTCGGCTCAGGTCATGATCCCAGCGTCCTGGGATCGAGTCCCACATCGGGCTCCTTGCTCTGCAGGGAGCCTGCTTCTCCCTCTGACTCTGCCTTCTACTCTGTCTGCCTGTGCTCGCTCTCTCTCTGACAAATAAATAAAAAAAAAAAAAAAAAAATCTTAAAAGAACGTTCACATGGGTCCCCGGGTGGCTCAGCTGGTTAAGCATCTACCTTCGGCTGGGCTCGGGTTATGATCCTGGGATGGAGTTCTGCATCCGCTCCCTTATCAGCTGGGAATCTGCTTCTCCCTCTACCTCTGCCCCTCCCCCCCCTTCTTGTGTGCAAAACTCCCCCCTCTCTCTCAACTAAATAAGTAAAATCTTTAAAAAAAATTAAAAAAGAGTGTTCACAATGGCAACCAATCATAAATGATCCCGATAGCTCTGCTCTCAGAAACCTCCATCTGTTTATTCCCTTTGATGCTCTCATCCCATCGCCTCAACAAGCCCATGTTACTGGGTCTGGGCTACTGGGCCTGGCCTAGTGCTGGGCGTGGGGGATGGAATTACAATGTAGGTGGCCAGAGAACTGTATGGAGAAGATATGGGAGAATGAAGGGAAACTGAGTACCAAATCTGGAGATCTGACTTCACTTGCTAGGGTGGGTAGGGGGAGATCTCATCCTAAAGAAAGTAAAAAATGGGATGAAATGTGCCCGAGATGAAACGTGTTTTCATTTTCTAATTCAACTCCTGCTATACCCAAACAAGGTCAATGACAGACTAACCACATCAAGAGAACACCCCCCACCCTCTTCTCCCCACTCCCTACCCAACCCACCCACCCTCACCCCCCACACCCATTTCCCACTTCCTGTAAGTTAGGCATCTTCATGCTGGTAAACATTTGGGGACCAACTGCAAGCCTGAGCTCTAAAAGAGGGGCGCTACGGCTTTGAAGCCCTCCCACATGTCTCAAAGCCACGCTGAGCACTAGAGGGACACTTGGTTTTTAAACTTTAACAGGCTTTTCAACTCAATTCACTGGGCTCAGCTTTCTGGCTGCCTTCCTTTTGTAGAGCCGGACAAGAAGAGCAAGTATGTGTATGAGTGAGAGAGAATGTATGTATGACACATGCTATGTTACAATGCGGCCTGTGTGTGTCATTGGTATGATATGTGTATGATATGTTTCAATGATGTGTTGCATCAATTTAAAAATAGCACAAGCCTTCCTTCTTATGACAGGACTCACCGCCCCAGCTCTTTGGACAAACACACTCAGGGCCTAAACCTTGGGCCGGTGATCCTGGGAGGCTGTGGATGTTTTGAAATGAGGTCAGTGTTTTGACTTCCTAAATAAGGGAAACAAAAATTAAGTAAATGGAAGAACCAAAGTCGAGCTCCTGGCCTTCACTAGAAATAAAAATCTGTAAGTGCCATTGAGAGGAACTTATAAAACCCACACAGTGTCTGAGGTCTTGGTATGGACAAAACCACCCGTGTATCATCACACCTAAGTGTCTCCTTCACGCTCCTTTCAGACCGACAGTTGTGTTCTTATCCCTTCATTCATGTATTTTTAAATGATTCATTGACTTTGACATCCACCAACTTAATAAATAAGCAGTTATACTCTTTTCCATAGGCTGTGTGGAAACCCATGTAGGTTTCTAGTATTTGTTTGTATTACTAATTCTGTTTTTATTTTAGGGAATATTCAGACAAGAAAGGGATTTAAATTTCTGGAAAGGTTGCAGGGAAGGTCACTGGAAAAGGAAGATCCTCTCCGAACCCAGAAAATAATACTTCAGAATCTTATATTTGGTGGGGAAAGGGAATAAAACGAAAGTAATGAAGGCAAAAGATGTAGAGGAAGGTTGGGCATGCAGTCTGCAGCGCAGCTTTCTCTGACCTCTTTGTTTAGGGAAAAGGAAGAGGAGCTTCCACACAAGAGAAGGAAGACCACAGGCAAGGGTTTGCTTCTCTCACCTTACGGTGGGTGGAGAGGCCACACGGAACGGGC
>NC_081561.1:124332197-124575348 GCF_022355385.1 Mustela nigripes | reverse complement strand
GGGGCACGGTGGAAATAAAAGTTATCGGTAGGAATGGTTTTCTAGAGGAAGAGGAAGGAGAGTGAGATGAGCAACCACAGCTGGGAGCCCTGGAGTCCCCAGGGAAGAGGAGAAAGTGTCCCCTGGGTAAGCCTGCCACAGCGCGCTTCCCTGAAGCCACACAGTGTTAAACAAAGGGTCAAGGAAGAATGACTTCTTCTTAAAGATGGGACTGACAATTTCTTCTCATCCTTTCTGAGGAAACATTCAAGATTGGGGAGGCCTCATTTTTATGTTCCAGGATGAATTGTGAGAGAAGAGAGAGGATTAAAAGGTTCGTAGTGAAATCATTTGAACTCCCCATCAAAGAGAGGAAAGGGGGAAAAACAAGGTAAGAGCCTTGTAATTTGTTTCTAGAAAGATGCCCCCCACACTCCAGTTCTGTTGCAAAGGGAATTTAGTGTGTGGCCTGAGTGGAGGACCACAGATCCAGCCAACACCTCATTTCCTGCTGAGGAAACTGAGGGCCAGAGGTCAGCAAGCAGAAAGGTCACCTCTTCTAGGCCTCCTTTTAATACTTGGCTCTTATGTCCAACTGTCAGCCTGGCAGATGCCAGCCCACAGACATGCTCTGCTCAGGCAGAGGACAAAACCAGACTTGGCTCTCTGAACTTCCAGCCAAGAGGCCAGAGTTCTACAGGGAATGCTCAAATATTATTGAGCACCTCCTGTGCCCACGGTACAGTTGGCCCAGAAAGTGGGGGTGGGGGTAGGGGTGGGAGAAAGAGATGCACCTAAGTACAACTTTTCAATGTTTAGCTGGTGAAGACAGGAATACAATTAAACCAACCTCATTCAGTGTGTGGGTTTGGAGGACGGTTGGCTTGGTTCGATAAATGCCTTTTTTTCCATCTTTAATAGGCGCTTTATCTTTTGAAAAACTCTCCAATGTTGACTCAGAACAAGCCCGGAAGCCTCTTGCAACCAGAAGATAGTATGGAGATTCTAAAGCTATGAACCCTGGTTTATCTGGTCTCCATCTAGGGCCTATTGTTTCCTGCGAGCACACACAGGAAGCTGGAGCAGGGGGGTTTAAGGTTCAATAGGTATCTTCCCCCTTAAGGTGTGCCCCTGGGGACAGAAGGGCAACACTGCATTACCCTAGAATAGGACCAATCACAGAGACTGCAACAGCTCGGGTGTTTTTCAGGCTGGCTTTCCTACAGTTCCTTTTAAAAGAGCAGGCACTGTCTTTAGGAGAGATAATCCCACAATGGAGGTCCATTAAAAGTATTAGGATGTAGACTGCCACCGTGATCCTCGGGTGGGGGGCAGGGGAGAGCTCTGTCCGACAATAGACAATTAAAGCTGTTAAATCCAAGCTACTTGTTGCTGTTCTAATTCCTCCTAATTGTATGCGACTTGTCCCTGGCTCCTGCATTCGGGGATGAAGCCCGCTACCCTAATCTCCAAAATACCTGACCTACTTCCTACAGGATCTTTTCAGCACTCTTTTCTTCCCATCTGGACCCCCTTTCCTCTTCTACTCCCCGCCCCTTCCTTAGGAGGAGAAGGAAGGGTGTTGGCGGGGAGGGGGAGTGGAACAGAAGGCTGCATCCAAGGCATTAACTCTGGGGCCTCAGACAGTGTACTAATCGGTAACAGCTAATCATGCTCACGGGCACACCAGTGACTAAACCGCACTTGGCATTGGGCTCAACAAGTGGCAAGGGGCACACTTCGGATCCAACTGTTAGATCGCTGCTGGCTGCCAAGTCTGCGTGTGCTTATGCATGCGGAGTGTATGCCTCAGTGAGTCTATTTGTAGCTGTCTCACTAATTATGCTGCCGCCACCAGCTACTCAGAGCAAGGCATTCATCCTCCCCAAGCATATAATTCTACCGAAACAACAGCGCTCTAAATGCCAGTTTGGTGCCTGCCTGCGTGTGTGTGCTCTCCTTGCAGAATCTTTCCAGAATCTACAAAAGGAGCAAAATGGTCTTTGCCATTCAGTGTTAGCCTCCGGGGTCTACTTTCTCATGTTCAAAAATCCTTACAGAGCCTCCTCTGCGAACCCTTCCCCGGTTCAGCAGCCGAAAGGGTGCGTAGCAATCTATCCTTCAAAATAATACAGCTTTGGAATGAACAGCGATCCCAACAATTCACAATAATGTGCTGTTGGTTGTTTTTCAAAGAAATCCTTATATTTCAAATACACGTCCTGAAATATCTATAGGTGACCTTATACGCTTTCTGGGATTTACTTCAAAATCATGAGGGTGAAGTTAGGGTAGAGATGAAAACCCTGTTCTTGAGGTGATAATTGCTGAACTAGGTCATATGGTGCATTATACCCTTGTCTTTATTTATTTATTTTTTAAAAAAAGATTTTATTTATTTATTTTTCAGACAGAGATCACAAGTAGGCAGAGAGGCAGGCAGAGAAAGAGAGAGGAGGAAGCAGGCTCTCCACTGAGCAGAGAGCCCGATGCGGCGCTCTATCCCAGGACCCTAAGACCATGCCCTGAGCCAAAGGCAGAGGCTTTAACCCACTGAGCCACCCAGGTGCCCCAAATACCCTTGTCTTTAGTATTAACAAAAAAATTTTTGTAATAAAAAGGCTCAAAAATAAAACTCTAAGTTCTGCCTGATCTACTCAAGTTTCTCATGCTGTTTAACTCACATTTACCACAATCCATTAGTGTGAATAAATGTTAAATTGAGAAGCATTCGTGTATAATGAAGAAGGCACCTAGCTCCTGTCCTGCCCCTGTCAAAAGAAGCAATCTCTGGGATCACCATCATTTGAGGGGACACGGTTCTTCAGTGCTGGGCAGATACAGAACGTCTCCATTTTGGTACCTTACACATCAGAGGTGTGACAATAGCCTCCACACGGGTTTAATCTTGCCCATTTCATAAAACTGAAAACTGTGTCTCATTTGATGCAATTTTACAGTGGCCGTACCAGGAATGGGTCGAAAACATATGTGTTAAAGGAGGCACAACTCCTCACAGACATCTGAAGGGGTCCCTGAGTAAAACACCCACCGCTAGACAGAGGGAGAAGGTAGGACATCTGCAGAGAACTCAGGTTTTCTCCACAGTAGTGGGAGCCCGCAGCGGACAACACCCAGCAGGGCTGCTCAACTGATAAACTCTGTCAAACTCAAACCATTTGTCAGCTCCAAAGAGAGGGGACCAAGCTGAAAGATGGACTCGGGAAGCAGATTTATCGGGCACAATACATTAACTAGTATAAATACCAGTAGAAAAAAGTAAACACATTTACCCAGCAAGAAAGGACCCATCACAGGTACCTCGCTGCTTAACTCAGTGTTCAAGACCCAAAGCTTTTCACTCAACAGACAAGGGACCTCAATTCATCTTGGTGCTCTACCCAGGATATATTTAAACAAATCCTAAGTTTTATTTCTCTACTGACTTCTATTTCATGAGCGACTCGTTTACACTAACATTAAAACTTCCTGCAGAACTGAAGGAAAGTTTTCAAGAGATACTGTTCTTCCATTTCTTAGGAGAGAAGGTATTCCAAAATGCCATTAGGAATGAAAACATTGTGTGAGAAATGATTCTTCGAACTGTTAAGCCTATGAAGTTTACACATTCCTTCATGTGATTTTGGACCTTCTTTGAAACATTTGTAATTTCAGAAGTCCCAACCAGGAAAGGAAGACCAGCATGACGGTCAGTAGACAATACTGGGTTACCGAAGTAACCTACCTTTGCTAGGACTTGCTGGAAGATAGTCCCAGCTCTAGGCATGGCCCAGGCACCTGGCTCCCAGTCCAGGTTGTGTCTCTAGGCTCTATTTCCTGGTGTGTCCCGCATGCCCCTCATGATCCGCTAATGAACCCGGGCACCCAATGGGGATCTGTCTCTGCGGTTTGCTACTTAGCGGAACTGTGAACAATCTCAGGCATCTTTGAAAACCGACCACTCAGCACTGTGCCTGGCTTGTTCTGGATGTTTGATTAATGTGTGATGAACGAACAGATTAAAAATGGTTCGGTCCCACCTGTGAATGAGGCATTATGTAGGCTCTGGAGATAACTTTCTCTTTTCCTAGAGAAAGTGCCAATGGGTGCCTATGGCTGTTCAACACTTGCTCAGAGAACTTAAAAAAAAAAAATTGTTCCCAGGTGGAAGCCACTGTCCTAAAATTGTGCATATTTACGCGGGAAGGGAGGAACCTACCTTTAACAATAGAATATGAAAATCAGTTCACCTGCTAAAAAATAATAGTTTTCCAAGAGTAAGTGATTTACATAGTCCTTGTGGAATCTGCTTTTGTCCATTCTCTTCCATGCGCACATCCCGGTATTGGAGCTCTTCCTAAACATTTCCCCTGCCAGTCTTTGGACCTTCCGCCCCTACACAGCCACTCCACCCCACAGTAATTAAATTTAACAAGTGCAATTAACAAAGCAAACTCCAGGCGGCTTAGTGGGCTGATAATTCTGATTGCAAAATTGTTTTAGGATGTGCAAAGCAGTTGAAAACAAAGGTAAATAAGTTATGCAACCATTTGCCTATAATCCATTTGTGTATAGGAAACAGAGGTCCATGTCTTAAATAATGCAATCTAAAATTACCATTACATTTCAGCTACATTTTACTAAGCAGTACGCCTTCTTCATATAATATGAAGTCAGATCTAATGAGTCTAATTTGGATTATTTTCCCAGTGTTAAGAGTTATAAATGATTGAGACAGATGCCTCATTTTTTCTGCTCATAAATAAATAGAACTTCAGTGTTTTTCAAACGGAAGATCGATGTAAAAATAATATCAACCAATTTCCCGAAAGCCTTCTTCAAAAATACTATGATTTCAAGTCTAATTTTGACACAGTCACTATAACTGTAGATTATTTTTTCAGTACACTAAAAAAGAAATGTAGCACAATTCCAAGGCTTTGCTTATTCTTCAGTAGTAGTACCACATAAAGTTTCAAGAATATTTGGAGTTTTATATATTTTAACTTTACCTGTAGTGGTTTTTATGACCGTCTTATACCAGTTCTCTTGACTTAGGGAATAAGAACATGATAATGGGGCACCTGGGTGGCTCAGTGGGTTAAGCCGCTGCCTTCGGCTCAGGTCATGATCTCAGGGTCCTGGGATCGAGTCCCGCATCGGGCTCTCTGCTCAGCAGGGAGCCTGCTTCCTCCTCTCTCTCTCTGCCTGCCTCTCTGCCTACTTGGGATCTCTCTCTGTCAAAGAAATAAATAAAATCTTAAAAAAGAAAAAAAGAACATGATAATGAAGGAAAAAGAAGTTTCCTGGAACTATGCTTAAAAGGGAAAGCCCAGGGTGCCTGGGTGACTCAGTGGGTTAAGCCTCTGCCTTCAGCTCAGTCATGGTTTCAGGGTCCTGGGATGGAGCCCCTCGTGGGGCTCTCTGCTCAGCAGGGGGCCTGTTCCCCCCACCCCCACCTCTCTGCCTACTTGTGATCTCTCTCTCTGTCAAACAAATAAAATATTTTTTAAAAAAATAAAGAAAAAGGAAAGCCTACATGTACTTTAAAAAGTATGCTCTCTTTTCCACTTCTGATGAGGGTCTGACAGTACTAAAATTCTCAGTGAGTTAAAACTGGGATAATCCAGCAGGAAAACAAATATTTCTGAGGATGAGAGAAGAGACTTAGAGCCAGGGACATGTAATGGTTAATAAAGGCTATCTATAAGCTTGCCACTGTGGCCTAGTATTATGTCTTTATTCTGAATGACATAGATCACTGGAAATAAAAATCCAATTGTCTCAAAATGTATAGAGCTGGTGAAAAGCCAGAGTAAAAATCATGATTAGAATATTATTTTGGGGACGCCTGGGTGGCTCAGTTGGTTAAGCAGCTGCCTTCAGCTCAGGTCATGATCCCAGCGTCCTGGGATCGAGTCCCACATCGGGCTACTTGCTCCGCAGGGAGCCTGCTTCTCCCTCTGACTCTGCCTTCCACTCTGTCTGCCTGTGCTCGCTCTCACTCTCTCTCTCTCTTACAAATAAATAAATAAAATCTTTAAAAAAAAAATATTATTTTGGCTTCTAGAAATCTAATCTAGTCTAGGAAATGAGAAGTTTTGAAATTGTTTGCTTTAGAAATGAAGCCACTGAAGGATTCCTTTAAATAGCAAACTGTCTTTGCTTTAAAAAAAAATATGATTCGGGGCGCCTGGGTGGCTCAGTGGGTTAGGCCGCTGCCTTCGGCTCAGGTCATGATCTCAGGGTCCTGGGATCGAGTCCCGCATCGGGCTCTCTGCTCAGCAGGGAGCCTGCTTCCCTCTCTCTCTCTCTGCCTGCCTCTCCGACTACTTGTGATTTCTCTCTGTCAAATAAATAAATAAAATCTTTAAAAAAAAAAAATATGATTCAATTTATAAAAATTTGCCTTTGGAAAAAATTTCTATGTTGATGTATTAAGAGATATTCATGATACAAACCAAGTTCTGTTCTGATCAAGATTAGCTTGTTAAGGGGCGCCTGGGTGGCTCAGTGGGTTAAAGCCTCTGCCTTCAGCTCAGGTCATGGTCTCAGGGTCCTGGGATCGAGCCCCGCATCAAGCTTTCTGCTGGGCAGGGAGCCTGCTTCCTCGCTCTCTCTCTCTGCCTACTTGTGATCTTAGTCTGTCAAATAAATAAATAAAAATCTTTTAAAAAAATGATTAGCTTGTTAAGGTCAAGATTACCTTTCTTTTGTTTTCTTTCTTCTTCTTCTTCTTTTTTTTTTTTCCTAATTTGCTGAATAGTCAGTACAATTTATGCTTTCTTTTTTTTTTAATTTTTAAATTTTTTTTGAAGATTTTATTTATTTATTTGGAAGGGAGAGAAAGAGAGTGAGAGCATGAGTGTGCGGAGGAAACAGAGGGAGGGAGAAGCAGACTCCCCACCGAGCAGGGAGCCTGATGATGAGGAGTTCCATCCCAGGACCATGGGAGATCATGACCTGAGCTAAAGGCAGATGCTTAACCGACTGAGCCACCCAGGAGCCCCCAACTGATGCTTTCTTAATCAATGCAACAGGGACTAAATTAAACAAATTATACAAACAGGTAAATAGGACTTATAAAAATGGTAAACACTAATTCTAAACACCGTGTTTGAAATTTACAGTATATCAATACACATCAACTCTCTTTGTTTGATGCAGGGCCAAGGCCTGAGGGTGAACCTCTTCCTTCTTCAGTGTCCAGTGTCTTTTCTGCATATGCTCTCCTGTAATACATTGCCTCTCAGTCCAAGTAACTTGAGTACAAAATTCTTCTAGAATTATTTATATCCCACTCCTCCAATATTTTTACATTTGCTCACATACATCTATCTCAATTATAGAATTTTTCAACTACTATTTATCATCTTTCCAAAGAATTCTGCTTTGTTTTAATGGAGTCAACTCTTAATACTTATATTTCACCGGTTTATGTAATATTTAATTACATTACATAGTTACAACTGGCATCATCAAGTTTGGGAACAAATACAAACAACTCTTGCTAAGTATACGAATCGGAAAAAGCAGAAACGTTCAGAAATGTTAGAAGCTAGCTAGAGAGACATGGGGATAAAAAACTATGTTATACAGAGAACAAGGAAACTATAAAAACATACAGCAAGTTGGTTTAATGGGGTTAGTTAAGCATTTCTTTCTTCCTTTCTTTCTTTTTTTCTTTTTACTTATTTGACAGAGAGATCACAAGCAGGCAGAGAGGCAGGCAGAGAGAGAGAGAGAGAGAGAGAGAGAGAGGAGGAAGCAGGCTCCCTGCTGAGCAGAGAGCCCGATGTTGGGCTCAATCCTAGGATCCTGGGATCATGACCTGAGCCCAAGGCAGAGACTTAACTGATTGAGCTACCCAGGCGCCCTGAAAGAGCTGTGATTTTAAAATATCATTCAATTTTTTCTTTTTGTCCACATTTCTTCTAAATTATCAAAAGTGATTTTTAATAAAGAGTAAACTTGAAAGATTGACTCCATAAAATAAACATCCTGATCTAAAAAGTAAAAGTAGGGGTCCTGGGTGGGTCAGTCATTAAGCATCTGTCTCTGGCTTGGGTCATGATCCCAGGGTCCTGGGATTGAGCCCCACATCAGGCTCCCTGATCGGCGGGAAACCTGCTTCTCCCTCTCCCACTCGCCCTGCTTGTGTTCCCTCTCTTGCTGTCACTCTTGCTGTCAAATAAATAAATAAAATCTTTAAAAATAAATAAAATAAAATGAAATGAAAGATAAAAGGATTTAAAACTATAAAGTTTATATTTAAGAGGGTATCATAATATGCACTTTTCTCATTTGTAGAGTTACCTGAGATGGGTTTATTAAACTTAACAACAGATAATACTAAAAGAGCTCAAATCAGAAAGAAGATGTCTCTTAAAGTTCTATCTGGGAATTGAATCAATAGTGATACCAATAAAGGAAATATTCAGCTGGTTGTTAGAAGTTCTAAAAAACCTACATTTATTTTTTTATTTTTTTTTTTTAAAGATTTCTTTATTTATATGACAGAAAGAGACCACAAGTAGGCAGAAAGAGAGGGAGAAGCAGGCTCCCCGCCGAGCAGAGAGCCAGATGCGGGGCTCAATCCCAGGACCCTGGGACCATGACCCAAGCCAAAGGAAGAGGCTTTAACCCACTGAGACACCCCACGTGCCCCTAAAAAAACCTACATTTAAAAATAAATTATCGGGGCACCTGGGTGGCTCAGTGGGTTAAGCCTCTGCCTTTGGCTCAGGTCATGATCCCAGGGTTCTGAGATTGAGCCCCACATCGGGCTCTCTGCTCAGCAGGAAGCCTACTTCCTCCTCTCTCTCTGCCTGCTTCTCTGCCTACTTGTGATCTCTGTCTGTCAAATAAATAAATAAAATATTTAAAAATAAATTATCGTTCTATTTTAATTCACAAGCAATCAGTGTTCATGCTAAAATTTCTATAAATAAAGAAATGACTATTTCTTATAATATCACAGCAGCTTTATTGCATTTGATTTTAGATGCCCAGAAGATTATTTGATGTGCCTTGTTCATAAACCCTTAACAGAAAGCTTTTTACCTGAGATGGTTGAAGTGGGTTTATTATTCCTTGCTACTAAGTGAACCTCAAGAAAACAACCATTGTTGACCTTTTGGCATAGGTTCTTAAGTATCATTTTTCAGATGAAATTATATTATAAAAAGTGTCTTTTTTTTTTAAGAATTTATTTATTTATTTGATAGACAGAGATCACAAGTAGGCAGAGAGGCAGGCAGAGAGAGAGAGGAGGAAGCATGCTCCCTGCTGAGCAGAGAGCCCCATGTGGGGCTCGATCCCAGGACCCTGAGATCATGACCCGAGCCGAAGGCAGAGGCTTTAACCCACTGAGCCACCCAGGCACCCCATTATAAACAGTGTCTTATAACCCACTTTCCCCCTTTACTACTGTGAACATCTTCCCATATCTGCCGCATATTTGATTGCCATCGAGTATTCCAAAGTGCATCTATTACACCATGTTTTATTTAACCAACAATCAAACACACTTTATTACTGTATTTTTAAACTATTATGCAGAATGTTGTGAGCAGTTTGCAATTTGAGTATGAAATTCAGGAGTGTCAGTCCATGCAAGTTAAACAATCCCTGGAAATCTTATCTAATTTCTTAATTTCATAAGGGAAGAAACTGTCTCCCAGACAGAAAAAGTCATTTTACCTTTGGTCCCTAGTTACTAGTATAGGCCCAGGATACCTCTGTAATCCCCAAATCCAAGAAGCTCTGAAAAGTAAAAGTTATTTCACTTTTCATTCCCACTACCACACATCAACACTCAGCACTAAGATACTACAATAGCCTTCTAATTGCTCTGTTTCCAGTTCTATTCCTGTGCAATTTTCATCAACACCCCTGCCACCAGGATTATAACTCTGGGTCACGACCTTCCCCCAGTCCTTCCCTCCCCCAAACCCTTGCATGGCTCCCATCACTGCCCACCAGAGACTGTCTACGTCTTTGCCTCCATTAGTGCCCTTTGTGCTATTTTCTGCTGCAGAGACGTTCATGTTTGAGAAAGAACACCTCACTGAGTGTAATGCATCAGTTTTACCTCCCTAAAATTTGAGAAAGTCTGAATTCCAAGCCACACGGGGCCCTGAAGGACATAGACAAGGGAGTGAGGTGTGCATCAGGGTCAATCCTAGAGCTAAGGCTGCTTCCTCAGACAGCCACTGCGCCTGTGACCCCACGGACACGACTGCTGATGGCCCAAACATCTATCTTCACTGAAATCAGTTACTCAGTTGTGTTTTGTTTTGTTTTTGTTTTGTTTTGTTTTTAAGAATTTATTTATTTGACAGAGAGAAATCACAAGTAGGCAGAGAGGCAGGTGGGGGGGGGCAGCAGGCTCCCCGCCGAGCAGAGAGCCCAATGCGGGACCCGATGCCAGGACCCTGAGATCATGACCTGAGCTGAAGGCAGAAGCTTAACCCACTGAGCCACCCAGGCGCTCCTAGTTACTCAGTTTTAATACTTTCTCTTCTTACACAAACTTAAAAATGACAACTAATTTTTAAACAATAATGATATTAAGCCACCTATTATCTAGACAAAATGATAAGTTAAAATAATAGTTCCTGGTTCAGGCCAGGTTCAGCCGACCAAAAGACAAGGACAATAGAACAGCTTAATCACCGCTGGGACTGAAGAAATGGCCGCACATGTTATGATCCTATATACCGTCCTTCACACACATGGTCAGAAGAAAATGGGGAGACCTGGTGGGTTCAGAATGGGTACGTGCACACACAAATTCTTTCACCACTGCGATTTTAGATGTCTACTCCTCTTGGCTGGCTCTTGGTGAGGAGAAGGGCCCTTCTCATCCCCTCTACCGCACACTGTAGCAGTACTACTTCCCCCCTCCCCGGCCCACCAGAGTCAGATCTGTGCACGAAACAGGCCACGTCTTCCGGGGAAGCTCAAAGGCCTGCTGGCATAAGGTTCCCTTCAAAGCATCCCCTGGAAGTCTGTGTGGGTTGAGGAGTATTGAAACCATCCCTCTTCCAGGGAAGAGCTAAACCCACCCCACCATGTTTCTGTTCTCATTTACCCAGGGCTCTCGACATAAATGGTTAGAAGGTTGTCCTGCGGCTCCCCCACGCAGACCACACCACAGACACAGGAGAAGCCCCACACACATCTGGGCAGAGCCTCCCAAATGGGACATACTAAAATATGGTTATCTGGTCTTGACTTCCGTGAGGGCTGAGTTACAGAGAAAAGACTGACCCTGGGACTAAATAATCCTGGGAAAGAAGAAGGAAGCAATGTCTCCCTTTTCCTCTCCTTCCCTGTTCTCTTCCTCCCTGCGCTGAACCAACACTGAAATTCCGGGGCGGTGGGGGGGCGGGGGCGGTAGGGGGGCGGAAAGGTGGGGGGCTGTGTTTGGGGAATGTGAAATCCCTTAATTGCAGAGAAGACACACCCAACTGTGTCAGGTGCTTCCATGCAAAGACGACATAGAAGGTCACAATTCCCAGAACTACCTCATTTATAATTTGAAATCCCACATGTTACTCCCCAAAGGACACCTGCAGAGCAATTTCCAGGTTAAATTAGTTGTAGCTGCCTTTTGGGATGTGAATTTACTCCTTACTTGTCTCCTCTCTTCCCATCCCCAAAGAAGGAGCTAAGAAGTATGAAGGAGAGCTCCCCCATCCCCCACGCCATCCCTGCCCACAGGAGGCAAAGATCAGTGCGTGGGACTTAGTGTGCACAGAATGCAAAAGCCCAGGCAGGGCATTGGCAAATAGAACACCCTCCCCCAAAGCCTTCAGTGGTCCCCAAACATTTCTATATACTAGAATAGCTGGGGGAGTTTTAAAATATGTCATTGCCCAAGTAACACCTAATACCAATGAAAGCAGAATGCTGGTGTTGGCAGCGGGGGGTGGGGTGGGGGGTGGAGGGGTGCACTGCTGATTTTTAAAGATCCCTGGGTGATTCCAGTTGTACTGGCACCTGGGTGGCTCAGTCAGTTAAGCATTGGCCTCAGGTCATGATCCCAGAGTCCTGGGATCAAGTCCCACATCAGGCTCCCTGCTCAGCAGAGGGTCTGCTTCTCCCTCTGCCTCCCCCTGCCACTCCCCATGCTTGTGTGCTCTCTCTCTCTCATTATCTCACTCTCTGTGTCAAATAAAGAAGTAATATTAAATATATATTAAAAAAATAAAAAGATAAAGATTCTTGGGTGATTCCAATTGTACTGTCAAGTTTGGAACCAGCTGCTTTACTTACTCAGAAGCCTGCCTATCTTTTAGATTCTATCTATACTCACGGTAGTATGTTCCCCAATCCTCTCCTGGCTAAGAAAATGTACTGTGGTTGTGGAACAAGCACAGGAACACGCTGTCAATGTATGGCCCGTGTTAATCACTGGGTAATAGACAGTCTGCCTCTAAGATTAGCCAAGAGCAGGGGCAATGAAGCCAAGGCCATGAGTTCTGTACTCACAGGGATCGCGTAGGCTGGCTTGGGTCTATGACCACAGATCGTGTCCCTAATTTCAGTTGTGGATGAATATGGTGTCTGGGAGAGGGAACTACCACCAAGAATATTGATGGGTACGCACTAAAGCAATACTCAATCCTAGAAAATCAATTGAGAATTCTACATTCTACTGAAAGTGGGTCAGTCCTGTCACCTTTGTGTGTTAATTTTTTGTTGGCTCTTTTTGTTACTGCTCTTATCAGACTGGATTCTGATCATTGTCTGAATTCGAACTTGAATGAATGGTCATATCAAGATACATTCTTCATGTAGATAGATCAGACCTATCATTATAAATCATGATTATTTAAAGAAATGGTCTGGAGATTGTTTGAAGAATAAATATTAGAAAACAGCCATAGCTACACTTTGGGGTATCACATGGTGCTTAGCACAGAGCCAGGTCCCAAATATGTTTGTGAAATGAACTAAGGATAGAAGCACTGTGCCACAGGGCAATTTTTCAAATATTAGGGACATCACCAATATTTACACAGAGGAAAATATTAAAATACGGAAACTCTTGAAATTTTAAGCTAAATCATAACTTCCAGATATTTACAGAATATACTGTGTTGCTCTATCTTCTCTGGAAAGAAATTTAGCAATATGTACCAAGAAAGACTTAAAGATTCATAAGCTTCAATCAGGTTATTATACTTGTGGGAATACACTGACAAGACAATCATTTGAGCAATGTTACATAAACATGTGAATTACAGTATTAGGTACAATTTATTACAAAATAAAAATAGTCAGAATATTCACATTGACACAGATTCCTGAATAGATTATTATGTGGCCACAGGATGTGAGTATTTGGAGGCCAATACAAGTTTTTAAATAAGTGTGATAGGAGCAAAAGCCCATTATACCCCACTGGATGAAAACAGCAGAATGCAAAACTCTACAGCATGATTGCATTTGTGTTCTTTTTACGGCTATTAAAAACGCCCTGTCTTTAAAGTAAAAGAAAAACTCTACGACAATTAGAAGGGATATCTGAATGTTGATTCCCAATTCTATTCCTCTAATTAGTCTTAATGAAGTCAACAGTTTTGTCATAAATTACAATTAACTATAATCCTCATCTGACACACACCCACGGGTCCATATGTTGGGCTTTTCGTCCACCAAATGTGACAGCCTTTGAAAACCAATTCGGCTAAAAAACATGCAACAGACACACAATGACAGACACCCAGGAAATCTGAAAAGATAATTATTAAAAACAAATCGAGGGGAGGTGAGATGGAAGAAATACATTAAACCTGTTTTCCCGTTTTTCTCCCTCCTTCAAGCATACGTTAATCCAATCACAGCCCGCTAAATAGCTTAGAGAAAACTGGAAGGTGAAAAAACATACACAGGGCTTTAGAAGCCAATGCCTTATTTCCCATTTTCTTCACTAAGGCGAGCCCTTCCACTGAAGTCAGACAACCCGTTAAGAGTGCAGTGCACAAGAGTGCATTTTTTTATCCAGCAGAAATATTTAGCTTGGCTGTCTGCCAGGGAATGCTGGAAGGACGGACTGAATTAGGGGATTTACCTTCCACGTGTTTGGCACGCGTCATTTAGAGTATCTGAGAAGCTCGTCTCCCTTTCTCCAGGGTACTGGAGCCGCGGAGAGGGCTGCCAGACCAAGGAAGAGTAATGTCCCTGTGTACATGGTTAAGAGACACGTGATCTGAATTTACAAACTGGGCATTTTACTTAGGTTCCAGTTTGCTTCCTTTCCATGACTGATACACTTAGAAAAGGGCATTCTAGCTATCTATCATGATCAGAAGAAAAACCCTATAATATTTTCCCTAAATTCTAACGGTGCTTCCATTTCCACCCCCCTTCCCCCTTTTAACACCACTTTGGAGCTGTGTAAGCCTATTCGCAATTTTGGATCACCTTGAATAAAAAGAAGGTCTGCGTCAAAGGCAGTTTTAGCACCTTCATTTATGCATTATGAGGAGCTGTGACTTTGTTTATTTTAAACGAAAACTACCGAAAGTTTTATATAATCAAGTCACTGGATTTGTGTATATTTTAAGTTTGTTCACTGGTTGGACCCTATGCTAAGCTACTAACCACCTAGTAGACTCTAGATGCTGGAAGAGCCCCTACAGGTCACCTTCTTCATTTTATGAGAGAGGCTAAGTGACCCACTGAAGGTGGCAGTTGGCAGAGGCAGAACTGGTACCAGATCTGAAGTCTTTACCCCACGTGCCTGTATGATGGCTACAAGCCCAGCCGCCAGCCCATCAGGCACCGAGCTAAGTGAGTGATGGGAAGCCACTTGCTGTTAAGGAAGGCACTGTCTCTGCTGACGAAACCATGGCCAAAGGTGGGGACATACTACAACCTCCAAACAGAGAAAGTTCATCAAGAACCAATTCCTAAGGAAATTGCCTATTTTCACCCGAAAACAAACTAAAGAGGATAATGTTAATTTCTTTTTGGGGAAAAGAAAATGCCTGTTTGTTTTCTCTTTGCAGATGGTGACATGAGGCTATCACCTAGCTAGACTTGGAAAGGTTACCCCAAGACTGCACTGTGTTTCCAGGCCAGGATATCCATCCCTTGGCCCAAACCCCCCAGCTCAGTACAGCCTGTTCAATAACAGCATTCAATTATAAGACTAAGGATGGGAGAGAAAAACTTCAGTCATGTTTTAAAGCAGTGCATGAGTTGAAGTGGGAGAGGATTCTATAAATGCAAACACAAATGCCTTTGCATCTAGGGGTGCCTAGGTGGCACAGTTAAGCATCTGACTCTTGGTTTTGGCTCAGGTCATTCTCAGTGTTGTGAGATCAAGCCCCGCACTGGGCTCCACATTTGGCAGGGAGCCAACTTCAAGATTCTCTCTCTCTCCCTGTCTGTCTGTCTCCCACTGCCCCCACCCCCCGCCGCCACTCTCCCCAACACCTATTCAACCCATCCCTCTCCCACCTCCCCTCTGGTAGCCATCAGTTTGTTCTCTATAGTTAAGAAAAATTTGCCATTTTAGCCATTTTTAGGTATGCAGTTCATAGACATTAATTACATTCACGCTGTTGTACAACCATCAACAATATCTACTTCCACAACGTTTTCATCACTTGAAACAGAAACTCTGTACCTTTTGAATGGTAACTTCTCATTCCCCTCTACCGCCCTCCCCCAGCCTCTGGTAACCTCTATTCTACTTTCTGTCTTTATGAATTTTCCCATTCTAGGTTCCTGTATGAGTGGATAATGCAAAATTTATCCTTCTGTGTCTGGTTTATTTCACTTACCATAATGTTTTCATGGCTCATCCACATGTAATATGTATCAGAACTTCATTCTTTTTATGGCTAATATTCCATTGTACAGATAGACCACATTTTGTTTACTCGTCTGCCTTATCCATTTATCCATATACTATCTGTACATGCCTTTTTGTTTGTTCATCTGTTGATGGACACTTCAGTTGTTTCTACCTTTTGACTGCAGTAAATAATGTTGCTCTGAACATTGGCATACAAGGATCTCATTTGAGTCCCTGTTTGCAATTCCTGTGGGTATATATCTAGGAATAGAATTGCTGAGTTATATGGCAATTCTCTGTCTGGCTTTTTGAGGAAGAAAACTCACATGCATTTTAATGAAGAAATTACACTTGTAGGAATTTATTCTGAGGAAGTAATTGTAGACGTCACCAGAGAACTATCTTCTAGGTTACTGATCATAAGCACTGTTTCTAATATTGAAAAATTGGAAACAAACCAAATGATTAGTGATATGGAATAGGTTAAACATATTATTTATACAAACAAGTTGTATAAGGTTTTTGGAATACTATGCAGCCATCAAAACAACTGAAATCTTGCCATTTGCCACAATGTGGATGAAACTAGAGGGTATTATGTTGAGCGAAAGAAGTCAATCAGAGAAAGACAATTATCCTATGATCTCCCTCATATGAGAAAGTTGAGAGGCAACGTGGGGGGTAGAAAAAGAATAAATGAAACAAGATGGGATCAGGAGGGAGACAAACCATAAGAGACCCTTAATCTTACAAAACAGAGGGTTGCTGGGGGGAGGGGGATATGGAGAGGGTGGTGGGATTATGGACATTGGGGAGGGTATGTGCTATGGTGAGTGCTGTGAAGTGTGTAAACCTGACGATTCACAGACCTGTACTCCTGAGGCAAATAATACAATATATGTTAATAAAAATAACTTTTTAAAAAACCGGCTCCAAAGTCATCCTGTCTCTCCTATTTACATGCTGACTTTAAGCAACTAAATTACGTTCTCTACTTCACAAATTCTCATTGGGGAAATGGAGATAATAACTGCACTAAATTCATTAGAAGATTATAAGACTAAATCAGTTAATTCACATTGAAACATCAAAAAAGGGCCTGGCACATAGAATGTGCTTTAAAAATGTCCATATGTGTAGTTAGAATACTTTACAATAAGCATGTCCTTATCCTATAACAAATAACAGTGGTGCAGAAGAAATGTTAAAATGGAGAAAATATTTGGACTTATAGCTGACATTACTATAAGGATTTCTGGTGAAAAATGTGTAAGCATATGTATCTCTAGCAAAAAAATAAAGATTAGAAATACATACACAAAATACGAATAATCAATTGTAGCTAGGGGTAGAAATATTATGCATTTTTTCTTTTCTGCATTTTTCAAATATTTAAGAATAAATATTACTTTTCTAATCAGAAAAGAAGTTAAAAATTAGACAGGAGAGGAGCAAAAGACTGCTATTTTTTTTGAACACCTGTCACATTTTTAATTTTGATTCCTAAAATCAGAGCAATTTTGTTGTTCTGTCATCAGAAATGCTAGACTCTAAATGCGACCTGCTTTGAGGGACAATCATGAAACAGAAAATTCTCCTTCATAAAGCTGCCTACTTGGTTAAAATTTTATATAAAAATCTTCATTAAAATATGGTAATCATCTTTGACGGTCAAGTTCTAAGATTGACTTGACTCAGCCTTCCTCCCAGCTCCCTCCCGCCTTCGTCATGATCAGCTAGTTCCTGTTCAACAGTGTGATGAATTAAATGTATGACAGATATGACAGGTGAGGAGTGCATGGAGGGGCTTAACCAGCAGGGATAAGATAAAGCCCCCATTTAAGAACAAAGCCCCCACCAAAGCTTGCCCATTAATGACCATAAACAGAATCTCTCTTCATTTGTCCCATTTGGAAGGAGCAAGTGGAAACCACAGACAATGTGTGGTTACACAGGGTGGCTATTTCTCCAAGGGCCTCTCAGCTAATTGAAAATCCTTGATTTTCTGCTAAACACGTCTGAAAGGGTCAGCTTTCCGCGGGTATGAGCAAGGCTGCCTTTCAATGCTATAGTAATACAATAGACTTAAATTTACAGCTGGACTAAGGGGAATTACCGTATATAAACCATAATATCTATCCACAGGGATCCAGCTAAGCCCTAGAGAGACAAGTCTAGCAGGGCAAATCCAAGGAATTTTGGAAGTCAATCCATTAGGATTACCAAACGGCCTCTGATTTTGGAAATCACAGGCTCAATCTATAGAAGCAATGAAGTCTCAATCTTCTTTTATCCTAACCTCTTATCTGAAGGTCTATTGACCTGGTTTTTATTTAAAATAAACTGATAGGAGCTCCTGGGTGGCTCAGTCACTTGGCATTTGCCTTTGCCTCCGGTCATGATCCTAGAGTCCGGGGATGGAGCCCCACACTGGGCTCCCTGCTCTGCGGGAAGCCTGTTCTCCCTCTCCCACTCCTCTTGCTTGTGTTCCCTCTCTTGCTGTCTCTCTCTCTCTCTGTCAAATAAATAAATATAAAATAAAACAAAATGAAATAAACTGGGGCGCCTGGATGGCTCAGTGGGTTAAGCCTCTGACTTGGGCTCAGGTCATGATCCCAGACTCCTGGGATCAAGCCCCGCATCCAGTTCTCTGCTCAGCGGGGAGCCTGCTTCTTCCTCTTTCTTTGTCTGCCTCTCTGCTTACTTGTGATCTCTGTCTGTCAAGTAAATAAATATTGAAAAAAAGTAAAATAAACTGATAAACTACAGATAACATTATAATTATATTCTACAATATTGACATGACATTACTGGGCAGGCAGCCTAATCACATACAAACTTCAGTGTAGAAAATTAAAAGCATATTTTTGAAAACTATTTGCATAGCAAAAGTGTAGCCTTCTGGGCGCCTGGGTGGCTCAGTGGGTTGAGCCGCTGCCTTTGGCTCGGGTCATGATCTCAGGGTCCTGGGATCGAGTCCCGCATCGGGCTCTCTGCTCGGCAGGGAGCCTGCTTCCCTCTCTCTCTCTCTGCCTGCCTCTCTGCCTACTTGTGATCTCTCTCTGTCAGATAAATAAATAAAATCTTTAAAAAAAAAAAAAAAGTGTAGCCTTCTTAATCCATGATCACAATAGCCTGAATATTGCAGATGATACAATGCTAGCAATGGACGTGAGAAAAAATGGACTGCTGGTTCTGATGTCTTCCCTCAAGACTTTTAGCCAACTTTCATTTCAGTGTAACCACACAAGGCTTTGTAAAAGGAGAGAAATTATAGGATGCTCTTTGACAACGGATCGTCTTCGCACGTCTAGCTCTTATAGACTGATTTGTGCGGGGGCAAGTCTATACACAGTAGATACTCAAAAACTGCTCGTTGAATAAATAGCATATACGTTTAACAAAAATGAAAACAAAGCCAAACCATAAAACCCTCTAAAGCTATAGACATCCTCCTGGTCTTCTGGAGGGAAGAATAAACCGATTGGGAGTCCCTGACCATTCCTGTAGTCTGTGCAAGTGCGGTCACATTAACAGCAGCTGTGGCTGGCAGAGGTCCTGGTGAAGACAAGTGAAAAAAACAGAAAAGAGCGGGGAGCGTCTTCTGCTTCCTACAGGTGAGGAAACAGCAGTTCAGTGAAGCAACTGCCCCAACAGCAGGCAGTTCAGTGATTGGGTCGAGAACTTCCCAAACCTGGGAGTCACTGAAGGCTTTTTCCCTGGGCTCTCCCTCTCACCCCACCCCGGTGGAAAGTTTCCCCATCAATGCAAGCTTTTATTTCGCATCTGGGAGAACTCTGGCTAAGCGAGCATTCTTTCCTTCTCGCTAAGGAGAACCAGCTCTGGGAACATCTGAAACAGCAGGACCCAACTGACGCATGCACATGCCAGGAAAACTGGACGGAGGGTTTCCTGCACGCAGAGGGCCAGGGACCGTGGCCCCGCCTGCACGCGCTCAGACAAGCTCTCCCTCTCACCCTGCTTTCTCAGGTGGACAGTGACTCAGATGTTCCTCAAAACAGCAGATTCAAATAATTTGTTACGTACTCCTCAGGTCTCTGTACTTGGACCCATTGTCAAACCATCCACCTGTATGTCAACAGCCCAACAGCTTCCCTGGTAGCGAAGCGGCTCACAAGGCAGGGGTGGAGAGGGCGGGCAGGGACGCGATCCCTGTCGGAGCCCTGTGAACCCGCCTGGGTTTCGTCTGTCTACAGCTCAACACCTCCAGAGGACATTGTGCAGAAAAGCCAGAGACATTGAGGCAAGCCTCCTTGGGGCCTTATCTGCACGACAATACTCAACTTTCACCCCTATGCACCCCCCACCCCCCACCCCGGCTGGCCTTGCAGAAGAAATAGTCACACTCAATTACCTTCTCTTTCTCCCAGACAACTACTGTTTCCTCCTACCTCCAGCTGGTGTTAACTGGTGGAAAACACAATGCTATTTTTAGACAGGACAGTGATTTCTCCCTTTCATCTGCAAGAAATATACTTCCTCTCACAGTTTGGTCCATCCCTGCTGGATTTGGGGTAAAATTTTAATACGAAGGCATTACTACCCTTTGCCAAGTGAGTTCTCTGAGACAGTTTTGAATTGAAATACTGTGTTCTGTTAAAATGTAGGAGTGAACATAGTATACACTAAATCCCCACCAGCCACATGCTTGATACAATGACAGAAGATAACTCACTTTAAATAAGGGTAGGGCACAAGTGGGAAATTAACCAAAATTTAAAGAAGCTCTTTGATGCATTTTTGCTTCCTACTCTCCTTTTCTGAGCTCGTCCTCACTCCATCCTTTAACTCTCAGACTAACAAATGATTTGATCAGGAACTTAATTCAGCATGTAGAAAACTTAAAATGGAATTTCCAGAATTGACCAATAAATATTTCTGGGTTGATCACAATGCCTTTCTTTTGTACTTTTTTCCTAACTTTTAAGAACTTATTTTTCAAGGAACCAGGAATTGCTACATGGATTCGTTACCTTTATACATGAAGTCATGTCTTAGAGGGAAAAAAAATGTATCACACAGAGCACATAATTGCAGCTGATTCCTGAAAATATAGAGAAAAGTCATGCCTGACGTGTTAGTAATTCCTGCCCTTGCTTTAAAATGTGTCTGTTCATTTCTTGGGTGTGGGGTGGGAGACATGTAGAGGCAGGATATAGATTAAGATCAGAAAAACTCTACCAACTTATTCCAACTTTAGATCAGACTAGCTGGTGTCAAGACCACTTGCTCTATAGACAAAATGTGAAAATGCTGGGAGTGCAAATACTTGCATAAGGCAGCTTTGGCTAAACCAAGCACATTATTTCCCCGGGCAATTTTTGGCCATTTGAAGAATGATCTGGAAAGGAGGTGTTGAGTTGGTTTACATTGACCTCAGCCTGACCTGGAGGTAGAGGTTTTTTAAGAGCCGAGCAGTGGCCACAGTCAGAAAGCCCTGGGAAAACACCATGAAAAAAGATTGCATTTGCGGGGACCCAAGAGTCACCCCGCCATTCCTTTAGCAGACTGAGGGCATCCTCTTCACCCTTTAGGGGTAAGGGAATTCATCCATCTTCATTAGGCTCTTTTGGGGGGGAGTGGGGAGGGTGGAAGGAAAGGGGCCTGCCATTTCCTTTGACTCTTAAAAACAGAAGCCAGCAGTGATTATTCATTTCAACCCCAGTGCCCCCCACCAAACCCTCTTAGGGCAACCAGGGGAGGATCAACATGACCTAACACATCAGCAGCCCTTCTATTAACCAGCTGTTGCAAGGTGAGTAGCAGCAAGCCACAGTTTAGTCAAAACCTGCAATTAAAAAATGTATATGTGTTCAGGGAGGAGAGAAGAAGTGTAAAAGGTTTGAAATCGATTCATAACTTTTTCTATACAGGAATACCTTCCATGAGAACAATTCCATAACGAGGCTGTTTCCCCCTCTTGGAAATGGCCGGGGGATGCCAATATTTTTTGTCTGCACCGCACTACAATTACTCTGGTAAGATTCTGCTTTTCCACACTCCCGTCAGCAATATTATCAGGAGTTGTATCTGGAGCATTGGAAATGTATCTCGAATTGTTTTGCAGTATAAATCAGTGACCAGGTCAGTTTCAAGCTATGAGTTTCAAGTGGATTAACCTCATAAAAGAAGGGGTTACACATTTTCCTTCTCTGTGAGGAGAAAAATAAATAAATTTAAGATGAACCCTATAGGACAAAGACATTGAAAATTACTCTTGGTAATTAGATCTTAAAGAATAAGAGGAAATACTGCACGTTAGAATGATGTGCTCCAACGTATGTAGCAAAATTTATTTTTAAGATTCTATAGTTAGTTTCAAATTTGAAATAGTCAAAAACTTCTTTATCAACAATCTGAGAGAGTTATAAAAACAAGATATGTGGACAATGGGGGCTAACAGTTTTTCTGTTTTAATAAATACATCCCACTTACTCTCCAACCCTGATGACTGTATTATTTACAACTTCAACAACAATGGTTCCCCCTACCACCACCACCACTCTTGCCTATCCTGGCATTTTTCAGGTAATGCCTTCCCCAATCTGATAGACAAAGTGGTATGGGATGGCTAGTTTTATATCAGGATGGATCGTCCCCTGAGTATATCTTGCAACTGGGCTTTAGAACCTATCTGCTTCATTTCCAAGCTTCATGGACAGGTCTATGGTCTAAGCCCATACTCTAGAGTAGAAACTGATCATGGATGGGCCAGGGCCAAATTTGCCTGTTGGATATCATTATGGTGTTCCATTGCCTCTGAAATGCATGAAGGCCACTGCCTCTATTATGTGAAAGCTTCAAGCATATCACTCAGCATCTCTGAGCCTCAATTTAAATTTGGTTCATGCGAGGGACTGTTGAACACAGTGATTCCTTGAACAGAAACACTGACAAGGCGATATCACTAGGTGGCTCAGCTGGCTGGGTGGCCAGCTCTTGGTTTGGGCTCTGCTCATGGTCCTGGGGTCCTGAGATCAGCCCCGCCTCGGGCTCTGCACTCAGCATGAAGTCTTCTTGAGGATTCTTTCTCCCTCTGCCTCTGCCCCTGCCCCTGCCCCCACTTGCATTCTCATGCCCTCTGGCACGCTCTCTCTCTCTCTCTCTAATAAATAAATAAATCTTAAAGGGGGGGGAGAAAGAAAGAAACACTGACATGAAGCTGGAGCTAAAGAAATCTGCCAGCTACTTGTGTGTGAGAGCAGGACTGGAAGCAAATGGAGGCCAGCATCCTTTGCTCTGAGGCTGCCCAAGAAGCGGCTGAGAGTTGGAAAGAACATTTGCCAAATATTGGTGCAAGGTGGTACCTCATGTACAGAGGGGCCAAGGAGAGGGTGAGTCACAAAACAATTCAAGAGTATAAATCTGTACAACCAAGAGGTGCCCCTTGTCCAAACGAGGAAATCAGGAGGAACTAGCATGGGGCAAGAGAGGAAGACTATGAATTGATTTGCATCATGTTCTACCTACCTTTTTTTTTTTTTTTTTTTAAGACTTTATTTATTTATTTATTTGAGAAAGAGAGTGCACGAGCAGGGGGCCGGGGCAGAGGGAGAAGCAGACGCCCAGCTGAGTAGCTAGTCTGAAGCAAGGCTCAATCCCAGGACCCCAGGATCATGACCTGAGCTGAAGGCAGAGGCTTAACCAACTGAGCCATCCAGGTGCCCTGTTCTACCTACTTTTTAAAAAAATGTTTTTAAAGATTTTATTATTATTATTTATTTATTTGACAGAGATCACAAGTAGGCAGAGAGGCAGGCAGAGAGAGAAAGAGAAGCAGGCTCCCTGCTGAGCAGAGAGCCCTATGCTGGCTGGATCCCAGGACCCTGAGAGAATGACCTGAGCCAAAGGCAGAGGCTTTAACCCACTGAACCACCCAGGCACTCCCCTATTCTACCTACTTTTAAGAGCAATAGTTCAGCTATGAATTTCAGAATATTTCTCTCTTTATTGTCTGGATTATCTACCTTTAAATATTTTAAAAGAACATAAGTGATCTAAGACACATTTCTTAAGAGTTAGAAAGGTACAGAAATGAAAACTGAGTTTTTTTATACAGTTTTTATGTACAGCAATCAAATGATTATTACATCAAGTATCATTTTATTTTATTTTTTCTTTAAGATTTTATTTATTTATTTGACAGACAGAAATCACAAGTAGGTAGAGAGAGAGGAGGAAGCAGGCTCCCCGCTGGGTAGAGAGCCCAATGCGGGGCTCCATCCCAGAACCCTGGGATCATGACCTGAGCCGAAGGCAGAGGCTTATCCCACTGAGGCATCCAGGCGCCCCTCCAGTATCATTTTAAAAGAGGTCTTAGAGTTCTGGTAGGAATCCTGTCACTCCAGATTACGTAAATGGCTCTTTTCATATGCTTCCCTTTGAAATATAGTGAATTTGGCATAAATATATGTAAAATTAATTTATTTTAAAAAGTCAGTATCATGCAATAAACCAGTGAATTATCCTACAAATTTAGGAGAACGCACACACACACACACACACACACACGACTCCTATCATATCAGCTTATACACTATACAGTATGAATCCCAAACCAACAATCGAAAAACTAAGGACCATTGCCTCCTCTCAAGGTGTACAGGAAAAAGCTGCATTTACGTAAATCTACATGGCAGGTGCATGAGGCAAAAAGCTTCTCTTCACCTTTCTATACAAATACAACATTAACAAGAGGGCTTGAACATGCTTTTCTCTAAACCACTCATAAAAATTCTTGAGGTTCTTAACCTTACTGGGAAAGAAAACCTCAGATGACTATAAAGTAAATACACAGCATATTCTCAATATCATGGCCATCTTCAAGCAATTTCTCACACTTATAATGCATTTATTTTTATATAAAGCAGATGCATGTCTTTGGGGCAAACCATGCCTTTTATTCTTATGTTGTGAAAGTCCCTTCTAATTAAAACAGGAAATACAAATTTCCTTGTCTAGTTCTAAGGATAAGTCCTACTTAGCACAAGCAGCTGTCTGCAATTTTGGATGAACCCTTTCTGGCTATTCTGAGTGTGCACTGCTGAATTCTTGTTTTGTGGGCACTTCTGAATCCCCATTCCAAAAATGAGAGGCACCCCCAGTGTGCTTCACTCCCCCCTTCAGGGTCTTGCCTACTTTGGGCACCTTCACAAACTAAATTACAAATGAGCCGTGTTGGAGCTTCAAAACCTTATTCTGAACTGAGAAAGCTGAATATGTTCTGGAGGAGGGGTTAAGTCAAAAGCAAAAAATGAGAAGACATTTCAAAGGAAAAGCTAGGCATTGAATGGCTAGAATGTAAGTGAATTCCTTTTAAAAGATCCTTTTTTTAAAAAAAATGCTTTACATTATAACTCAAATTGCAATTAGGAAGACTGGTCCCACCCTTCTAATTAAAAAGCACAAGTAGTTCCTCTACTGACCACAACAAAGGGCGAAGAGACTCAAACCCACTTCCTCTGTAGAAGCTTCTCTTGCTGCTTCTGAGGGGTTTGTGCGCAGCCGATAAAATGGGCTAGTGGGTCTGAGGGAAGAAAATCCCAAGCCAGTTCATAGACAGACATTGGAGGATTCGGTACAGAATCTGGTGAGTGGACAATTTTTCCACTCTTGTCAGGCCTCGATTGATATTTCCACTAATTGCATTTTAGGAATGGCCAATTAGTTGAAGTCCGATCACCTGCACAGGAGAGGTGGCCGGAAAGTGGGGAGACCAGAAACAGCCCTTACCCTTGTAAGGGCCTGTGGGTCCCATCCAGACTCCTCGTGCTTCTTCCATTTCAATTAGCAAGGCCAATTCCCTAAGTCCTGCTGGCCTGCAACAACAAAGAGTTGGTGATGGAAGTTTGCGCTTAACTAATGAAATAAAACGGCTTTGTAGCTTCATCTGTTAAGAATTATGATATAGAAATTCTTGACTTCAAAGGGTTTTCTTTTAATCTTGAGTACCGTACTTTCTACCTTTATATCAGAAACAATATGTTTTTACCTTGAGTGAAAAACTTGATGTTTGTTCTTAAGAATGAAACCCCTTCTCATAGAGACAACTTTAATTTTATTTGGCCTCTCCGTCAAGAGTCTTATTACTTCCGATTTTTGCAAATTCAGCAAAATGATGGTTGGGTCTTGGAATGATGACAGGCACACTGGCGACTGAAGTGTCAAAAATGCTGGACAGGGGTGCCTGGGTGGTTCAGTGGGTAAGCCTCTGCCTTTGGCTCAGGTCATGATCTCAGGGTCCTGGGATCGAGTCCCACATCGGGCTCTCTGCTCAGCAGGGAGCCTGCTTCCCCCCCACCCCTTTCTCTGCCTGCCTCTCTGCCTACTTGCGATCTCTGTCTGTCAAATAAACAAAATCTTAAAAAAAAAAAAAAATGACTGGACACTTCAAAATTCTAGTCAGAGGGCACCTGGGTGGCTCAGTGGGTTGAGCCGGGGACTCTCAGTTTCAGCTCAGGTGGTGATCTCACAGTTGGGGGATCGAGCCTCGATTTGGGCTCCTTGCTCAGTGTGCAGTCTGCTGGAGATTCTTTCTCCCTCTCCCTCTGCCCCTTCTCGCTCGTGGGCTCTCTCTCTCTCTCCCTCAAAGGAATAAATAAAATATCTTAAAAAATAATCTAGTCAGGCAGGAATTGCACCCATGATTCTCCATAAACATGGCAAGAAAGTTAGTTAATAAACACCAACTAACTTTTTTCAACTCCGGCAATAAATTGTTTAATTGGTGAAATGTCCACAAGTTCTGCTCAAAACACCTTATGGATTGTTTAATTAGCAAACTCTTGCAACACTCAACAAATAGATATTGGCAAGTTAGAGAGACACAAGGTCCCTGAAGTATTAACTGTGCTGATAATCTAATCTGCAGACTTCTCAAAGGGACACATGCTCCTTTTTTTTTTTTTTTTTTTAAGATTTCAGGCCTACCAATGACAAACTTTTTCCATTTTAGGTGTTCTAATGAGTAAATAAAACATAAGACGCACAGGGACAACTGGTTACATTAGTAAACCAGGTTGTTAACCATTCACTGAACCCCAATTAGATTATTAAAATGTTTCATGGATATAATAATACTGGACATGTATGCATCCTCCTGGAGAAATGAGAACATTTTTTTCATACATTTAAAACAAAATCAAAGAAAAAATATTCCTCTAAAAACTAAGTCTTCTTTTTGTTTCAACAAACTGCAAAGTATGGTATTATCAAACAAACATTTTAGGTCCCCTGTCCACTCTCCACCAGCCAAAGTATAGGAAGTTTCACTAGAAGGGCTGAGTGGGATGGGTCATCTTTTGCAACAACCTTTTCTGCAAAGTTACCAACATTAAGGGAAGGATGAATATTTTGACTATGGTGAAGCGAGTCCTAACCCATTCATTGCAGGGAAACTCATGGTGGAGCCATGTTTAAAGGGAATGTCCTCTTTCCTTAGCTCAGATAATACAGGAGACACCACACGCTGGTTAGTCATAAATCCATTAGCAGTAAGGATCATCTTAATATGTTTGTTTTAAGGATACAACTCAAGTGTCAGTATTCATAGTAGTGATATCTTAAATAAAATGGTGTGTACAAAAATGTCAAAACCTTATTCTTTACTATGAATTGAAAATATATCTTCCCTTCATCAAAGGGTCAGTAAGTGGGGCATTTTTGCTTATAAAAGATTACATACGCAATATTCTCTTAAAGATAAAAGAAGTGAGTATCTTTTCTTGGAATAAAAAAGTTTGAAAAGCATTAAATCAATCTTCTCTCTCCTTTCTCCTTAACAAGTACAGCTAGGATTCATTACCATCACCATAAAATAATTGATTAAGTGGCACGTAGCTATTCTTAGTTCTACCTGAAGAAGTTAAAACACACACAGTCCTTATCTTCTTAAAGCTTATATATTAATCTGACACTGATCCTCTTAGGCTGAAATGCTTAAGTCTTTCATATATTAATTTGTAAAGCACGAAAGAAAACACATAACACTTATTGATTTAGTTGAAGAGCAGTGCTTTTTATCCATGAAAAGGTCTTTTAAATACTTGACGTATTCTTGAAAGAAAACCAAATACCATCAAAGACACGCTCCCCCACCATCCCAAAACACACACAATACAGAGTTCATTTCAAGTGACAGACAGATACAGAGAGACAGGAACAAGTAGCGATTTGATCTTCAATTTAGAGCAGAAGGATAGCCAGGCATACACATAAACGATTTCAAAATACTTGTAAGAAGAAAGAGGCGAATCATTTACTGAAGTCCCAAGGCATTTAAGAAACTTTCTGTGAAATATCAGAGTTTGTATGTTCCTTCAGCTTTCTTTCTACAGAACTATGGGAAACCTTTCAGACGATCTTGTTCTCTATTTGTCTGCTACAATCAAATAATGACAGCTACCTTGGGACACCATCAGTCTGGGTCAGCCGCTTCACCCAGCAGTAGGCAGACTGAGGCTCGGAGCAGATGACCTCTGATCCAAGCATTTAGTCTCCATGAAAAAAGGAGACCAACCCAATGGTCGCACTATGCAGTGAAACCCCAGAGGGGCTTTTATTCTGGAAGTTGTTACAAGTAGTTCATAACCTTTGTACTCTAGGCACTCATTCAAACTACCTCACCACTCTGTAAACCGGGGGTTAAGGATGCTCGAAGGCATGAACTTTCTACCCAGAGTATTGTAAACATTTGGGGGAGGCACAGAGCTACTGCTAAAATAAACCATAAAAAAGGACATTAGCCACGACACTTTTATTCAAGGATCCTCTCTCGGTTCAGGGAACTCCGTTTACTTCAACCCTTTTACTCAAGAGCTAGGTCCCACGGAGGACAAGCAAGCCACTTGAGAGTCCTGGCATTTTAAAGTTTTGTCAGCATCCTTCGGTGCTGATAAAAAGTGTAGTTAAAAGAGCTAAAGGACTAGGAATGCAATGGAAGAGTATATTTATGTATTTATTGTCTGGGTCTCGATGGTGTTTTCTCTTTTTTTTTTATTGTAAATGAAACCTATAAAAAACATGTAAGAGGAGAATATTATTTAAAAGAGATCACTTAGGGACGCCTGGGTGGCTCAGTTGGTTAAGCAGCTGCCTTCGGCTCAGGTCATGATCCCAGCGTCCTGGGATCGAGTCCCGCATCAGGCTCCTTGCTCGGCAGGGAGCCTGCTTCTCCCTCTGCCTCTGCCTGCCATTCTGTCTGCCTGTGCTCCCTCTCTCCCTCTCTCTCTCTCTGATAAATAAGTGAAATCTTAAAAAAAAAATAAAATAAAATAAAAGAGATCACTTATTAGTATTTCCTCTTCCTAATTTAGATGTTTTAATTTTCTTTTTTTTTTTTTAAAGATTTTATTTATTTATTTGACAGACAGAGATCACAAGTAGGCAGAGAGGCAGGCAGAGAGAGAGAGAGGAGGAAGCAGGCTCTCCGCGGAGCAGACAGCCCAATGCGGGGCTCGATCCCAGGACTCTGGGATCATGACCTGAGCCGAAGGCAGAGGCTTTAACCCACTGAGCCACCCAGGCGCCCCAGATGTTTTAATTTTCATTTTTTATTGTTTCAGCTTTCATTAAGAGATCTTCTGTCAAGTTCAAAGATATTTTGATTACAAAATCAAATTAAATGATTTGATTCTACACTGCAAAAAAGCCTTTTCTTCTCTGGGGGCTAGAGGGAGAATAGAGAAGACGGAGATCGCCAATGTCAAGCTCACTGACTCTCCTCCCAAAACCTGTATAAATAAAATCATCAGGGGAAGCAGGAAGTGAAAGGGAGTTAACCGAATAAAATAAAAGACTGAATGTTTTCTAAAACTCGTATTTAACTCAAGTAAATTTTACTCTAACAACTACTTTAAATTAAAAAGTAAAATTGTAAGAAATAAGAATATAATTTTTAGGTTTTAACAACCTCTAGATGACGACTATGGATTTTTTTTAAGTTGTATAATGAAGACACACATAGCTAAGAAGTGTATGGGTGCAAACCTGCCGTCTCACTAAATGCATCATCAACCGCTAACGAGGAGACAGTCTTCCAACAGAGGATCCAAAATAATTGAATTTGATATGCTGGACATTTTATTATGTCACAGTCTGATGAGGCAAATTACATATTATTTAAATCAAGCTGATAATTAATCTTAGAATTGTTAGTTAAATGTAAAGCATATAGATATAAAAGGCATCTGTTAACTAGCAATTAAAGAAGACCATGCCTTTAACACAAAGGATGTGGAAATTTTCCCACAGAGCAAAAAATATTGCCAAAATAATCAGTTCACTTCAACGAACAAATGGGTCTATCTTCATCATGATAACCTCCAAGTCACTGGACCAAATTTTTAAAAGTTTCCTTTGGTATATCTTATAATAAAAATGTCTTTGAACATTATTCATCATAGCTGATTTTTTTTAACATGGCAAAATATACATAAAATTTAGCATTCTAATCCTTTTTTTAAGTGCTCAGTTCAGTGGCATGAAGTACATTCACGTTGTTGTGCAACTATCCTACTACCCACTCCCAGAGCTGTTTCATTATCCTCAGACTCCTTAAAGAGCTCCTCCTCCCTTCCTATCCCTAGTCCTTGGTAACTCCCTTTCTTCTTACTGTCTCTTTAAATTGGACTATTTCCGGTTCCACATATGAGTGGAATCCTATAGTTATCCTTTTGTGCCTGGCTTATTTCACAGAACATGATGTTAATTCTTTTTAAAAAAAAAATAAGTAAATGTTACTTATCCAACTTATATGTGGAAAAAGAAAACAAATATATTACCCTGAAAACAAAAAGGCAACAGCATTCTGAAAACACAGCATAGCCATCATTGCCTGCCTACTCACCTTTTCAAAAATAATTTTTGCCTTCTACAAAGAAAATTCAAGTTTCAGCATCATTTCCCCCGGAAGGGCTCAGACTTCAGAATCTTCCTGGACAAGCCATATTGTGGTCTACTTCTTGCCTGGAAAAGAAAGTTATGCCAGCTATCCTAAGCAACCCTTGGCTGCACCACACACCTGTTCAGACAACGGGTCAGTTAAACAAGCAAAATAACAGCTGAGAAAGCCAGGTCAGCTACCCTATGATCTGAAAGACATTTACAGAACCAGTCCCCCTTCTCTGACTTCTTTATGTGAAAATAGCAGTTGAAGTAACATGATTCCTTCCCTTCCTGTTTGAAGAGACAGTGAAAGCCCTCCTGCTGTGAGTCCACTCTCTAAGTCTGGGGAAGAGGCCTCCTCAATCCTCCAGCTTAGTCCATAAGCCTGGGTCTACAGGGAAAGAAGACCCATTCCACTGTGGTTATGTTTGTTTAAGGAGCCAGGTCCAACTCAGAGAGTTAACGATTAACGAGAGCCATATTACATGTCACATTTTCTTGTTGCCATGCTTTTTAGTCCTAGGTGTAATTAAGGAGACGTTCTGTTTTCTGAGCTTTCTTAAGCTTCTCTTCAGTTGGGGTCAAAGAATCTGAACGCAAAAAATACACAAACTAAGTGGATAACATTATGGACTTATGATACGTGAGATCTGACTTTTCTAGAAAGAATTTTTTTTTTTTAATTTGGTACAACACTACAGTTATAGCAGCAAAACCAACCAATCAGGTGTAAAGATTTTATGAGCACACTTCTTTCAAATATGTTTTTATAAAATTTTCTCCAAGTACAACTTATTATTAGATTTTAAGTACAAAAAGTACACAATTCTTTTTTAAGGACATGACTTTTTAAAATGTTCTCCTTTACTTGTAACTTCTGAATAGTGTTTCTCTCAATCCCTTAGGTGTGAGTATATTGGTTTACTTTATTTTATCTCAAGGAAGAAGAAAAGAAAGGATGAATGACCCAAACCCACCCACATATAAGCTCATGCACAATGTGTTTTTGAAGGTATAACTCAAAGACATCTATTGGACAAGTCTATCAGAGCCTTTTGTCGAGAGGGGAAATTTTGTCTAGGTAGGTGTAATGGAGGGAGGCAGAAAACTTAGCATGTCTGGAAACCTGACAGCTCAAGAAAATACCTTATTATGAAACAATCTCATCTGTTTTTATAATCAATCAATCAACCAATCAATAAAACTTAAAAAGAACCTCAACACTTTAAATCCCAAAGTATTATAAATAACCCTGTATAAAAACAAAATCCCTATGGGCAATAACTCTCTTCTCGGCTTTCATTTTAATTTTAGTCCAGCTTTTTTGGTGCTCTTTAAGATCACACAATTTTTGAATGCTCTATGGAAACTTTTAGATGATGTAGAATAAATAGCATAACAGTATCCATATGGCTTTTTTTTAAAATTATCTTTCTTTTCTTCCATTAAACCTCCTGAAATATATTTTTTTTAAATATTATTTATTTATTTATTTACTTGACAGAGAGAGATGAGAGAGGGAACACAGGCAGGGGGAGGGGCAGAGGGAGAAGCAGACTTCCTGCTGAGCAGGGAGCCTGATGCAGGGCTCTATCCCAGGACTCCAGGACCATGACCCGAGCCGAAGGCAGATGCTTAACATCTGAGCCACCCAGGTGCCCTTAAACCTACTGAAATCTTACGTAATCTGAACAAATAATATAGTAAAAGCAAAAATCTGTCTGGGAGGCAGCCTGGGGATCCGAGGCCCCTGCTTGAAAACCACTGTCCATCAGTCCAATCCATTCATTTCACAGAAGCAGAAATAATAGGGGCGCCTGGGTGGCTCAGTGGGTTAAAGCCTCTGCCTTCGGCTCAGGTCACGATCCCAGGGTCCTGGGATCGAGCCCCACATTGGGCTCTCTGCTCTGCAGGGAGCCTGATTCCTCCTCTCTCTCTCTCTGCCTGCCTCTCTGCCTGCTTGTGATCTCTGTCTGTCAAATAAATAAATAAAATCTTAAAAAAAAAAACCAAAATAAGCAGAAATAAGAGGTCCAGTGAAGTCAAGGGACTTCTCCAAATTCATATTGGAGTTGAGATTCGTATGCAAGCTCCTTACTCATTGCCTACATCACTCTCATCCAAATCTTAATGTTTTGGAATTTCAAAATAATTTACTATTTTGCACTTGAAGGAGAATTGCGGGAGCGGCAGAAAGCTTAGCGGAAGGGGGGAATGTGTGCTTGAAATTCCTGATCGCCTAAATTTGTGTTCTTAGGCCAAAGAGACGAGAAATACAGGAAAATAGGGAAACAGGGAAAGGAGGAACCAAACTGAAATGAAGGGGAAAAGCAGCCACTCACCATTCTTTCCTATATTCGTTTGCTCAGTGAAGTTATGGCAGACGTGGCGCCAAGGACTGAGAAAGATGCCCAGATAAATAAGGACATTGTTTCTGGGCACGAGGTTCCAATCTGACGTAGTAGGTACATGTGCTTGCAGTCCTAGGTGGGATATGAGAGATGCCACAGAAATGACACAGGAGAAGCAGAGAAGAGGAGAGGAAAAGAGCAATCAGGGCAGGGGACTGGAGGAGGTGTCATCTGAGCTGAGCCTCCAAGCGTACCATAGGGGATGACAGCACCAAGGAACGATTCCAGCAGCCTCAGCTGGACAAAGGTGGAAAGAATGCAATTTTCTCTCTCCCATCCACACTGGCTAACATGAAGAACTCTTACATAGTTGTGGTAAAAATGTCTGGAAAAGTTACTTGGGGAAGAACTTTGAAGCTGATCCCTCTCTGCGGTGTGGCAAAGAGAAAGGGGGTCAGGGTGGGGAGAAGAGAGGTAGCCAAGAGATGAAGTAGAGACCAAGGCTTCCAACTAGTGTGACGGGACTGGGCAGTGAGGGAGGGAAGTGCCTATTTACTAAAGGGACAAATGGAAAACACATCCTTGTAGAAGCAAGATACGTAAGATCAGGTCAGCCAGCTAAGGGCTGTTGGTAAAAGGAAGTTATGGATTTCAACATTTGTTGACAAGCTTTACTCTATAAAAACTATGGAGGCAGCAGAATCAGCTTTCAGGGCTACCCCTAGTTTGCTTCCTAGGGTCAGTTTCTTTACAACGTAACTTCCCCTTCTCCATGCTTTGCCGCCTCCAAAAGTGCGGACATGAAGTTGGAAAGCCTTTCCCTCGCATTTAGACAATAGAGCTTAAAAATATGAAGGAATGGAAAAGGTTAATTCTGAAGTGAGAGAAACATACCACTAAGCAAAGAGAAAAGTCTTTCCCTACCTTGCTGGCCTTCAGTATTCTATAAAATGCATTTCTCTCCTGATAAGACCCTGTGCTGACCAGGCAACCGCACTTTACTGCAGGTTCACTAACTGAACTAAACTGTCTTTTTCAAGGATATCAGTGCAACCAGAAGAGCCATAAAGTTGTGAAATTTCGAGAAAAGGGGGCTAAGTCAAACAGAGGCTTGGCTTCGCCTGATCTGTCCAGGTGTGGACACAGCTAAGCTGCTGACATGGCGATAATGTGGTGTGGTCCAGTCTGAGCGCCGGCATCCTGCCCACCCCCGCTTGTGCACTGCTTCTGCTAAAGATGTTGTTTGACAGGTGCTGTGCCCGTGCCATCAGCAATCTGGAAGACGGAGAGGAACTTTTCCAAATTCTAGTCATTCTTACGAAATAAAATACAAGCAAAGGCATAACCCTCATTTGCTCTTGCCACAGTGTTTTAGGATTTCTGGCATAAGCTGGCTAAGAAGTGAATGTATTTATTAAAGTGTCCCAGACTCTAAGACCTGTGCAGTTCATATAGTGGCCCTGGCCTTTTGGCCCTGAGAAGACCAACAATCAGAGAGGTATGGGGTGGGCTCACTTGTCTGATCAACACTGAAAACTGACAACTCTCCAGGCTTCTCAACTTCTGGCTCTTAATCCTTCTGTTACCATAATAGTTTTCTTATTACGCTGTAAAATTTTAGTGAAAGTCAATGTAATTCTTATTCTTTTGGTGCAACCTTTGGAGAGATTACTGCAAAATAGACCTCTGAAGATAGGGCGGCCAGGAGAGGGAATTGCAGTGAAGATCCTAATACACATGTTCCCCCCTGGAAAGTCCCAATCGACTTCCTTTGACAAAGCCTTTATATCTTAACTCTTGTGTGATCAGCTAAGCCACACACAATGGAAAGAAAATATGCAATTCTCAATGTACCTTTTGACCAACTGTTCATGTGTCTGTCTGTGTCTCTGTGGGCATTTCCACCAAAGACCTAATTCACTGCTAAAGACCATTTTTAAAATGTACTATGCCAATAAAGCCCAACTTAACCGACTTCTCTTACTGCCCTCAAAAACTAACAAAAATTGCATAGAATTAAGTTGCTAAGCTGTGACTAAAAATGAGGGATGCACAACACATAGTACTTACAATTAAGGAAACAAATTAAGATTCCAAATCCTTCCCTTACCCCCATGGATTATTCTTATTCCTTTCCTGGTATTTCTTTCTTTCTCGATACCAGGACCCCGAGATCATGACCTGAGCGGAAGGCAGAGGCTTAACCCACTGAGCCACCCAGGCACCCCTCCTTTCCTGGTATTTCTGAGAAAGCTATTGGCGAAGAAACCAACATAGATACAAATACAGAAAAATTACGAAGACCCAGGACACTTGGTCCTGTTTATTTATTAGTTCGTTAAAAAACCAGAAGAGATCATCTAAGTCACTTCCTAAGGTGATCATCAACCTCTTAAGGGGATCTTGCTTTTCAAACCTCTTAAACGGTAAAGAAGTGAAAAATACCTATGACAATTCTATCTGAAATTTCAGAAAAACTGTTACTAGGAAGAATGTCATGTTTCCTCCCAAGGAAAGAATGTATTCTCAAGGTACAATGAGAAGCTCAGAGAATTTCTTAATCTTGAATTTATTTGTCCTTCATTCCTTTCTCATTCAGCTCAACTAAGACTCTCTCCCACTGTTGATGAAATACTCACTTTTGCACTCAAGCAGCCTGGAATTCTCCCCCAGGGGCCTCTGGCAAGGCTGCCCCCCGAGCAGTGCTCGCCCTCTCCTCAGTGCAGCGTGTGGCCGGGAAGAAGCCACTAGCCACTCCTAGCCCAGAATGGGGATCTGCAGAAGAGGCCTGTGTCAACAGCCCTATCGGGATGATCACATGACATGGCCTTTGTCTCCTTCCTGCCGGTGTGTCCGTGGTCATGGCCAAAGACTGCGACAGGGGATTGCCAGGGGATGAAAACTGCTTCATCTGTATTCTAGCTGTCAGAACGAAGACAGGCAGCCTCTCCTATTGCCTTCCATCACCGCCAAGGAAGGACCCGCTCTCCCACCTGAATGGTTCAGGACATGCCAGGAGCTAGAGACGGAGGAAACTAGACCTGAGGCCAAGAACCCACAGTCCTTATTCCATGGAAATGAAAAACAAGTTGCTTTGATCACCTTGGATACCAAATACCTCCTTCCACTGAAAGCTAACCCCACCTTGGCAGGGATTGCCTCCCCTCCCCCCAGACACCCCACTCCCCTCTACTCTGGCTTGAGTATCAGGCTAATCAGTTTGATCTGACAGATTTTAATTACATTAATTAGGGCTGTTCTGAATAGGCCTGATTAGCATCCTACTAAGGGGGCTGTATGTGTGTGTGTGTGTTTCTGCTCCAAAGGAGCTCTACTAAAACCAGGACTAATACTTTCTTTCCCTCTAACAATGGTGGGGTTTTCTTGTTTTGTTTTGTTTTTCTGCCTTGCTCAAGGTAAATAATCAGACAATTGGTGGAACTGGGTGTGAGAGTGTATTTTATAATAATATCACGGAGGAGGGTCTGAAGTTAGCTCTGCTTCTAGCTTGTGAGTCCAAGCGGGTGAGCAGAGATGGGTTTTTTTTAGAACATTTGTCTGCAGGATAAGCATTTGTTCTGTTTAGACTTTGCCTAGGAAACACTACATTTAGTTTGAGTTTTAAAAATCCAAATTCTTCTAAATTTTCCCCCATGCCCTCATCAGACTGGAGCATGAAGAAATAGATTCTTTCCTGTCTGCACTATTTTATCCATCACATCTTAGAGACAACCAATGATAGCCACACAAAAGCCAAAGGAGACTTAGTCTTTGTCCCTCTATTGTTTCTGAGAATAAAAATACTTCGAATGTCAACAAGGTTTCTACTGAAAATACTTTCGGACACGATTAAAAGAAAAGAACATTAATTTCTCAGAACAGTGGACAAAGATTAGCATGGCACGCACATTTAGCCTTGTTGATCATCTGTACTGAAATTATTGCTTTAAAATATGCTGTTTTGAATAAGCCACAATAAACGAGGGCATAGTTCCAGACACCAGGAAGAAAACCTGCCATTCTAAATAAAGTTTGTTTGCTTTTTTAAACAGTCTAATATGAAACTAATTTTTTTTTAACCACATATCTTAGGGAAAGCAGTAAAAGCGTGGACTTACGACCCTTAATCCGAGTTTTGAATCCTACTGACATCCTATCTCCCTGCTGAAGTTTGTGCAATATACTTCTCTGGGGGTTAAAGCTGCTATTCTTTTTTTTATTTTTTTAAAGACTTTATTTATTGGGCGCCTGGGTGGCTCAGTGGGTTAAGCCGCTGCCTTCGGCTCAGGTCATGATCTCGGGGTCCTGGGATCGAGTCCCGCATCGGGCTTTCTGCTCAGCAGGGAGCCTGCTTCCCTCTCTCTCTCTCTCTGCCTGCTTCTCCATCTACTTGTGATTTCTCTCTGTCAAATAAATAAATAAAATCTTTAAAAAAAAAAAAAAGACTTTATTTATTTATTTGACAGAGAGGGATCACAAGTAGGCAGAGAGGCAGACAGAGAGAGAAGGAGAAGCAGGCTCCGCGCTGAGCAGAGAGCCCGATGCAGGGCTCGATCCCAGGACCCTGAGATCATGACCTGAGCCAAAGGCAGAGGCTTTAACCCACTGAGCCATGCAGGCGCCCCTAAAGCTGCAATTCTTGCTCACCTGAGCGATGTCGTGATTATGGTGGTGTTTTCAGGGAATAGTTCCTGAACTGGTTGAAATCTTGATAAGACAGCTGAGAAATCACATTTTCTAACCACAGTATTTACCAGGAAGACAAACGTAAAAAATTTTTTTTAATCACTTAAAAATATATTCTAATGCTACTTTTCCCATTTGTAATATATCCAATTATCTTATCTTTAAGGGTCAACTTAGATTTAACATTTCTAGTCATTTGGTTTTCTAGTAACTTTAAAGAGAAAGTGAAGTCTATGAAGGTGTGTATATATCCACCTTTTTTGTCCATTTTCTGGAAAAATAATCCCTCTTTAAAAATGATTTTCATTGTCTTTTGTTAGCACTGGGTTCTCACTAGAAAAGAGTCTTCTTTCCTCTTTTCTGTGATCTTATGAGGTAACTAGGATGTGCTTCAAGAAGGAACCTGATTTAATTCTGTCTTTGATGATACCAAGCTTACATCTAACCAATCACAAGAAAGGGAATGATTCATTATTCACTTGCATGGGAAGTAGCAGAGATCCAAAACTTTTACCTTTAGGTTTTAATTTTTTTTTAAAGATTTTATTTATTTAGCTTTTTACTCCAATTTGGATCAGACAATTATGAATTTCTAGGAAGAATTTATAAAAAATTGAATAAACTGAAGGCCAGAAATAGCTTATATAGTTTGGTAGACACTGAAGAGTACAGGCATATCTCAGAGATCTTGTGGGTTCGGTACCAGACCACTGCAGTAAAGCAAATATTTCAAGAAAGGAAGCCAAATGAATTCTTTGGTTTTCCAGTGTCTGTAAAAGTTATGTTTATGTTCTTCTGTAGTCTATTCAGCGTGCAATAGCATTTTATCTTAAAAAAAATGTACATCCCTTAATTTAAAAACAACAACAACAAAAACCTTTATTGCTAAAACATGCCAACCATCATCTGAGCTTTCAGGGATTCATAATCACTGATCACAGATCACCAGAACATGTGATAATAATGAAAAAGTTTAAAATATTGCGAGAATGACCAAAATGTGATATAGAGATGTGACATGAGCAAATGCCGTTGGAAAAATAATGCCAAGAAATTTGTTCAAGGCAGGGTTGCCACAAACCTCCAACTGGTAAAAAATGCACGATCTGTGAAGTGCAATAAAACAAATGATGCCAGTACTGCTCCAGCGACCCCCACGCCCCAATGTTTGCCCTGGAGAGGATCTATTATATGTTTAGCAGTGATGGTTAACTTTGGGCCCCCTTTGGCAATAAATAAAAAGTGATTTATTAAACAAACACACAACAGCAACAACAAAAACAATAAACAAGCAAACATCCCACGAAAACTTGGTGCCAAATTTTCCTTAATACTCACTTTAATTACTTAATTACAACTTTAAAGTCTTCTAAACAATTTAAAGGAAAAGAAAGGAAGTTAGAGTCCTGTCAGCCAAACTTACAGAGCGGGAGCATCAGAATTTGGTTGGGGGAACAGAATAGAAAAAAAGTAGCAACAAAAAAGGAAAGAACAAAAACAAACAAACAAACAACAACAAAAACCGGGAAAGTAGTTGGTGGGAGAAAAAGAATTTAAAGTTTTTGTTTTCCAAAGAAATTGAGAACCGTAAAACCAGTAGTAACTTTAAAAATATAGATATTGATACAGAGTCAAACAAATTTATGTGCAAGAGAGAGAGATTGAGAGTGTGTGTGTGTGTGTGTGTGTGTGTGTGTAGAGAAAGAGGGAGAAGGAGAGAGACAGTTGGGGTGGGAATCAGGACACAAAACCAAAACAGAAAAGTACTAAAAGTAAGAAAAAGCCTTTCCTTAGATTTTAAAATACTCTAGTGTAGGATACTAGAATACTCCAGTGATTCCATTGTGTTCTTTTATTAAATTAAGTACAGTGATAGTCACTAACCAAACTCAATGCCACTTACAGTTAACATGGTTAAAAATATTAAAATCTGAGAGCACCTGGGTGGCTCATTCCATTGAGCATCTGCCTTCGGCTGAGATCATGATCTCAGGGTCCTGGGATCTGATGGAGCCCCACACTGGGCTTCCTGCTCAGCAGGACGTCTGCTTCTCCTTTTTCCTATGCCCCTCCCCACTACTCATTTTCTCTCTCTCTCAAATAAATACATAAAATCTTAAAAAAACAACAAAAAAAGTAAAATCTGAGTGTAAGCTCTCTAAACATATTTTTGTAGTCACTTGGTCAATGTCTGACTAGAGCATGATAGCTCTTATTCAGTCAGCCAGCCAAAGTTCATTTATTGATCATTTACTAGGTAGTAGGCACTGAGCTAAGCAGTAGGTATACAGTATTCAGCAAACCTGACATGGTCTTTGCCCGCAAAAGAGCTGATCATTAAGTGCCAGAGGCTGACATTAAACGAGTAAATGTAAAAATATAATTACCAAGTACGAGATGTGATTTTAAAAAGGTGGGGGGAGGGGGCACTTCCAAGCTGAAGTTAAGTCTGAGCCCCACGTTGAATGTAGAAATCACTTAAAATTAAAATCTTAAAAAAAAAAAATAGTAGAAGGAAACACCAAAATGTTCAAAATGATTAAACTAGGTGGAGGCATTATAGATAGTTCTATTTTTTATTTAACTTTTTTTCAGTTACCATTCAGGAAAGTGAACTTTTTGGGGAGGGGAAGATGACAGTTCTGTGAATTTTAGCCCAAGTATAGATTCCTGTAACCATCATAACAACCAGGATTCAGCATGGTTCTGCTGTGCCAAAAAAAAATTCCTTCATGCTATCCCTTTATAGCCACATCTGATAGTTCATTTCAATCTTTACGCTTTTCTGTAGCTTTTAAATTCACTGCCATTAGCGTGTATTATTTTAATATATAGAAAAAATGTAATTTGAAGTACTGGAAGTAAAAGAACAATGTAATAAACAGTAATTTCTAATGCAATGACTTTTTCTTAACCATTATTTGAGATAAACATGCTTCAGATATTTTCCAGAAGCACTAAGCTTTAAGCAATGTGAAAAAAATACCACCAGTGGGGGTAAGTCCTGGGGGTGGGGGGAGAATTTATGTTATCTAGAAAAAGATTCTCTCAAAGGAACAATGAAAATGAAAAGTAACAGAAAGATATACAGTAACATTAGCAGTAATGCTAGCTCAAAAAACCTGGTGGGGAAAAGAGAAGAAACACAAGAAAACACAAGAAAACACACAAGAAAACTCCTTGCTCTTTTTCCTGTTTAATTTAATCACCTATCTAGATGATACCAGTACATGTACAAGTAATCCCAGGGGTTGGGTAGCATTACAAGAACTAGCTATCAAAATAATAATAAAATAATAATTGATTAATTAATTTAAAAATATATATATATAAAAGAAAATATATATATATATATTAGACTGGTGCATAGAACAGAGTCACCCACTTAATTTTGGGAGTAATTTGGTCTCTTAAAAGAAACTACCTCCCAAAATTTTAAAGAATGAAAAAAAAATTATATATATATATATACACAAAATAAGGGTAAACATGATGAAACATGAAACAAGATGAAAATTTTATTTTTTAATTTCTAATAAAGGAGTTGATAAGAAAAGTTGGTTGGGAGAATAAAGAAAAAGAAAGTGGAGAGAATTTGCTCAGGCTGGAGACTAGAACAAAGCGTTGTGCTAGATTTAAGGTATACTTCGATCTATCAGAAGAAGTTGTATCCCAAATTTTTTTAGAAGGAAAAACCCTATATGTATACAAAAAAATAAATAAATAAAGTTAGATACAGTGAAGGATAAAATATGACTATAATAATGAAGGTTCAAAAAAGATTTTTTTTTAATGAAAGGTATTGTTAAGATAAACTAGTTAAAAAATGTTAAAAGAGGAAAAAGTAAAAGTTTAAAAAAATTAGCATAAGAAAAAAGTAAAATTAAAATAAAATTAATTAACTTTGCAAGACTAAAGAATCACGGGAAGAGGGGCACCTGGGTGGCTCAGTGGGTTAAGCTGCTGCCTTCAGCTCAGGTCATGATCTCAGGGTCCTGGGATGGAGCCCTGCATCAGGCTCTTTGCTCAGCAGGGAATCTTTTCCTCCCTCTCTCTGCCTGCTTCTATGCCTACTTGTGATTTCTCTGTCAAATAAGTAAATAAAATCTTTAAAAAAAAAAAAAAAGAATGCCCATTGGCAGGGAATGGGAGGATAAACTAGTGTGCCATGCCAGTGAATACTGGGCATAAATTAAACAGAAGCAGTATCTGTAATACTGACCTTAGAAGGATTTACCTCATCCATTTATTGAGAAAAGTAAAATATATAATACCACTCAATTTTTTAAAAACAAGGACAGAAAACGCTATATGTGTTTATGCTTCTCTATAATTACATGAGCACGGAGGAAGATTATCAAGGACACACATACCATGTTGCTAATACTGAAAATGGAGTTTTTATTCTTACTTCATAAAAAGCAAGTTAACAATAATTCTTTTAACTATTTTTTTAAGATTTTATTTATTTATTTGACGGACATCACATGTAGGCAGAGAGGCAGGCACAGAGAGGGGGAAGCAGGCTCCCCTTCTGAGCAGAGAGCCCGATGTGGGGCTCGATCCCAGGACCCTGAGACCATGGCATGAGCTCAAGGCAGAGGCTTAACCCACTGAGCCACCCAGGCACCCCTAATTCTTTTAACTATTAAAAATAAGGAACAGACAATTTTCTGATCTACTATAGTCAAGTATGTAGTCAGCATTGGATACAGGTTTGAACTGGAAAGGGTGCTTTAAACAGAGAAGTTGCAAGCTGCTGCCAAAGGATTCTTAATTACTGAGAAGGTAGAACAGAAACTAGAACCATATCTCTTAAGCAAACTATCTGCCAGCCCTTTCAATCCTTTTATTAGAGGCTAAACACACCACGGTGGTTTGAGTGTGGATAGAGGCAGTGTGCTTGCATTTGTGGTTCCAGCAATGCATGCTCGTGTGTATTTATTCAAACAACACCACACTGTCCATTGCTCCAGTCTAGTTGGAATGGTCCTGGAAAATGGAGCACCAAAAAGTCCATTTAAATTAAGCAGCTCGCCCTCAGCCACCTCAGGAAACCAGCTGAGTGCTCTGATTTCTTCATTCATGTCAAGAAAAGGGAGAACAATAGGTCCGAGCCATTAAGTCCTTCCCAGTTCAAGATAAGAAAGAGTTAAACAGATGATAATCCATGCATTTAGTTGGGTTTCAAACATTTGGCTGCTTAATCATTTGTTCCTCACTGCCCGCTGTCCAAACACACAGGGAATGTTTGAAAAGCCTTAGTCTTAGGGATGGGGGAAAGGAGGGGGGTTTCTAGAGAGGTGTGGGGAGAAGGGAAGATGGAGACAGAGCTCACAGGGGTGGAAAAGCCAGGGAGGTTTCACAAACCTTTCCTAGGAAATGAAACCATTTCTCAATTGCCATTTGGGAAACAGGCTAAACTCAATCTCACTAAGTCACTGAGGACTAGCTAAATGATTAAGGCAGTAATGTCAGTAGGAAATATTTATTTCAAATGGTGTATGACAATAGATTTGTGACTAATTCATTTAGTACGATTGTTTTGCAAACTAGCTTATTATTATTTTTTGAGGTAACATTTTAATCATGTTTCAGTGAACACTTCGGGGATAAAATTATATACCTGAGTTTAATGATAAGGAGAGACAGAAAGAAGCAAATTCCAGGTAGCCTATATTTCAATCTTTATAAAATAAAAACAATAACTACAAAGAAAAAAATGGCACGTCTGTTTCCTGAAATGAGTGGGTTTAGAATATAGACTTGTCTGATAAATAAGCACAATGTTTCAGAAACATTGATGACTAACCAAAATAATAGCTGTAGAGAGTCATTCATCTTCCTATAATGAATGTCCTGGATAATATAGAAACTTATGAAACTATAACAAGAACTGATTCATGTCTCTCATAGGTGAGAGAAAAACTTAAGGCAGACTTCTATGAATACACAATATAATTTTATATTCTTGATATAATAAAATCTGTATCCACCATAAATCTGTAACTGTCTCTTTACTAAGGAATGTTTTTATCCTTTGTGGAAATGTCTTAGTCTCTCCCTACTCTTCCAATGCAAACTAAAGAGTAGAGATGACCCCAAGAAACCAAATGGAATGCTTATACCCCAGGTATTTCTTCACTTTCTAAGTTTATAGTTTACTCATAAATATTGTGAGCAACAAAGAAGATGCTTCAGTTATTTTCTAAATATTTTAAAAGCACATATATTGGGGCACCTGAATGGCTCCGTCAGTTAAGCATCTTACCTGATTTTTGGCTCGGGTCCTGATCTGAGTGAGGGTTGTGAGGTTGAGCCACATGTAGGACTCTGTGCTGAGCATGGAGTCTGCTTGAGATACTCTTTTTCCCTCTCCTCTGCCCCTCCCTCGCTTGCGCATGTGCTCTATAAATAAATAAATAAATAAAATCTTAAAAAACATATATATTATCTCATTTGTTTCCAGCAATGGATCATTAGGATTGACAAGTTCTATGCAAACTGAATAAGATTTCTGAAGATAAATGTGGAAGGATAGAATATATATGCTCAAAATGGCAACTGGAGGAAAGGATTCTGGGAAAATGGTAGAGTAGGAAGCAGCAGAAATTCATCTTCCCACCTAGACAACAATAGGACAAGACCAAAAAAAAAAAAAAAATCTGCCTAATGTAATTATTTTAAAAATCAAATATTCCAACATGAATTACTAGAGTTCCAGAAGAAGACAGAGAAAAAGAAGTGAGAATATATGAAGAAATAATGGATGAAAATTTACCAAACTTAAAAAAAAAGATGTGAATATAAACAACCAGGGAGCCCAACAAACTTTCAAGTAAGATGAACTCAAAGGGATCCATACCAAAACAGATTATTATCAGACTCTCAAAAGACAAAGAAAAAAACAGACTGATTAGATTTCATGAAAATTAAAAACTGTGCATCAAACACTATTAACAGAGTGAAAAGGCAATCTATGGAATGGGAAATATATTTGAAAATTATATAATTGATAAGAGATTACTATTCAGAACATATATAAAGAACTCCTTAAATTCAACAACAAAACCCCCTAGCCTGATTCAAAATGGGCAAAGGACTTGAATAGACATTTCTCCAAAGAACATACATGAATGGCCAGTAAGTACATGAAAAGATGCTCGGCATTACTAATCATTAGAGAAGAGCATATCAAAACCATGATGAAATAACACCTCACACCCATTAAGATGGCTACTGTCAAAACAAAACAGAAAATAACAAGTGTTAGAGCATTTATGGGTAACTTGGAATCCTTGTGCACTGTTAGTGGGATTGTCAAGTGGTACAGACACTGTGGATAGCTGTATGGTGATTCCTTAAAAAGTTAAAAATGAAATTATCATATGACTCAGAAATTCCTCTTCTGGGTATATACCTAAAAGAACTGAAAGTGGAGTATCAAAATGATATTTGTACACCCACATTCATAGTAGCATTATTGATAATAGCTAACAACCCAAGTGTACATCGGCAAATGAATGGATAAGCAAAATGAGATATATACATATAATGGAATATTATAAAGCCTTTAAATAGGAAGGAAATACTGACATATGCTTTAACATGGATGAATCTTGAGAACATCATACCAAGAGTTTCAGTTTTACAAGATGAAAAGAGTTCTGGAGATGGATAAGGGGGACAATTGCACAACAATATGAATGTGTTTAATGTCACTTAACCATACACTAAGAAATGGTTAAGGTGGTAAATTTATATTATGTATATTTTACGCAATCAAAATAGTTACAAAATAAATTTAAAGTTAAAATAAAACAAAACAAAAAACCCTGGGAATTATTCTAGCCGAGTAATTCTAGCCAGGTAATTTGGCTAAGACTTCAGAAAGAAATTCTCTAGAAGTGTCTATCAAAAATCAAGCCTTGGTACATCATTGGTAGATTCCCAAACTATGGATGAAAAAAGGGCTTTATTATATTTGTGTTTTCCTTTTGTGACCTTTAGCCAAAGCTTTGGAAGATGATAAAATATATTACTGAAAACACCAAAAATCAAGGTTATATGGGCTTTTTTCTCCCTGATTCTGAAACATATTGTTTTCATCCATAGAATCTGTCAGAGATCATTGGGGAGTGCATTTGAAAGAAAAACAGAAAGTCCTAGGCTGGATTCTTCCTCTCTCATTAAGCAGATAGTATATACACCTTACATCAAGCTTCCTCTGCCTATGGGTTCAGCATGTGATTCATCTGGTAAATGAATGTTTGAGAATATTTTACTTGTTCTGTATTAGCTTCAGTTTAGTCTAGTCAATGAAAAAAGCTTCTAATGAAAAACGAAAAGTGATTTCAAAAAAATGTAAGTCAGTAAAATTTCTCCCTACAACAGGGATAGGAAGCAGATCAGTGTTTGCCTGGAGATGCAGGTGGAAGGAAGGAGAAATGCATTAATGGATTACAGAGAGTCACAAGGAAACTTTTTTTTGGAGGTGATGCTGATGCAATGTTTATTACCTCGATTATGATAATGGTTTCACATGTATCTGCAGATAACAAAACTTACTGAGTTGTATTGAGTTGAGCACTTTATTTTTTTTTAAAAACATTTATTTATCTACTTATTTGAGAGAGAACATGTGTGTGTGCACACCCAAGGGGGTGGGCAGGGAGAAGAACAAGCAGACTCCACACTGAGTGCGAGCCTACTGCAGGGCTCCATCTCAAGACCCCAAAGATCATGACCTGAGCCAAAATCAAGAGTTGGCCACTCAAACGACTCAGCCACCAGGCACTCCAGACACTTCAATTATATGTAGTTTGGTTTACTTCAATTACACCTCAATAAAGTGAAAAAACAAAATCAAACACAGGATCATACTTACCTAAAGCTTTTAACTTGGTATGATGTAAACACATTTCTACATAAATGTCTCTATTTCTGCACTGTTTTCGTATTCTGTTACATGAACATACTCAGATTTATTTAACCAAATCTATTATTAAATATTGAAGTTGCTTTCCACTGTTCACTGTTATAACCTCTAGACAACAGCATTTTCAAAGAGAGGCCATGAATAATTTTCAGTTGCATTACCTCAATTAGGAGGAATACTACACTCAGCAAGCAAAGATCGAACATTCAAACTCTGTTCCATAGCCATGAACTTGGACTTACCCCTAGTCTTGGACTGTTGTGCTGAAAATACACACAATTGGACCAACTGGAGTAGCTGCATGTGAGGAAATTGACTAACAAAAATTGACCTCCACCCTAAGAGAAAGAAACAAATGTTCCAATGGAGAATCAACCTCATTCTCTCTGAATGCCAAGAATACATTTAATCAGCCTCAAAAGACGAAAGAACAAAATATATATTGCAGGTATTCAATGTGTATTCTGGGGTACGTGAGGAACACAGAAGAGCTCTCCAAGGAAAATACTATCTCAGCTCCATGCGTGCGGAAAGCTGGTTTTGCGCTGAGAAGGTGAATTAAGTAGGTAAATGCACTAATTTTCGAACCCACTCCCAGGGACCATGTGTAAGGAGCTAACCACCACTTGTCAGAATGGCCTGAAACCCAGCAGTAGGAGGTGGAGAATGGTCGACAAAGCCATGAAAGGACATTTCACAGCATTTTAAAAAAAAAAAAAAAAAGGAAAAAGAAAGAAAAAGAAAAAGGAATATATGCAATACTCTTCTCTCTCCCAAAAGAGAGAGATTATTTCATCTGGGAGCTATTTCCCAAATGATGGAATCAAAACCACCTTTTCAGGATAGGAGAGTAACGCACCGCGTAATACAGATCTGGTACTCCTCAGAAAAAGCAGTGAAGCGCTCCCCTCTTCTCCCCTCTTCCCCTCCCTTCCTGGTCCCCCACCACCTTTTTTCCGTGCAGCCTGTACTTTACAACTCTCTCTCCCTGCCGGGGCTGGAGCAGACCTCTCTCCTTCATGCCAAAACTGCCCTTTGAAGTCTGCCCTCCCATTAGGGCTTTGGTGTAGGTATTCAGACTGATCACACGAGCCCCGCAGAATTCCCGGACCGTCCCCGTTCTGTCGTATACAGTTGTTTCATGTAGCCTGTGATTTACAGTCTTAATTAATGCTCAAAAGAAGAAGAGCACATCTTTGGTGGGGCTTTTCCCCCCTTCTTTCTACAAAACAGGACTCTTGGGGTTTCTGCGGACATTGTGCAGGATGGTTTTGCCAAATGGAATGAAGCACACTTAATACTTTTCCTTTATAACCTTTGCCATAAATCAGCTGGCACTCCGTTTGCACAAGTGCGGCGATTAATGTCCCGCCCCTCCCCCAGCACTTCCCGAATTTTAAACGAAGTAGGAATAAACTGAGGGTGAACAGAGCCAGCGGGCCCAGTAAATCAGTTTAATGAGATCTGAATAGATCACATAGGACATATTGCGGTAAAATAAGGTGGGTGGTGGGGATCTGAATTTCACCAGCGTGGGAGTAGCGGGGGCCCGCTGGAAGTTGCGGTAGGCGATGCTCAAACCTGACACATGTCTTTGGTAAAAACAGCACATCTTACATTCTCTTTCCCATTTGCTGAAACGTACTGCTGTGACTCGTTTGGATTTAGCACTGTTTCCTGTCTGTGGTTTTGCTGGTCCATGTTTTCCCACAGATGGGGAATTTTCTGTTTGCTGCTTCTCATCCAGGACTACATGGATCTGCGTTCATTCTTAGTCTACGGGCCTCCCGTCCACAACTGTACATCTTTGCTTGCACAAATACCTCGCTATATAAGATGAGGAAATGACCTCCTATCTGAGTGCTGTAATAAGAAGTGAGAAACTAATTGTTAGGTTATACCCATCTGTCCAGGGACTGTCAGATGCTGCTCAGTACCCCCTTGGCTTACTGTCCCCAACGAGCAGGAAATTTACACTCCTCCCTCCTCTCCGTTGTATCAGAGAAAAATAAACTGTTCAGTTTTCTGCTTTTTAAATCAAATACACAAATGGGATTCCTCCTGTACTCAAAACTATATTATGAGGAAAATGAAAATAACCTTCTTTCAAATAAGTTCCATGACTACACATGACCTGAATGTTGCTCATACAGTAAAGTGTACCATCCAAGATGCCTCTATGAATAGTGCTCTCATGAGTTACAGAATTTTCTGGAATATTGTTGAAGGAAATAAATAAAGGGAAAAGAAATGAGAGAAACTGAAAGAACGCCTTCGTAATGTTTATTTTATGAAATGGATGAGGTCTGTTTCAAAACTCCCCAGTCCCTTGTCTATAAGATTACCAGCTTTTAGTAAGGTTGACTTGTTCATATCACTCTCCATGACTAAACACCAGAAAGACATTACTTTAGTATGAGGTTAACTGACTTTCTGAGAAAACGGTACAAGCAATTTATTAACTCCCAAAAGAACATCTGTTTGATGGTAAGAAGATATATAAGAATGCCATGTTATTATACTTTAAGACTTGAGTTATGGGGAGATACAGATCATTCTTCTTCCCTTTTGTAGGAGAGAATAGAATAGAATTAAGTCTGAACATACCAAGCAGACTCTTGGCCTCATACTAAAAAGTTTCTTCTAGGAAGCAGATTCAAGATTTTGAATATTCCAAATCTGCATTGTAACTGTAGGGCAATTGAAAAACGAAGCACAGTTTTTAGCTTCCATCATCAGGGGTAATAAGTACTAATGAAATGTTTGTAAGCTTAAAAATTGCCAGCATACTAAACCTGAGGACCATCAGCGAGCTGAAAGTTACTTATCGTCTATAGCAAATTCAGGCATCTCATGCTTCTGGACTATTTCACGCTATGGATTATGTCACACACGTGGCATCAAAGTTAATGCACTCAACAACACAAAGGAAGACAGCTGTGGGAGAGCCTCAGTGACACAATGGCAATTTTGCATTTTAACATTTAAGGGCTCTAGTGCTTTTCAAACTTCACATAAGGTCTCCATCTCCAACTCTCCTCCCCTTCTTTTCTCCTTTTAAATGTGCAAGAAGTTGATTGATAACATATTTCAACCTTACCAGATAGCTCGGACATGGTGTGCTCATTAAAAAAAAACAAAAAAAACCCACATCTACATGCAGCATGACTTATTTTAAAATCATTCCTTTTGCACATTCTTTTTCTTGCAGAGGTCAAAGATACTCCACCTCGCTGAGGTAAGAAATAGAAGATGAGGTAGATGGGAGACTCGCTACCAAGGGCTAGATCTCCAACACCTTCCTCTGCACAGAATCACTTTCCTTTCCTTTTTTTTTTTTTTTAAATGAGCATAAATATATTACTTAACATATATTCTATCTACAATGCTGATGGCTAAGAGGAAAGAGGGATTTTACTACCTAAAGCATGGCAAACAACCCTGGAAAAATGAGCTAAACACGGTGTCTGGTACGGCTAAAAAGAAATCAGTGTTAGTGTTCTTCCTTCCCCCATGGAAAACCAATGCCTTCATTTGTACCCTACTGGATAGAAAAATATAGACTCAGATTTGGTGAGATTTGAAAAGCTTCACACATTCTTTTATTTTTATTTTATTTTGTTTTATTTTTTATAAACATATAATATATTTTTATCCCCAGGGGTACAGGTCTGTGAATCACCAGGTTTACAGACTTCACAGCACTCACCATAGCACAGACCCTCCCCAATGTCCATAATCCCACCCCCCTTCTCCCAACCCCCCTACCCCCAGCAACCCTCTGTTTTGGCTTCACACATTCTAAATGTGTCTTCTTCCACTGGACAGATGATTAAGACTGCAAAAAGTAAGGTTTGAATTTACAGTATAAGTTTGAATTTACAGTATAATGACATTTTCAAATGTGACATGTCTGTCTCAAAAGAAAGTCATCCATTTCCTCTTATAACCACGCAGTCTGATACAAATTTAAAATTTCAACTGTGATCCGTTATTATTGTCATATCATGCAAATAAAATGAGGTGCCTGAAGTATTTTCATCCTCTGACTGGGACATAGTACTAATTCGGGGGAGGGAAAGTGTCCTTTGTGCTGTAAAAACAATAATATGTTAGTATATACCAATTTTTTTTAAGTATATGTGCTGCCGAAGCGAGCAGAGTATATACTAACTTTCTAAGGACCAAAGATCTCTGACAACTTGGAAAAAAGTTCTGGTCGTAGTCATAGGCACACAAATGTCTGCATTTAACTTGAGGCATTTGTGAGGCAGCCACAGGATCCTGCTCCCAGAGAAAGATGGCCTGCTAGGGATGAAAGGAATCAAACAGGCTTTAGGAACAGTGAAACGGACATGTAGTCCCTCAGCTTGATTTTTCTAGATCTCTTATCAGAGGAAAAAGTTAAGGATCCAGGTCACGGCTGAGATATGGTAGGACAACTTAGAATCAGATACCAACAGATTTTATCCGTCCCAACCCCAGCTCTACCCCTTACACCAGCCCCAGTTTCGTCCGTATTTGTAAAGTTGAGACAGAAGTGCACAAAAGAACATCCAGGCTTTTTCAGGCAAGAGGTATGGTTGCTATTCTAAGGAAAAGGTAAGAATCCAGAAAGCTCCACAGAGATGAGAGCACAAGGGTTTAAGCAAGGTTCCTGTCAATGAAGAAAAAGTAATGACCTCCCGTGCTTGCTTAAGGAAAGCTTCTTAGAGGAGCTGAGGGCTGATCAGAACTTATTTTAAATCACTAAAATCTAAACCACTGTTAAACACAAAGGTAGTCTTAGTAAAGTGCCAGAATCATACAAACATTATATAAAATATACCACAGCAGAGGAAAAGAAAAAAAAAATTAAGAAAAATGTCCACAGTGTTTAACAGACCAAAGAACCAATAGAGAGGCAACAAAGGTTGTGTCCACAGATCATGGCAATTCCCCACTGCCGGTCATTTACTTTTATATCAAAGACAATGCTAATGAATTAATTACCACATTTCCAAGCACCAGAGCAGAAAATCAGAAAAGGCAATCAGAAAGGATGAAGGAAACCACATTAATAACACAAGAGGGGCAGCTGACAGTCTTTCAGGGAGAAAAAAAAATGGAAAAGCAGAATAATTAAGAACTGGAGAAAAAAAAATCACAGTAGCCTGAAGTCAGTTGGAATAAAGGACCAAGACCTTGAAATATTCTTTTTGGGGGGGCGTGTGTGTATGAATATCTGTTTTGATTCATTACTATTTCTTGTACCAATGTAATTATTTCTGTTTGCTCTCACAAGTAACAAATAGGTAGACAGATATTCCCCTAACAAAATGCAGCGCCTCTCCCCTTGTTCGAATACTCACTGAGTATCTTACAGAATAACTTGCCCCATTCTAAATTTGACACCAGGGACCTCGAACAATTTTATAACCAATATTCATGGCGATGACCTTATATTTTTAAGAAATAGTCAAACGATGTTCAAGATTCTGTTTATTGCTTAAGGGCACACGTGCCTTGCTATCTATAAAGATACACCTGGGATTTTACGTTTCCAGTTCTGACAGAATAGCTTCCTCCTTCACCAGATATAATAGCATTATGCTTCTGGGGCATTCTATGCTTCTTACGCTCTCTCTCTTTATTTCATCCTTATGGCAGTCTTTTGGGTAAGAAGGCAGATATTGGAATTCCCATTTAAGAGGAAACTGAAAGACTAGACATGAAATGACTTTCTCAGAATCATCAGTTGACTTAAAGACAGTCTCCGGACTGCGCGCACGTACTTGAAGAAGCAAACATTCCAGTGGAAGGAAGGGTGGCAGTGTTTCTTTTACTTCTTAATTAACAGCCTGACGAGCAGTACCTTTTCCTACACTAGCGCTCAAGAAAACTTCCTTTTGCCCCCAGGTGATGTAGTGAGAGCCTCTGGGGTCAACTCAGAGAGCACCAGTCCTGTCAGGCTTCCCCTGCTCCAGGGGGGCCCACTAAGCTATGGAAGCTATGGCGGTGGATGCCACCGGCCGCACACACAGTCTTTGCTGGCTTTTCCTCCATTCTCTGCATCTTTTGCCGGGACAGGAATGGGAATAGGAGAGGAGGTCAAGAAAGGAAACTACCCAAATATAGGAAACTGGAAATACTTTAAAAAATAATCATTAAAAACTAGTAATGAGAGAGTCTGATGTCAGTAAGCCTGAAGTCTGGTCAGTTTATACTTGGCATCAGATTACACACTCTTGCCAACTTGATTTAGTGTGCACACTTGTGCTTTTCTTCAATTATCAAAAACCAAATAAAACTATCTTTCACAAGTTATTGTTATGAATGGCCTACTTTTTTTTTACTCTACTTCTTAATGCTAGTTAGTCTTTTATAAGAGCCCAAATCCATTGTAGCAGAATCAAAATCCTCAGAGAATGTGAAGCTAAAAAAGAATGGGCAGGGCTGAGGCAGAAGAAAATACAGGTGTGATTTCTGGGAAGGCGAAGATGGTCTACTCACGTTCTCTTTGTATCCATTTGGACACTGAGATTCAGGTGTGACGGGATTTGTCCAAGTAACTAATGGCCAAAAATCAGTTTATAAATTACACAACTCATGGAAAAGTGGTCTTTGTGCAATGCCAAGAACATTGCTTAGAATTTTCTCTGAATCAGGGTAAATTCTCTGTCTCCCTCTATCAAACTCACTGCTAAGGATAGGAACAAAAAGGTTGGGATAGAAGTACAGAGTAGAACACAAAGAGTATGCAGGGCTTCTTCAGAGCTGGACTGGATCCAGCTTAGTCTGTATAAACTTTCAGTAAACTGCTCCTCTCTCCAAGTATCTGTTTCCTCGTCTGTGAAATGGGAAAAAAATATACTCTACCATGTCCTCCCCAATCAGCTCTTGGAGTTTCTAACAGATAATATCAATGCAAACTGACTGGTATACAAGAAGAAAATGTTGGTTCCCTTTTTCATAATCAAGTAAAACTTCAAAAAAAAAAAAAAAGAAAAGAAAGAAAGGAGAGGCAGAGAAAAAGAAAGAAATGAAACAAAAATGAACATAAGAACTCATTTATTACTTAGAGGCTAAATAAGCCATATGGGAAATATTCACATCGATTCCTCCAAGAACTCCACTCCATTTTCAGCTAGTTTACTCGTGCCATGAATGAATGAAAATGTGAGTTAATCAAGTTTTCAATTCTTTTTTACATGTAGAGGGAAGAAAGAAATCAAAAGCTGTCAACTAATCCAGTATCTGTGATTTACCTATATCTTAATTATTCTTGTTATTTTGAATAAATTTACATGAGTAAATAACAAATGCAATATTAAACTTTTCTTAGAATATAAGACCCTCTACACCAAATAACTTATGTAGATACTCTAGACTCAGAGATGGAACACAGCTCCCCACTCCTTAAGTTTCATCTGTACATAATGACTTCCTTCCAAAGAGGACAATATGGAAAGGTGGCAGTGGTGGGAAGATGGGGCAGTACTGTAGAGAAACCTGACAAACACTAGCTCGGCCAAGGATCAAGGTCAACATCACCAGAGATAGTTCCTGTTCACAATATGTACCCTTGATATGATATGAGGAAATGTTACTTTACTTCTGTGGTCGTCCTCTCCCAAACCCATTACTCTAGTCTAATCATGAAAAACAAATTAGACAAACCCCAACTGAAGGACATTCTACAGAGTACCTGACCAGATATTCAAAACTGTCAAGGCCGTTAAAAACAAGGAATTATCTGAGAAACTGTAACCCAGTCTAGAGAAGCCTAAGGAGACATGACAATTAAATGTAATAAGGTATCCTGGATACAATCCTGGAACAGAAAAAAAGGACATTAGGTAAAAACCAAGGAAATCTGGAAAAAAAAAAAAAAAGAGTGCACTTTAGTTAATAGACCATTATCAAAGTGGGTCCATTAATTATAATAAGTGAGCCATACTAATGTGTTAATAACAGAAGAAAATCTCTGTACTAGCTTATCAATTTTCTGTAAATCTAAGTCTGTTTTTAAAAAAAAAAACTATAAATCATTACATTAACTAGACTATTTTAGTAACTATATATTCCATGACTAGAGAACTTATTTTTCTAGAGTCAAATGTGTGTTCAGTTCCAGTTTTGTTTAAAAAAATATATATATTGTGTTCTGTTGAGAAATAGCCATCATTTGAAAATCCAATTGTTTCATAAAGGTTGCACAGTTCAGATGAAAATGGCATCTGCCTAACTCATCCTCAGAGTAATATGGTCTTAGGAGACCTCCTAAGCAAAGTCCATTAATTTCCTCACCACTAAGTCCAAGAAGCTGGGCTAGATCATCGGTACTGTTCTCACCAGCTTTACAATTCCACCATGTTCAATATCATTTCTCTGAAAGCCAAACACACACATTCAAAATAACACAGAACTTTCCCATTCCCATCCCTCCCCATTTCTCAGCTCACCACAGGCTTTATTTCTCATTCCAAAGTGGGGCTGGGGGGCACCTGGGTGGCTCAGTGTGTTAAGCCTCTGCCTTCTGCTCAGGTCATGGTCTCAGGGTCCTGGGATGGGGCCCCACATTCGGGCTCTCTGCTCAGCGGGGAGCCTGCTTCCCCCTCACTCTCTGCCTGCCTCTCTGCCTGCTTGTGATCTCTCTATATGTCAAATAAATAAATAAAATCTTTAAAAAACAAAAACAAAAGTGGGGCTGATCCTTTATCTGCCCCAGTGTTCACATCATCACCATGACTGACGGAGTCAACCATGTGAGGCCACCATTAAATCAACTTCCCTTCAGGGTCCCTTTGCAAAAAGGAGGGGGAAAAAAAAAAAACCCTCAGGCAGCTGGCCTTGGCACCACCAGGCTTGTTCAGCTTGGTCAAATCTGCTGCATCATCCATCATTGAGAGATGAGGGGACATCTGCCCAGGGTCAGACCGGCCAAGCAACTGTGTGAACTTACCCTCCAAACCCATCGTCACTTTACATTGCCTGTTTCTAAACTTAGATGCTTTCTTCTTAACAGGGTGCCCTCTGGCAGAGGTAGGGTGTTGGTGCAAGGGGTCATCCTCTATAGTCAGTTCACAGTGGAGTCACATACCTACACTCACACACACAAAGAGCAGGAGTGTTTTCTATTAGCCCACATCCATTAATATTGTCTTCTGGCTGCCATGTTGTGTTTGGAAAATTGGTTACGTTTCTGCAGCTACTTCCCATCATCTAAATGCGCTTTAACTTAGAACTAATTCCAAATAAACAAGATCATTGCTACGCAGCTGACAGAGCTAAACAGATACCTTTGGATTCTTCCTTATCCTTTTTGAAGTAAACTCAAAACTCATTTTCTTTCTTTCTTTTTTTTTTTTTTTTTAAAGATTTTATTTATTTATTTGACAGAGAGAAATCACAAGTAGATGGAGAGGCAGGCAGAGAGAGAGAGAGAGGGAAGCAGGCTCCCTGCTGAGCAGAGAGCCCGATGCGGGACTCGATCCCAGGACCCTGAGATCATGACCTGAGCCGAAGGCAGCGGCCTAACCCACTGAGCCACCCAGGCGCCCTCAAAACTCATTTTCAACCTATGGTTTAGTCATTCAGCAGGCAGACATTTAGTAAGTGCCAACTGAATACATGCTTGTTACTCTACTGATGCTGGGGTTACAGAGATGAATAAGTAACATAAGAAAATGCTCTTACTTTCAAAGTTCATAGTCTTAAAAGGGAGGAAGATAAAATGTAAATAATTACTTGTTACAAGTATATTGTATGAAGAAAGCAGTCAAAATCCATCACAATAGCCAAAAGGTGGAAATAACACAAACATCCATCAACAGATGAATGGATAAACCAAATGCGGTATATACAAAAAGTGGAATATTATTCAGCCATAAAAAGGAATGAAATTCTATATGAACTACAACACATATGAACCTTGAAGGTATTACACAAAGTAAAAGAAACCAAACACAAAGAGCACATATTTTATGATTACATTTAAACGAGGTACCTAGAATAGCAAAATTCATGGAGACAGGAAGTAGAATAGAGGTTACCAGGGGTCATAAAGGGAGATTGTTATTGTTTAATGTGTACAGAGCTTCTATTTGGAATAATGAAAAAGCTCTGGAAATGAATATTGGTGGCAGTTGCACAGCATTGTGAATGTACTTAATGTCACTGAAATGCACTCTTAAAATGGTTAAAATGGTAAATTTTGTATTATGTGTATTTTGTCACATTTTTTAAAAAATTCCATCTCCCTCAGAAAAAGGGGGGATAAAAGAAAACACTAGAATAGATAGTACAGAGATCAAACTAGGATGGGAGTTGGAAATTTGGAAAATATTTATTTTTATTTTACATTTTTCGATAAGGAATGCATTGCATGATTCAAAAGTCAGAATGATATTAAAAAATATCCAAGGAGAGTCGCACTCTGGGTCCTATCTCCAACCCTGCCTCCCACCAGCGCCTCGCATACCCCACCTGTCCACCAGAAACCATGGACTTCTTTTTTATTCTTCCAGTCCTTCTGTAACAAACAAGTAAATGTGAATAGATATTCTCATCTTTTCCTCTTTGTTACACAAAAGGTGGCATGTTATTGTCACCACTGAGCACCTTGCCTTTCATTTAAATCTTGAGCAGCTTGAAATGTTTTAATGCAAACTCAAAACTGATGATTTTACACATTTGTAGAGGAACCGGACACAGATCTTTTTTTTTTTTTTTTCTTTTTAATCCAAGTAGCACTTTTTAACAAGTGCAGAGAAGTTCACTTTCTTCTTCCCTAACTAAAGTTAAACAGAAAGAGAGAGAAGGAGAAGAAATTTTAATTTCAAGAAGCATTAAGGATGGCTGACTTGCCCTGGGGGAAAAGTTTACAATGTGTAAAGCTCCTCTTTCAAAGCAGCCTTATTTCCATAGGCAGCTAAGAGATTACCACCTTGTAAAAGAAAGGAAGAAACGAAACCTCCCCACCTTTGAGTTATCAGGCCCAGAAAAGGGAATGCTTTTGGTGGGGGTTGCGGGATGTGGGGGGGCGGCCTCTAGATGGCCACTAGTCCGACTCCAAGGGTAAGGCTCTGTTCTTTCACAAGTAAGGAACCGTGTCTTGGGACCGTGTCTTGAACTCTATGAACCTATTTACCCCTAGGCCTCCCTCTCTTCTCAATCCTGTCTCACAAAAAGATGGACAAAACAAGCAAAACCCAGCTCATCATCTCCCCAAACTATTTTGGTCGCAATAATTTACAACTTTAGCTATTATAAGAAAGAGAAAGACACCTGTCACCAGAAAACCAACTGTTGCCTTTTATGTTTCTATTAAAAAAATGCAACACTTTCTATCTTGTCAGGATAAATCCAAACTTTGGAAATGCGATGATGGTAGCAGCTATTATAGATCAAAGGTAGATAACATATCTGAGAGTAATCAGGTTTCAAACTTCTAAAAAAATCTTAAACCACTTCGGCATTTGCATTCATTCGAGTCATTCATTTATTGATTATTTCTTATTCAAGTATTCCATCAAACATCTTTGAAGTCCTAGAAATGGATCTAGACACGGGGGACACAACAGTGAATTCCTTGTCCTCGTGGAATCCGCGCTCTGACTGGAAAGACAGACAGCAAAAACATAAATAAATAGATATGTAAATTTAGACAGTGATAATAACTATGAACAAAATAAAGCGGGATAAGAGGATGGTCTTTTAGGACCAGTGGGAAAGGCTTCTGTGGGGAGGTGACCAAACCCAATACATGGAGGGGGCCAGTCTCGTGATGAATGGGGAGAGAGGAGGAAAGCCTGAGAGGGTGTGCAGAGGACAATGAGGCTGGCCTCAGGTGAAGAGAGTGGTAAGAGAAGGTCAGAGAAGCGAAAGGGGCCAGACAGGGCAGGATCTAGGTCAGGGGCTGCCAAACCATGACCCTGCACCAATTCTGACCTGTTGCTTGTTTTTGTATGTATGGCCCACGAGGTAAGAGTCATTCTTACACTTTTTTAATGGTTAGGAAGAAAAAAAAAATCAAAAGAAAAATAATTGGTGAGAAGTTTTTACGTAAAAATTCACAAAATTCAAATTTCAGCATATTCACTCATTTTTTTTTTTTCCTGGTTGCTTTATACTACAATGGTAGAACTGGGTAGCTGTGATAGAGACCATAAGGCCCACCGCTATGGACTGAATCATGTCCCCCCACCCCTAATCCCCAATGTCATTTGGAGATGGAGTCTTTGGGATATAATGAGGTTTAGATAAGGTCATGAGGGTGGGGGAGCCCTCGTGAAGGGTGAGTGTCCAGATGGGGTGTGAAGCAGGAGAGGCTGAGGGAGTTTTTGACTTGTGCTTGGGCACTTCCGGCGAAGGACAATGGCCTAGGGTACCCTGTTTCTTACACTTAAACAGAGCTCACTCCACTCACACACCAGCCCCCTACTTCTATCCCAGGAAGGGAAGACCCAAACAAATCCTATATTCTCTGTCTAGAGACTGACTGAAGAATTCAAGTCTTGTGAAAAAAAGGACCAAAGTGCCGAAAAGGTTTCTAACAACCCCAGCCAACATCCAGACCTCCCAGTATGGTAACAATTTCCCCTTCACAGGCCAAAATCCGGTGCTAGAAGCTCTTCATGGAGTCTCACTTCTGTCATTGTCTGTTATAAAAAATGATCAATTTATGTCTTCCGTGAATCTTGGGTAATACCTGTAACAATGCAATTTAATTCTTCAAAATAAGAAAGCTAAACCAAGTGAACAGAAGAGAACTACTCCAAGACAAAAAGATGCAATGAGAGAGGACAATGAAGATGAAAAGTTATATACCAGACAGGGGTGAATGGAGCCACATGTACTAGAGCAATAGTTTTCACACTGAACTCTGTGGACTGTGTCAGCTATTTATTCTGTGGCTACAGCTAAAATCCTCAGGGGTCCATTACTGATCAGAAGGCCATTTGCTTTGCATGGGTCTTTTTAAAAATGCAGTCCTACGCAAGTCCAAGCGTGTAAGTCCATCTGAAGTGGACCTCCAGTCCCTACACGCTGGATCAGCGCGATCCCAAAAAAAGCTTGAGGCATTGTCCCATGCAGATTCTCTGCCAAAAGGGAATTGTATAATAACAAATGAACCCCTGACATGACCAGGCACGCTGTGATAACACAGGTCCATCGTAGCAGGCCGGAGAGAGCTCTAGTTTTAGCACTTGTATGTTTTTGGATGCTTTTTTGACCTTAAAACTAGAAATTTTAAAAAAGAAAAAGAAAATTTAAAAAGAGAACCTGATGATAGAGATAATAAGATTAATTAGCCTTAAGATGAATTGAACCCCAATTAGGCAATACGTTCATGAAATGGATTAAGTTGACGAGGTGAACACAGAACAATATACGGAATTTAATTGGATGCCCATCCATAATTGTAGATTTCACAGTTGGGTTTTGAAAAGTGTTGAATTGATTCATTTCATAAGAAATAAAGGCTTTAAATTTAAATACATAAAATAAGTTTCTAGTATTCGGCATTTCCTTTATAATATTAAGCTATCACATATATATTTTATTGATTTAGATTCTGAACAAACTTGTCTTTGAGAAAACTTCTCTTTGAGAAGGGGGTTCTACCCTTCATGAAATTAGAAGTGCTTATAAGGAGAGTGCCTGGCCAGATTCTTGGGTGTCTCAAGCTGTGAGGCTTAATTATACAAGCTGACTTAGTTTGCAAAGGGCCTACTCAGGCCTCACCATCCTCCCAGAAAGGAGGATTGGGCACCTTCTGGGACCCCTTAGCTTTCTAAGTGGCCTGTTGAACTTCTGTTGACTCTGACTTGACCTGCCATAAGGGTGAGTCAGATATTCAGGAGGGAGGAGGTAATCACACAAAGCTCAGCAACTTTCTCTGGCCTCCAACCTCTTCTGTTAGCTCCTTCTAATATCTCAGATTTTTCTCTCCTATTTGCACTCACTTCATTAATTCTAGCTTCTCCACCTATGGTTTCTTCTTTCCTCCATACTTCCATGTGTAGATATATGTTCTGTCCCCTCTTTCTCCTTTACTACAATTCTGAATATGTGTGAATTTTTGCAATGGGTAGAGTTCTGTGAAAATCAAAACAAGACCTAACCCTCAGGGAATGCTTTGCCTAAAGAGTGTTAATTACTCACCCAAGTAAATTTAGAGCCTTTTTAAATTTTGTCATTATTTTAGTATGATCTAGCTCTCTGGACCAAAAGGAAGATAAAGCAGTCCTAAAATATCTGTTAACATTTGCTACACTATAAAATGGAACTCTAATGAATCCAGTTTGAAGCATATGAATAGCATTTTAAAATTTAATTCTTTTTGTAGGCAATAATTGTCACATATATAATTAGAGTACATTTCATCCATTTGGAATCTGTCCAATTTCCTTGCTTCAAGTATCTTTTGTCAAAATGAGTTTATGCTGAGAAGCAAAACCAAGTGCATAACAGCCCCTATACAAAAGACAATAATGATTAAAATAGTGAGGAAGACAAGAGAAGGTAGCATTGTGGAAGGGGAAGCCTCCGACACGTGGCAGAGTGTGATCCCTGCCACAAGACAGGAAGGAAGGCAAGCCTAGGAGACCATTTCCAATACAAAGAGTCCATGAGAATCGTTGGGGCCATTTCCTAATAGGCCTTGACAAGAATGCAAAATTAAGGTGCTTAAAATTCAGTTTTTCTATAAGGTAAAGCCATTATAGGCTCTGGAGATAAAATGAGATTTCATCACAATGGGGCATTTTTCACTAAACAAAGCACCCATGAATTAATGGGTACAGTGGAGAAGACAGGCCTGGCCCCTGCCCTCACAGTGCGTGAGCTTCAGCAGAAAGCTGAGCCTGACATCACCGTGAAGGAAGGACGTTCACAGGAAAAGCCTGGAGCTGGAGAGAGTTGAAGGCTGACCAGTGCAATGGAATGGGTGGGCAAGCCTGCAGCTGGCTGGTCCTCAAGTGAGGAGTGACAGTAGGAGAAAGTCTTCAGGAATAAAGAAGTAGGGGGAAATCTAGATACGTGGGGAATGCATGTGTATTTCCTCCTTTGTTTAGATGTCTTAAGAAAAGCTCCTAGGTGGCTCAGTCGGTTAAACATCTGCCTTCAGCTCAGGTCATGATGCTGAGGTCCTGGGATCAAGTCCCACCTGGGGCTTCCTGCTCAGCGAGGAGTCTGTTCCTCCCTCTACCTTTGCCCCTCCCCCAGTTTGTGCTCTCTCTCCCTCTCTCTCACTCACTCACTCTCTCTCAACTAAATAGATTTTTAAAAATTAAAAAAAAAAAAAAGTCTTAAGAGATTTAAACATCTAGAAATACCAAGGAAATCTGGGGCACCTGGCTGGCTCAGTCTGAAGAGCAGGCAACTCTTGATCTGGGGTTGTGAGTTTGAGCCCCATGTTGGGTGTACAGATTACAAAAATAAACTTAAGACAAAATAAAAGTACGAAGAGGGGCGCCTGGGTGGCTCAGTGGGTTAAAGCCTCTGCCTTCCGCTCAGGTCATGATCTCAGGGTCCTAGGATCGAGTCCTGCATTGGGCTCCCTGCTCAGCAAGGAGCCTGCTTCCTCCTCTATCTCTGTCTGCCTGCTTGTGATCTCTCTCTGTCAAATAAATACTTAAAAAAAAAAAAAAAGTACCAAGAAAATCAGTTTTGAATATAAGTTTTCAATTACCAACTCTCTTTCTTCCCTTTACATATATGTAATTTGGAAGATGGAACAATATATAATTTTTCATGAATGGTCTGCTCAAAGAGCATTGTAACAAAAATGAAGGGGGCTTTCCTGTCACCAACTGCTAAAGAGCATGCCAAATAGCAATGACACAAAGTAAGAAAAAAACCAGAGAAATCACAAAGAGAAAACAGGTCAGAGGTAATTGTGACAAAGCCCCAGTGAAATACACTGCGGAGAATGCGAATAATAATAATTAATCTGAGCATAGTGTATTATCATCTGTTAGCACACCTTCCAAATTATATGCAAGTGGCATAAGCAATTACTGAACATGGGAGTTAGGTAAACTTGCTAGGATACACCCTGGCCCAGGGAAGGAGGCAACTCTGCTCTGTTGTGAAGGAACAGAAGGCATGGGGAGGATTCCTGTCTTCCAGGGGAATATTCTCTCTTCACTACCACACAGTGCCTGTGTAGGGAGCAGACAGGAAGCTGGTGGAGGGGGTGGCTGGGACCGGGACATGCCTTCACCTCCCAGGACAGGAAAGAAGAGTCATTTCTCCCTTACATAGGCCCCCCAGGCCCTGAGGATACTCACTGATGTCTGGTAATTTTCATTTTCTTCCTTCTTTCTCTTCCATGGCGGGGATGGACTGGGCTAACTAGTGTGAGGACTGAGGAAAAGAGAAGGTGTCTTCTAAGTACAAACAGAAGCTCGCATGACCCGGAAGCTAAATGATGTTCTCAGAGAATAGCAAGCTTCATCAAGTTTCATCGAGTTGAGGCTCACCCCACAAGGCAAATTGATTAAGTTCTCATAATTGCAAGCTCATTAGCAGGGGTCCTTTGAGGAAGCAAAGCCTCTTCTTTCTCTGGACATGCTTTCCCCTTCCTACAAAAGTAAAGCCTGTGCCTGGAGTCAGTCATCAACCCTAGGGAGAAGTCACACCATTGGTTTGGGCTGAGTCTGAACACACCCATAAGGAGAGGCTTAAGTGTTTACACATAGCGCATTTGCCTCGATCTAAACAAAGATCTGATCTCCCGGGAACATAGCACTTTCTATGCTCCAAGGAGGCAGACACCTTCATTAGAAGGAAGTGGAACCTGGGAGGAAGTAATAAGCAGTTTGGAGGAGCACTGTTGTTGTTGGGAACTGAAGAGGCTAGAAGGGGCTCATCTGGGGTCACAAAACCAGCCTGTGACTTATTTCAGGCTCAGAAGTCTTCAGAAGCCAGAGAAGCAACCTGTCTGGAATCCACAGAATTATAAACACCAAGGGAATCTCAATCCAGAAGGATGTGCATAGCTAAAGTTTTCTGGTTTCTTTTTTTTTTTAAATTTTTTTTTTTTTTTTTTAAGATTTTATTTATTTATTTGACAGAGAGAGATTACAAGTAGGCAGAGAGGCAGGCAGAGAGAGAGAGAGGAGGAAGCAGGTTCCCTGCTGAGCAGAGAGCCCGATGCGGGACTCGATCCCAGGACCCTGAGATCATGACCTGAGCCGAAGGCAGTGGCTTAACCCACTGAGCCACCCAGGTGCCCAGTTTTCTGGTTTCTATTACCAAAATTATATTGGAGACGACTATAAAAGAACCTGTAGCAAAATCATCAAGATTTAAATCCAGCAACAGCATACATTTTAGTGGAGAGAATCTTAAGTATTTTCCTATTTTTCTTCTCCCTCATTTAATTCCCCCCTAAAAAGGGGGCAGGAAATCCTTAAATCTTGTATTTCCAGCCAAGACTGGAGTAAGTGTTTTAATAAAAATTCGAGTGTAATGTGTGAAAAATGGAATTCAGTGGTCAAACTTTTAAAGCCAAAGTCTGGAATTGAAAGTTCCTTTTTCCCCCACTTTAAAATGTTTTCCCGTATTGATTTTACTCAAAACCTAATATCCAAGGTGTGCCTGTGAACAAACAGAAAATCTAAACCTCATTGATTTTTACTGGAAGATTTGTACAAAATAAGTTCTCTTGAAATTAAACACCTGGTTTGACAGCTTTGCTAATTACAGTCCCCCTCTACAGAGGAAGGCCAAGGCCTGTGGCCAAGCAGACAGATTAGCCACAGTTACTCAATAAGACAACTATTTAGTAGAGACAAACCCTGGGAGAGAAACCTAAGAAGTCATGTGCATATCCAAACAGGCTGCCACAGTGTAAAGAAATCCCCTTAAGTCACTTTCGGCTTCATTAGCACATGAAAATGGGGCAATTGAACATTCTTCAGCCTTCCATCAAGTGCCAAAATCAATCATTCATGGAAATTAAGTTTTGATAAGAGGTGTTTAAACACTGTCAAAGACTTCTTGAATGTGTCATTCTTTCAGCCTGAAGAAGATTCCAGCCAGCACTTAACTGTACAAAGGGATTGGAGAATTAAAAGCATCAGTCTTGTTGTAAACTTATGACATTATTAGAAGAACCATAAGTCAGAAGAGGACATCTAGCAAGGAGTTTGTTTCCATAAAATATATATATATATATTATTGGAGAGATTGTTCTCCTTTTCACAAGCATATCACTTCTAACAATTATTTTCATAAGTTCCTAAGGATATGTTTTTAACTAAACATCTATTCTAAGAAGAGGTTAATGCAGATCATGTATTTTTAATCACAATGCCAAAATAGATAACATATTTTAAAGTGTGTCAACATATGCATAAAGGCATAATGTGTTATACTATTGCCACTACTATCAGCAGCATCCCTCAAGAAAAAAATTCATCCAGATTTTGTGTTTCCAAAAGTGTAAAAATAACAAAGCAACAAACCTTAAGAGAAAAGAATGAGGTTTAAAATAATCTATTACACTCCACAAGCAATACCTCCCCCTCCCCGACTTTTTTCAGATAAGTTATCTTCTGAACTGTAGGAAAACCAAAAAATAAACACTGCAAAATCACTTGGCCCTTTTGTCAAACTATATTCTTTCAACCTGTAAACAGTGACTCAAGTAAGTTACACTTACCTTTGTGCCACACATGCCAATCTTTTAAACAATGTTAGTTACTAGTTGCATTCACTCTTGCTGAACAAAAGGATTCTGAACCAAGGGGCTCTGATGAAAGACGAACAATCTGTTTCAATATTTATGTTAGGAAATACGTTACTGTCTTTTTTCTACCTCCCATAGCTCAAAGTTACCAACTCCATACACAGATACACACATTCCATCTCACAAGCACCTGGGAAGGTCGTACCTGTAGCTTTCTATCCAGTTACCTATCAAGCACTTGGTCACAAAGAGAGTGGATAGGTCAGGCTGCAGAGAGCTTTCTAGACCCTTTCCCTTTTCAGGTAGTTCAGCCCCCTGGGAACCTTTGATCTGACTATCAGCAAACACACACTCCCATATTTTGTGCTTTCAGGGATAGATTTCAGAAAAGGAGGGGTGGTGGTGGCGGTGTTACCCACAAAAACAAAATGACTCTTTCCAAAACAGTCCGTACAGCCAACACAAGGAACCCCCCACCTCCTCCATCCATCACCCTCCACCCCCCACTCATTCTCCCCACAAAGCAACAGTGCTGGAATACAGGCACACAAAGCTGTTCTGCGGGGTCCAAGGTTAGCAGGATTCAGATCTGAGGTGAAATCTGTGCTCCTTGCAGATTATTTTTAATCCAAAAAAGACAAAAACAGAAACAAAACCCCATCTAAAACCTATGACTTCAGTCACTGGACAGGAATGAAAAGCACATGGGTTACTAGGAGGCCTTCTCAAATGGTTCAAAAAAAAAAAAAAAAAAGGCTAACTGATTTGCCTAGAGAATGGTCTGGAAATCTAATTACTGTAACTATAAAATAAGAAAAGCAGTAACAAAGACTAGGGCCAGAAGTATGTTACCAATTCAAAATAAAAGATAATGATAATTTTTTAAAATGTCTAAGGTACATCTTAAACTATTAATATGATGACATATGTCAGTTCTATCTCCCCCAGCAAAAATGTCTAAGGATAATAAGGAAGCAAAGTAGAGATGCTAGAAAAGCAGGACCAAGACAGGGTATGCGAAGTTAATGAAACTTGCAGATTACAGCCAGGCACACTTAGCACCCAATAAACCCGCAGTCTCTGGGTGTTTGTTTTATATTAAAAGGTGCAGTGACTACACAGAAGCTTCGTCTTTCCTTCTAATCAACTTCTTCCCTTCCTTTCTCATCCTAAAAGAGTTAACTAGGTTATTAAAAAACTTCCTGGTTCTAGAAAGTGTGATACACAGTGGTCAGAGCCCGATGGTTTGCCAGGGAAGATCCTGGTTTGTTTGCTGCTCCTAATGCCTCCTTTCACTCTCAAAAATGTCCTGCTATGGCTAATAAATTTTATGGTCACTCTAATCATTATGTGCGTATATATGTATGATGGGTGAATGAATAAACGAATAGCTATTTTCAATCCCAACCAAATGTTTTCACTCGGACCTGTAGAGAACTTCTCTGACTAGGCATATCTCAGTCTTTACTACACTTGGAAAAAACCAACTAACATAAAAAGAGAAAGAACAAAAGATAACCACAGTCTAAGACCACTGTATTATAATGAAGGAAAAACTCCCATACACCATAATACATAGTCCTGCTGAAGGTTCCAAAGGAGAAAATAGCTAACTCTTTCCTCTGCATTACCACACACAGCTAAAGAACCTGGCTGAGTAAGATTCACAACAGAAAGTGAATGAGAAATTGAGAAAAATCAGGACTTTGAAGACGAAACTACTCTCCATAGGTATACACAGAAAGAACTAAGGCCACTTTATAGTAAATCATAAAAGACCATGAATTGAATGCTTGAAGTATCATTTCTTCTTCCACTGGACAAAGGCAATGAGAAGTGAGAAGAAAAAAAAAAAGCCCAAAACACCAAAACCTCAAAATATTTATGAAACAACTACAATACCAATTCATATTCAATGGAGATAATCTAAAGTATTCTGGAAGTTTGTACAAAGGAGAATACATTTTAAAAATCAAAGCCCTAGATATCTTCCTGCTTTCTAATGTTAAAGTTCATTTCCAATTTTAAAGGTCTTAAGGACGAAATAATTCAAAGTAAACTTGCAATTAAATAAAAGTTTGTCAATCCTATTTCTACTCAGTTCCCAAAATAAACACGTTATGAACTCCCTATTGTCACCAATAGACACCATTATCTAACCATTTCCCTGCAGCTCAACAAGGTAAATGTTTCTAAGCAATTCTCTCTGAAGTTAAACATTAAATTAAAAAATTAAAACACCACTAAGAAACCTGTGCTGACCTGAAGGCATTTTAAGAGCAGCAAAGGTTAGAAGGGCAGCTCTCAAATAACACCCATTGTTCTATCTCTACTTAATGACAAAAGGAGAAAAGAAAGCGATTACCTGGCCCTACCTCTACATCTCAATTCAAATGCTACTTAAGAAAACAAAAACCCTCATTTCTTGCAACCAAACCCTCTTGAGCTTAGTCAAACTGGTTCTTTTTGCACAAAATTAACTTTGAAAACTCAGTTTGAGCACCAGAATTCAGAACAGCCAAATTCAGCAGATTTGAAGTTAGGATAGTATCAACTGCATAATCCACTTCAATGAAGTTCCAAAAATTAAATAGGAGAAAAAGTTAAGTAAGTATTTCCAGCTTGAAATTCCACAGAAAATTATTTGAGGACATTAGCATCCCCCCCAAAAAAGTTTTTTATAATCTGTTCTAGAAAGTATGTATACTGATATATATAGAAAGTATATATACTGATACCAAAATCCATACAGAAGAGCAAAAAGGCGGGAATAACTAAAACAATTTTGAAGAATATGGTTGGGGAATTTGCTCTGCCAGATGTCAAGACATAAAGCATTTTAACCCCCTGTAATGGTACGTACAAGGATAGCCTCATGAAAAGAAAAGAAAGACACAGATGACCCTAATGAGTTACCTCCATCCTTTATGAGCTGATCTCATAAAGGATGGAGGTGGCATTTTTAAAAAGTATCAGGAAAGGACAAGCAAATTAATAAATGAGGACTTGGACAATTAGCTATCCATTTGGGAGAAAAAACAGTTTTCTACATCATGCCAAAAAAATACATTTTTAGGTAGATTAAAGACCAAAAAAAAAAAACTTTATGAAACTCAGAGGAATATATGGGTAAATAAATGTAGCACTTCAGGGTAAGGAAGAATTTCTTAAACAAGAGATAAAAGCACAAACTTTAAAGGAAAAAATAAATATATTTTGCTATAGTAAAAAAAAAAAAAGCAGTCTTGCTTATATGGGTGTTTAAAAAAAAAAAAATTCGGGATGCCTGGGTGGCTCAGTTGGTTAAGCAGCTGCCTTCGGCTCAGGTCATGATCCCGGCGCCCTGGGATCGAGTCCCACATCGGGCTCCTTACTCCATGGGGAGCCTGCTTCTCCCTCTGACTCTGCCTGCCACTCTGTCTGCCTGTGCTCACTCTCGCTCTCTCTCTGACTAAATAAATTAAAACAAAAAAAAATCTTAAAAAAAAAAACCAAATTCACGGATACAGAGAACAGACTGGTGCGGCGGGGGTTGGGTGAAATTTATGAAGGAGTCAAAGGTACAAACTTGCAGTTATGAGATAAATAAGTCCTGGGGAATGGAATGGAATACACAGCGTGAAGACCCTAGTTAACAATACTGTATTATATATTTGTAAGTTGTTAAGAGAGTAGATCTTAAAAGTTCTCACCACAAGAAAAAGAATTGTAACTATATATGGTGATGGATGTTAACAAGCTTATTGTGGTGATCAATGTACAATATATACATAAAACAAATCATCATGCTGTACACTTACACTGATACAATGTTATATGTTGATTGTATCTTAATTTTAAAAAAACAAACAAACAAGGGGGCACCTGGGTGGCTCTCTGCTTTTGGGGGGGGGGGATTGAGTCCCTACATCCAGCTCCCTCTTCTCAGGAAGTCTGCTTCTCCCTCTTCCTCTGCTCCTGCTCTCTCTTGTGCACTCTCTCTCTAATAAAGAAATAAAAGATTTTTTAAAAGATTTTATTTATTTGACAGAGAGAGACACAGAGCAAGAGAGAGAACACAAACAGAGGTGTATATATATTTATTTTTAAAAGCTGAAGCAAAGAGCTTTGATGCTTCTTGAAGACAGGGACAGAGAGATAAGTAGATGAGAGATAGTTGTTGGTTGTATTATTCTCTATGCTTTTGGGTAGAGTTGAAACATACAAGCGAAGGAGGTCATATTGTACCCTACCTTAAAAATGACATTAGTGAAAACACTCTGAAACTCCTGGATTTAAGCTGGACATTTTTCCAAACATAATTTCTTTTCACATTTAATCAACCAAGGGATTGCAATTAAGGGAAACCAAGGCACTGCAATTAAGTAACTCTAAAGAGTTACTCTTGCAACCATGATAAACCACGGGTCCAGGTCTATTTCTACTGCATTCAAGGCCCTGAGCCAAGCCATATTACTTGAGGGCAGAGGATTGGAAGGCCTGCTTCGGTATATTTGAGTCCAGCCCACAATGACACTCAAGTCTGAGAGAACTGAATGCTAAGCAAGTGACACAGCAGTGCCAACATGTACAATAGAAGTCCGTAGAAGGATTCCCACTGGCTGAGCAAAAGATCCCTAGGAACCAAGTCCACATGGTACTGTCAGGAGCAGATAGTATCTCCATGAGCAGAGCTGGAAAGAGACTAGAGGAGAAAAGTTCTAAATGGGGAAGTATTTGGAAGGGTATTGCATCAGCTGTGTACTTGGGATCTCAATTCTCTCTGGTTCCAAGGTGCAGTGGTCCACTTACTCACTAACCAGAAACTTTCTAGATGCTGGTGTCTTGCTTTAGTTTAATACAAACAAAAGCATTATGATGTTGGGGCACCTGGGTGGCTCAGTCAGTTAAGTGACCAACTTCTGATTTCTGCCCAGGTCATGATCTCAGGATCATGAGATGGAGCCCAGCATCAGGCTCCTTGCTTAGTGTGGAGTCTGGTTGAGAGTCTCTCTTTCCCTCTGCCCCTCCCCCTACTTAATATTCTCTCAAAATAAGTAAATAAAATATTTTTAAAAAAACATTATAGAGTCAATTTTGTCTATAACTTTAATTGGTCATAACGTAATTTCTAAATTTGGATGAAAATGCACATGTGTATTATCTTTTTAAAACTCCCCATGTGAAACTGTAGCCCATTTGATTTGTAATAACTCAATATAGATACTACTAGTCATAAATGATAAAAAAAGAAAAAAAAAGTCTCCTTTTTGAGAGTTGACTGACAGTCCTTGGGGTGACACAGAAAAGATGTAAGAAGGAATGAAGTTCTTAGAAAAACTGGGAATTAATATCATTTTATTTTAAATGAGGTGTACTGGTTTCCCTGAATCTGACTTATGAAGCAATTGAGACAGGCAATCGTGGGAGAGGTAAAAATCTAAATAAAATAAAACTGTCAAAAGTACAGAAGGAAACCACTCAGTGTATACATTTGACTCATGAGTTTGTTAACAATCTCAGTATCTTATCAACCAAATTGTTGCATTTTTAGATTAATTTACATTAGAGACAGAAAATATTTATTAGCAAATAAAAGTATTCTAAAAAATTTTAAGTATGTCTCCTCTCTTATGTTAAAAGTATCCCCTTTTAATTTAAAAAAATGAAAAAAAGGTTATTATTTAGCCACAAACTTCCAGTTTGATGGACTCAAAACACAATTCACAGATATTTCAAGTGTGAAATGCTGTGAGAGGCAGCAATGTTAATCTGTAATAACAAATTTGTTAGAAAACCACAACCAGATGCAAATTAAATTTGTAATGAAAATACTTAAAATTAATATATTCAAACTCTTTGAGTATATAATTACATATGTTAATATAAAATAGAAATCAACCAAAGCATATAGTTTTCTAATAGAACATTTCTAAATTCTAACAACCAGTTTACTTTTTAATTCTGCTTGAGTATACAGTGCCATTTTACTAAGTGAGTTAGTTACAAAATACTGATTCTCATTGTCAGATATGAAGAAATACTACAGGCAGTGATCTTTTCTGTAAAGCAATGACCTCCACCATTACTAAAGTTTAAAGTGTTCCAGTCAAAAGAAAATATTTTTCTTCTGCAGTGGTAATGTTTAACACACATGCTTTTGTTCATATACTCTGCACAGATTGTATTAGAGTTCATAAGACCATATTTAAAATTTCATTAGGGAAAACCCCACACGTATTTTACTCGGGCAACTGTTGAAAGACATTCCACTTGGTGTACAAAGCCTTCTACTGCTTACACAAGCAAATTTGTTTACAGAACTATTTAAAAGAGCAAAAGTGGCTAAAATCTTGAAAGAAAAATATCTCCTTCAAATTAAGGTACATTTCTATAGGGCAAGAAAGCAACATATTTAACTGCTGAACAATAAAATACTACTGAAATAGACAATATGGTTCCCCCCCCCCCCCTTTTTTTAACATATTCTGGAAGCTCTCCTCCACACATGCATTACAGAGCCCAGAGATCAGTCCTTTTATTTTCCAGTATTGTCCAGTAGTTTGTGCTGCCACCAAGTATTTTATAATCTCTAATAGGTAAAAAGAATACTTCAAAATCACTTTGGTGAATATGAGGAGGACAAGCTTTCTAAGGACAACCCCCCCCCCCTCCACTTCCATTAAAAAAGGCTTGTAAGTGGATTCATAGCAATACTCTGGGATACTTTAGTCCTTAAATGAAGTATCATAATCTATATCAAGTTAGGGAGGCAAGACTAGACCAACCGTTTCCAAAAACATGAGACTCTTAATCAAGTTCAATTAACAAAGGTCATTGGTTGTAAAGAACAAATAAGTTTTTTAGAAAGGATTAAAATTATACTGTCAAGTGAGCAAATATCTTAATATTTTAAAAAGACGGAACAAACTGAGAGAAATGATTAAAAAATATATGTAATCCTGGCCCACACTTTTAGGCTTTCCATACATACATGACAAAGCTCACAGACAATTTTGAGAGCTAGAAGTTACTTAGTACAAAACTTTAAATACTGCTATTAAAAGGATGTGCCAGGAAAGTAATGTGACCCATTGGTTGACCTTGTGTTTATTTGTGAGGCATTTTTATTTATAAACACTGGGTCCCTCAGCTTCTACTTCTTACCCCACCCCTTATAGTATGTGCTCAATACACATTCGTCATTTAAATTAGACTGTCCATCAAGAAGATTTTTACTGCTCAGAGCTCTGCAGCAGCCCATATGTATACAGTGTGCGTGCACAGTGCAAGGCAGGTAAGTAAGGGAATCACACAGTCATCAAACAACCAGAGAAATTAGCTGCACCATGTGCCAGGCCCACATTAGTCTTCTTTACTTAAATGTGGCAAACCAAAATCCTGATGTGACTCCAACCCCGGAGACAGCCTATTTAGGAGAAAGGACCTTTAATTTGTGTCAGAAACACAGGAGTCTAGTCCCCTCTCTGTCAAAATGATAATATCAGCCCTATGGACTCTTTAGAGATGTTATCACTATAAAACAAAATGAGCTTAAAACTTATGAGCGTTAAGATTCAAATAGGTAGAGACTCCCAAGAAGATAGACTGCAGGTTTAATATTCCCTCTTCTTCGTATTTAGTTTTTAAAAACTTTTATTTAAAAAAGATCTCCTAAAAGATAAGTTATTCTTGCACAGAGGCTGAAGTTTGTTTAAAAATCAAACGATTTCAAAACATGGCATACATTAAAATACAGTCCAAATCATAGGGTTTTTTGTTTTTTTTTTTTTAAATCAGGGGAGGAGTCGAATGCTACAGAAAACATGTTAACTTTCCACTTCTTTCCAGTGCTTAGAAAAGAGATGCTTTACAATGACAAATCTTTAGCCTGCCACATAGAGTTTAAAAGGCATGACACTGTAAGAATAAGGAACTGGATATATTTGGACTTCTCACTTAATAATTTGTCTAAGTGTTGTGTATTCAATTTAGAAATGATCAATCACTAATTAACTTTCACTTCACCAAGCAGAACCAGAGATTATCACATTTATTTGACAACTATTACAGAGAATTTGACCTTTATACTAATATTTCAGTGTGCCTGAAGTTTGGCAATGTTTATTCAGATTAAATTATACATATTTAAGAACTATATTTAAATGATTAGCTGCTTAATTATATTCTTCATAACACTGAGATTATAAGAAAAAGATGTGTGTGATCTGTCCAAGACAATGTGGTATTTAAATGATTTACCTTGTCTTGCTCCCTTGTTAAAATCAGGAAATATTTTTTAAATAGAATTTCCTAAGGTGCTTTTTGACTGGAAAGAAATCAAGTTGGGATAAAGAAGTACTGAAGCAAGAGAGGATGGGGGCCATATCGGACTGAAAGTCTTTTCAACACAGAGGAAGGAAACAGTGTCATTGCAAGACTCTGGAACAAATGTGTTTCCCTGTGTTTTTGTACCACAATGTTGAAAAACATATTTTAATTTCAGGCCTTATAAACTAAAATTGTCCCCTAAAATTAATTGTATTTATTATTTTGGCTCTAAATCTATGGCTGACTATATCTATTAGAAACTCCATTGTGCTTTGTAATTAAGGAACCAATTCCAGTTGGCTGATGGGAAGGAAAAAAGTTTAATTCAAAGGGAGATGTAATACTGTGAAAATAACCTAATAATTTGTCTCAACAAGACTTTCGGGGGGAGCAGAGTTTCTCAAATCATCTGTATGGTGCATCTACTGTGCAATTTATTATTTTCCCCACTTGTGCTTTCTTATTAAGTTACAGCTAAAGGTTTTACTTAACCAATTCTCTTGAAACGTTCTTCCTCTATCCTGCAGCGGTGGTGTCAGGGAAGGCTGCTAAGTAAAAGCACCTCCAGTGCAAATCTTTTTCCTTTAGGTCTCCCCTCCCGTTTTGAAATTTTGTTTTTCGTTCCTATATACATCACAACGTTTAAAACTTAAAAAATAATTTTTCTTTCCTAGAAGGCTCCGGAAAAAAGGCGGGGGGAATAATCTACGGGACCGTCCCTAAGAGTGCTGAGACCGCCGGGTTCACAAGCTCCCAGCCAGGTGATCCAAGGGAGAAGCAGTCGGTAGTTCATTGACCCCAAGGAGAAGGTGACAACCCCGGGTAGGTGCACCCAGATGGCACCTGCCCGAGACCCTCTTCTGACCAAGCCTAAACTATACACTAGCCTGGAACCGAGGACCTAAAAGAAGGTGGGGCCGGTAGGTGGTGGTGGACGGAGGATGAGACTGGGCGAGAAGCTCAGATTGCCTTTCCGCTGCGAGTTTGACTCATCTCTCCGGCTTTCAAAACCGGGAAGGGGGAAGTGCGCGTCCGCCAGGACTTTGGCTGTGTGCTAGGCGGGAGAAAAAGCGCACTCAAATCCTCTCGACCAGGGGCTCTCCTCTGCCTCGGCCAGAAGAGGCAAGCCGTTGGGACGCCCTGAGGTCTGCAGAGGCTCCTACGACAAGCCCACTGTCACCCGACTGGGGCGAACGGCGCGACCCGGCGTCCGAGGGGCGCGCTCCCCGCCAGCCCCGGGCCCTGCGCGGGGGCGGCACTGTCCGTGCCTGCCCTAGTCGCTCCCAGAGCCTCGCGCCGCGATTTCCTCGCAGTTCTTACACTGAGCCGCCCGTGCCGCCCGGGTTGCTCCAGAAAAGCCCGGCTTACGGAGTTACGAGCGGCCCCGCGGTCAGAAGCGCGGGGAAAGGATTTCCCTGGAAGCCCGTCCTTCACCGTCCCTTTCCCTGGAACCCAGCGGACTTCGAGACGACATGGCGAACTCTAAACCAATTCCGAGAGTTATCTCGACCTGATGTCGGGGTCCCCAATTCTTTTCTTCTCATCTTGTCCGAAAGAACACATTTTGATAATTCTCACCACCACCACCCCCCCCCACCCCCTTTTGGGTGAGCGACTTTAAATAAAGGAGCTCGGAGAAAAAGGTGCGTAATCGAGAAGTTATCTCCGCTCTGTCACAAGTCCCCGCTAGCCTCCGAGCGGAAGCTCCGCTGCAGGATTTTTTTTTCCCTTTAATTACGCAATTTAGGCTAATGTAGTCCAGTCGAGAGAGCCGAGAGCCGTTAGCTGCATGCACGCTGAGCTCAGTGGAATTCACTGTGGAAATTGCTTCTTCAACAGTGACCCTGCGGGGGAGAGCCTGTCCGGAGCCGGACCCCCCTTTTAGCGGCCTCTTACCTCGACCCCCTGGCCTCCCACGGCGTCTCCAGTGGACCGTCTACTCCTAACGGCGTCCCCCACTGGCCAGCTGAGCGCCCCATCCTTGGAGCTGCTCCCGCCCGTCGCCTCCCTAGCCACAGTCACCGGAGCTTTTGAAAACTTTAAGCGCAGATTGTACGTGACTGGACAGTTATAAATGCTCCTGCCCTTGTCCAGCCAACGTAAGACTTCGTTGCTTCGCTTCACATTTCATAAATTAGGAAAACATATAACGTTAACATTCCAAAAATAAGGTGTATCCAATTCTGGATTTCATTTACCCTTACAAGCCGGTGACACGGAATTCTACCCTTCAAACAAACTAATGATCACTCCTAAGGTCCATCTTTCTACCCCGTTCTGAAATACCGAATAGTCCCAGCCAGAGAGAGTACTATCAGCTTTGCTAGTGTTTACAGATTGAGGAATGGCAGAACACCAAATCACCACTCTTCTTACCATCCCTAACCCTCTGGTCTCCATTCTCTTCACTAACGTCCTAGCCGCCCTGCTCCCCCCTCCCCCCACCTTTTTTGGCCATCTTTGAAAATTTATTTCCCCAAATCGCAAACCTAACGTTTTAAAGACCTTCCAAAGTCACCCTTCTCATTGCCCTCATAATCCGCACACCTGCGCAGCTCAGCCCGCTGCTGAAGACGTGGAGCAGGAGACCCAGCTATCTTCCGAGCCGCATCTTCTCTGCTCGCCTAGACAAACCTAAAAAACCAGCAACTTCAATGAATGCAAAGTCAAGCTTTCCTGGGGAGAAACTACCATCGGTCTCTGGTTACACAAACATACCTAGGGGCAGGTTGGAGTGTGAAGGAGGGCTTCGGGATGGGGGTGGCCAACCTAGGGGTGGATTAAACCAGCCCCATTGTTACTGAATTTAGGAGAGCTAGCTTTTGTTTCCTGGGTGGTGGTGGGGGGGACACTGGGGGTAAAAATCGAGGAGTTTCAGTTAAGCCTCCCAAAACTCTGTGAAGGAGCCAAACTTTAACTTAGGACTTTGCTTCTTTTACATTGTTTAAGGAATGAATGAAGCATTAAGACCTAGGTGGAGATGGAGCACCTGGGTGGCTCAGTGGGTTAAAGCCTCTGCCTTCAGCTCAGGTCATGATCCCAGGGTCCTGGGATGGAGCCCTGCATCAGGCTCTTTGCTCAGCAGGGATCCTGCTCCCCCCCCCCCCCCCCGTCTCTCTGCCTACTTGTGATCTCTCTCTCTCTGTCAAATAAATAAATAAAATCTTAAAAAAAAAAAAAAGACTTAAAAGATTTAAAGCCATCTGGAGTATTGTAAAAGAAGGGGCGACGTCTGCATCTATGTGTCCTGGTTTCCTAGGGCTCACCGGTCCCCTCGGTCGTAGCGGGGAACCCAGGTGGTGACGGCGGGGCCCCGCCAAGGCTTCGTACTCCGCCTGACCTTCACTTCGTACTTCTGCTTTGGAGGAGGTGGGGGCGAGCAGTCCCGGCTCCCTCCCCATCCACAGGCCCGAGCTTTCCCTAGCCCGCCTGGAGGCACACGCCCAAAGCAAATGCTCTTTCCCGCCCATTTAGGTAGGTGACGGCTGAAGACCGTGATTGTGCACAGTGCCCGGGAGCTCCGAGGGAGGGATGTCTGACTCTGGATGTGTACGGGCAAGAGGGGCCTTTAGCGGACGGGGGTGCGAAGCCCTCCGGACGCCGCGTTTAGGTGGCAACAGCCGGACTGACAACTTTCATTGACAGAGCATAGCTTCCCCGGCCCCGTCCCAGCGCGAGCCGCGGGGCGCCGCTCCGATTGGGCGGCCTCGTGCCACGTGACGGGAGCCACGTCCGAGGCCCCGCCCCCATCCCTGGCGCGCGCTCCGCGGCATTGGCCGGGCCTCGCGCCCACTTTCACTTTTCGCACCGGGGGTTCACACCCAAGCGATGGCGTGGTGTTTCTTTGTGTTTGTTTTTTTTTTTTTCTTTTAAGATTTTTTGAGGAACAAAAGGGAAGCATTCTAAAGAAATAAGGGTTGCACTTGCGCAAGGTGGGAGACTGCTCTCCGGGAAAGGAGCTGGGAAACGGGTGTTTCCCGCTTTCCGAGGGTAAAACCAAGTTTGCAGATCTACAGGAGGGGCGAAAAACGCGATTAAAAGTAGAAAGCGGTCGGTGCCTTGCCTTCTCGGCACCGACCTGGTAATCTGGTTTTGAGAAGGAAAGTCCGTCCTCCGCGTAGTTGTTTACGTGAGAGCGGGTAAAGGGCTACCAAAGCGGGCTCGCGATGCAAACTCAGTGACTACGCTCCTCCGGAAAACCGGACCATGGCTTCGGTCTCGTCTCCAATCCGCAGTGACTGGACTGGAAGCCGCTCAGCAGAAGTGTAGGGAGAGGGCTCTGTGCTAACTCCGGACCGCACTGGTGACTTGGTGACACCCAGGCCCAGCTAACAGTCCAACGTGCGAGTTTGGCACTTCTACTCTCCCTTATTATCTGTTACCATGGCCAGTTACTGTCTGTTACCTTACAAACATTCTCCTGTAGTGCTAAGTAACAGCTTCTCCATTAGAAATAAAATAGTTCAGAATATTGAAAACAGTTGTATTATTACTAAAGCTGTGGAGACCGTGCATGGGTCTACAAATAACCCGTTCCCTTGGTCCTTTATTTATATAGCAAAGTTATTATACATATGACCTATTTCCAAGGGTCTGACCTGCTAGATTCTGGGTATAACAGCAATCTGTGAACCAGACTCTCACATACAGTGCCCTCATAGTGTCCATCAAATCAGGACAAATTGCAACAGTATTGGATTTTGGAAAGAAAAAAAATTCCCCTTTTAGATGTCTCCACCATTTGATAGCAAAGTGACCTTTAGCAAGTTTGTCAACTGTCTAAGCCCTGTTTTTTGTTTTGTCATCTGTTTCTTTCACAGGGCAAGAGGAAACCAGGTAAAGCTTGGACAATCGCCTCGCACAGTGGCTGGCACAAAGTAAATGCTCAATCCGTTGTTATTATTATTATTGTTATTGTTATGGAAGTGAAACAATTTACACTTCCTCCTCCTTGTAATTTTAAGTGACTATACAGTGTTGTCCATTCTTCCATGCTCTATATTTATATAGAAGTTTGCTTAGGAGAAGGGAAAGCTCATAAAGCAATTTGCTTCAGTAGTATGTTGTGATAGTAACTTCCACTAACTAATTACATGTCATTTTGAAAGTATTTCCTCAAATTTGTTTTGAATATATAATATTGACTTTGAATTTCCTTAACTTCCCCCTCATACTTTTACAAAATGAAAGGGTATGTTCTTTGTACTTTACCACTAGTTATTTCACAACCGAACATGGTAACTTTTGGGGGGAGCTGGGGGTGGGGGAAAAGGTTATTATTTTCTCTGGGCAGTTAGCTAAAAATCTCCCAACAAAAAGTGAAGTCTGGAATAAAAATCAATTAAATAATGAAGAAAGAATCACATTCTTTTGTATTCTCTATCTGGGAGAAAATCATATTTATATACAGTCTTATAAGAAACATTGCTGTGTTTTGAGTTCTGTTGTTTTTGGAAGTCAGTTTAGAAGCTGGAAATTAAAGTAGTTTTCCTTTTAACATTAATGTAATTATCACTAAGTAGAAGGAATATCTCTGGGTAAACCTCTCTCCGGAGCTCCCAATTTCCTCTTCCACAAATGACAGTGGATCTGCTATTTATGGGTTTATATGGAGCCAAACTCATCACTTCCCCTGCCCCTGTCCTTCTCCATATTGGAGACCTCATTTAGTTAAATCCTTCTGGTTACCCATACTCCAAACCTGAGTCATTTTCTCTTTCTCCCTTGCTCCATTATCAAGTGCGGCCTGCCTTAATCTCCTTATTAGGCCTCAGATATGTTCCCTCCCTTCCTTTCTTATTCCACTCTTCTAGTTCAGGCCTTTCCAGTAGTGTTCTCCGGCTCCCTTGTTGCCACAGCCTCGTAACTGTGAGGTTCTGCCATCATCAGTCCCTTTAAGTCCTTTCTCTGAGTGACTTAATCTAAAAAGCGGATCTGAACATGCCACTCACCTTTAATGGCTTCCCCTTACTTACCAGATAAAAATCTAAGCTCTTCACCCCAGCATTCAGAGCCTCTGTACATCCCTCCAGCGTCCCTTCTCTCCATTTCCTGTCATGACTTTACATTCCAACTCTGCTTCATTCCATTTGTTTAACACTGCTAAGGGCCAGCCACTGTCCTAGGCACTTAGCATACCTGGCGGAGCAAAACTTAGATCTTTGCCTTCCTGGAGCTTATATGGAAGGGGATGGGTGGTGTCAGTAAACAAGAAACACAATAAATAAGCACATTTCACGGACTCTGGGGGGAGTGGAATTTCAGATTGTCTGATCAAGATCGTCTATTTTAAAAAGGTGAAATTTGAGCAAACCCTCCAAAGGAGGTGAGACACTGAGCTACATGGATAAACAGAGGAAGAAAATCTAGGCAGAGGGAGCAGCCAGTGCAAAGTCCTAGGGGTGGGAGTGTGCTTACTACATCAAGAAGAGGAGAGAGCAGAGGGAGTAGGAGATGAGGTCAGAGAGAAAACAGGGTGTGTGAGTGTGCTTTTAGACAGGTTCTCATCAACCATTGTAGTAAGTTGGAAGCTTCCTTTGCATTAAATGGGAAGCCAACTACTTGTGGTTGCTCGCACAAGCCATAGTGTTTAGACCTTGTGTTCTAATCATATGCTCCCTTCTCTTTGGATTGTACCTCTCTCCAGCTGAATTGGTCCTGTAACTCTTTTTGATTGTCTCTGTTACTGCATTTGCCATATTACTTGCAAGTCTTGAGGAAGGATTTTGGTTTATTCATCTTTGTATCTTCAGTGCTCATTAGCAAGCATATAAACACTTAATGAATAAATAATGATTGTTATTGTTTATAGGTCACTACATATGTTGGGTGTTTTATATGTTTATAAATTCTTAAAACGACCCTACAAAGTGGGCTTTATTATACCTATTTTACAGAAGAGGAAATGAGATTCAGAGAGGTTAAGTAACTTATTATGCCCCATGACTGGTAAATATCTGAGCTGGGTTTCAGATTCAGGAGTCTGCCCAATTGCTACACTGCATTCTTTTCATTCATGAGGCTTCCTCACTAGATTGAATGAAAGATGGATGGAGGGAATTTATTTCTGGTTTGGTTTCTTGCACTTAGGTTTCCTGAGCTTAAACAAATGATCAATTCTACTATTTATTAGTTCATTAAATATTTAATAAGTATTTTGTGCCAGGTACTTGGAATACAGTACTAAACAGAACATGTAGACCCTTTCCTTGTTCAGTTTACACTAAAGCAGAGAAGACTCACAACTGTATAAGTAAGGGCAGTGATGTGTAGCCAGTGATCTGATGGAGGAAAGGAGGAAGTGCCACTAAGGCAACTGTAGCAAGCAGCTTCTGACCCAGCCACCCCGCCCTGAGAATGCTGTAGACTGAAAGCAAATTTCCTGAAGGAAGATAATTCCAAGTGGAATTTACCCTTGGCTTTCGGGACACTGAAATTCAGAAAGTGGAGATGTGTTTAGCTGTGAATAAAAGAATCCCTTATGTACTTTTATAAGGTGCTAGGTATTGCAGTGCCTGGGTGGCTCAGTGGGTTAAAGCCTCTGCCTTCAGTTCAAGTCATGATCCCAGGGTCCTGGGATCGAGCCCCATATCGAGCCCCATATCGGGCTCTCTGCTCAGCAGGGAGTCTGCTTCCTCCTCTCTCTGACTGCCTCTCTGCCTACTTGTAATCTCTGTCTGTCAAATAAATAAATAAAATTAAAAAAAAAAAAGAAATGAGAAGGGTTAGGGGAAAAAAAGGTGCTAGGTATTATATAAAAATCCAAAGGATCTTGCTAAATTCATTTTTTTCCCAACTTTGGCAAATGTTAATGCCCTTTGCCCAAATTTGATTACAAGCTTTATATATAAAGCCTAAAGCATAAACTTTTTTTTTAAGTTTTTTTTTTTTTTTTAAGATTTTATTTTATTTTGACAGAGAGAGATTACAAGTAGGCAGAGAGGCAGGCAGAGAGAGAGAGAGGAGGAAGCAGGCTCCCTGCTGAGCAGAGAGCCCCATGCGGGACTCGATCCCAGGACCCTGAGATCATGACCTGAGCCGAAGGCAGCGGCTTAACCCACTGAGCCACCCAGGCGCCCTAAAGCATAAATTTTTTAAAAAATTTTTAAATTTAAAAAATTTTTTTATTTTTATTTTTTTTAAGATTTTTTTTTTTTATTTCTTCATGTAACAGAGAGATCACAAGTTAGGCAGAGAGGCAGGCAGAGAGAGAGGGGGAAGTGGGGCTTGATTTCAGGACCCCGAGATCATGACCTGAGCTGAAGGCAGAAGATTAACCCACTGAGCCACCCAGGCGCCCCAGCATAAACTTTTTAACCTTTGTTTAAATTTTGTTATTTGATAAGTTATTTGACTCATTCATTTGTGAAGAAGTAGTGCAATGCGTTTCAGTAGTTAATAAATTCCCCAACTATGGAATCTGAGAGCTTATTCAAATTATTTTGTTCCACTGGAATTTGGTGGTATATTGCATCATTGGCTGGAGTTTGGTAACTTGTCACAGAATGCAAATTTTTATATTATGTTGGTGGAAATGAAATTTCATATTTACTCACTTTTAATTACCATTCAATGGGTAAAATAATCCAGGAAACCATGACAGGTGGTGTGACTGAGACAGGAAGAAGCCAGGCTGGAAAACCGAAGACCCATATTCGGAAAGTAGCATTTTAGTGCTTTCAAGCTGATGGAAAATTAATAGGTTGTTTTCTATAGATTTCCCCTCTTTTTCAAGTGGGGATAAGTTTGACATAATAACTCTAATATATGACTCAATTTTCAAAATTAAAAATTTAAGCATGACAATAGTTGTTCAGACAGCTTGAAACTGGTGGTGGTGGCAAGAGAGCAGTTGTTTTTAATAAGAAAATGATGGGGAAGATCAAAGAAGAGCAGGGATCAGGATGTGGGAGTGAGTTCTCTTTATTGCAAACTGCTTTGGAGGGAGGTGAGAGATGGAGATTAGAGATGATGAAGACCTTTCCTTTTGGCTTCTCTGATCTAGCCATGGATGATGAGAATCCCTCTGGATGAGCGTCAAAAAAAAGACATGGTTAAATGGGTAATAAAAGAAAAAGCAATTGCCCATAAATACTAAGTGTTTTAAGTTTGAAATTTTCCCTTAAAAAAGGAAAAAAAAAAGAAAAAAAAACCCCTTAGCTATTGCAGTTATCCTGTACAGCTTGTAAAACACAAGTTTCTCTAATGGAGCAGGTCCAGCAAGTCTTGGTTATAGAAAGAGTTAGGAATATTGTGAGAATCTGAAGAGTCCTGGCAAATATGTGCTTTGAGGCTCTAAAAAGAGCCCCAGAGGAGGGGAAAATATGCTGAAAAAAAAAATAGCAATAAAGTATTTTTTATGTTAAGAACAAAAAGACAGGAAATGTGTTTTTTTTTTTCAAATATTGTTGCATTTACTCCATCTGGTGAAATAAAATAAGACAGATATGTTATCCTCCACTGTTACACAAAAACACCACCAGCAGGCCAGTTAAATGGTGGAGAGCTGGTGTCCTAGGAACAGTATGTATGGCATTCTTGCCTCCTAGGCTCCCCCCCAAAATGCCAGCGCATGTCCTGTTTCTCTGAGGCCATCAAAAGTTTTTGGCTTGTAACATAGGTTTTTTGGTTCACAGAATAACAATTATGGAACTGTCATCATTATGGTCTAAGGAAACCTTCCCTGTTTGCTAACTTCCTCCCCAAACATGTTTTGCCCTAATTACATTTTTGTTGGTGGTTTAGAGAGGCCAAGGGAATGATTCCTTTCTAACTGCACCTTTCCTTTCCCAGAAGGCCTGCGCCCTTTCATACCCACCAAACTCACTTGCTCACTTGATTAAAGTGAGAGAAAACAAAAAAAACAAAAACAAAAAGCCACCCAAATAAGCCCTGTGAAATTAACTGGACGTTTTGTTTTTGTTTTTCCCCTGCAGGGATCACAGAGCTGGTGTGCGCTGTCAGGCGTCCACTCTTGGGGGCTCCAGGGGAACTAGACTAGGCACTAGACTAGGCGTGTGAGCGCGCCTGTGCTGCAGTACGTGGGGGTGTGTTCCCGAAACGTCCAACAGGCATCCCAGAATGTTGTGTGTTCCGGGGACCAGTGTCCATTGCTTGCGTTCAACTTTGAAGGGATCGATGACCTCCCAAAGGTTAGGAAACATAACATCCAGATTAATTCCTTCCCTGTGGCCAGACTGGGATCTTGCTAGGCCCTGTTGGCTGGAAGGCACTGAAAAGATGCCTTGTAAGTTTGGTTTAATGAATTTCTACAATAACCTGTGACATCTTCAGCAACAGCCCCCAGGATTTCACCCGCGGGCACGGGAAAGTTGGTCCCAGAGCCTGGGTTCTCCCCGGGGCGTCCTCGTCCCGGGGAGACCTGGCGCCGCCAGGTTCTGGGCGTCTGGGTTGTTTGTCCCAGACCAACCAAACCTCTCGGGTTCCGAGAGGGCCCTCCGACAGTCTTCCTTGGATGACCCGTCTACGGGACATTTGGGTTCCCCTTTCCTTCAGACATGTGAAGGGCGGCAGTAGAAGGAAAAAGAAATACCTCTTAAAAAAAAAAAAAAAGAAGGCAGGGAGCCGCGTCCCGGTGCGTTTCCGAGGACGCGGCAGGCGCGGCGGCGGTGCCGCGCTCCCGCCTCTCCCAAGTCTGGTGGGCGACTCCTCGCCCGCCCCCAGCGCCGGGACCCGCGTCCCCGCCGCACAGGCGCAGCGCGGCGCCTTCCAGTTCCCGGAGCTCGCCCCGGAGCCCCGCGGCCCGCTGCGCTCGGCTCGCCGCTTCGAGGACGCGCCGGCCGAGGCCCCTCGCCGCCCGGTCCGCCTGGAGGAGCCGGCGCGCCGGCGTGTGCTGCGGAGCGGGGAGAGGGGGTTGCTGCGGGGCCGGAGAGGGGGGGCGTCGGGCGCCCCAGCCTGCCCCCAGCTTCAGGTGCGACGACTGAGAGGGCTGGCACTTGCCCGCGGAGCCCCCTCCCGGCCCTTGACTTTCTTCGTGCCCTCCCTGAGCACCTCGCTCGTACCCGCGTGGCGCCGGGGAAGCTGCGGGAAGATTGCGCTGCGTGGGCAGGTAAACGGGCCGTGAGATGCTAAGGGAAGCTCGGGGAGGCTGAGGAGTCAGTTTTACGGGCTCCTTTCTCTCACCGAACCCAGATTACTCCTCAGTACCCTTACTGGGGGTGCTAGTATCCCCACTTCATGGAAGGGCAGCCAGAGATTAAATGGCTTCCCTGGGGCCATGGCAGTGGGGCTGGCGGCGGCCCTCTAATGCTGACCGTGGCACGCCCAGCTTTTGCCGCAGCCCAGCTGCCTCCGGTGAAAAGCGTTACCGTGGAAGCAACAATTAACGCAGGTGCCGAGGCTGTGCTCTCCTTCTTCAGTCCAGATGAAGTGGGAAAAGTGGGAGCACGCCCGTTCTCAGCCTCTTCTCACCTGCCTTTACCCCTTAGTGACCTCTGGCAGTCACCAGCGCCTAGAGCCTGGCAGCCCCTCCCCCACCCCTGATTAAAAAGAAATATATATATATGCATAATTAGACATATGCATAATTAGAACTCTTGCATATCCACCATCAATACTATATATCATAATATATATATTTATATTTATAATAATATTTATATATATATAAATTGACCCATATATATATATATATATATATTTCCAGCCTGAACTTCTCTAAACTCCAGCCTCCAGTGTTGTGTATTGAGCTCCCTGCTGGATATCTGTGTGCCCTTGACTTTTGGAAAGATGCTCAAATTTAACTTGTTGGAAGCTTTGCCTCCAAAGCTGCTCCATCCAGGGTACCCCTTTCCATCAAGAGAAATCCCCCCCCCCCAGCCCAAGGAGGTGCTTAGGCTGTTAACTTTGGAGCCATCCTTGACTCCTCTTACTTTCACACTCCAAATGGTGCTACTGGAAAATGCTTCTCTGTATATCCAGAATCTGACTGTTCCTTATGACATCTGCTACTACTGCTTGGGCCTACATCATCATCATTGCCCCATTAGGTTATTGTGATACCCTCTTAACTAGTCTCCATGTTTCTACTTTGCTCCCTGATAGTGTCCTCTGTGATCCTGCTCTAGCCAGAGTGATCCTGTTCTATAAGGGAGCTTAGAACCCCCAGTGACTCCCCACCTTACTGAGGATCTTAGTCTAAGTCCTTCACTCTGCACTCCTGAGTGACCACACCACCTCTGACCCTTCTACTCCTCCTCTCCTTCCTGCAGTCCTCTCCACTCCAGCCATGGTATTAGTCTTGCTTTAGGGTCTTTGCACTTGCTCATCCCTCTTACTGGAGCACTCCCCCCCCCCCCCTGCTTAGTTTTCTTCTGCTTTTCCCTGAAATACCATCTTCTGGGTAAAATTCCCCCTCCCCCACCACCTGTTTAACATTGTAAACCCATTCCTGCCATTTCCTTTTTCCCTGCTTAATTTTTCTCCATGGTCCTTATATACTCAATTTACTTTTATCCCCTTGTTGCTTCTGAACTTCCACAAGAATGTAAATAATATATATGTGGGTAAGGATTTTTAAAAATTGCTGTATCTCCAGTGCATAGAACGGTGCCTGGCACATGGAAGGCACTCAGTAAATACTTGTTTTATTATGAATGAACCCACAATAAAATGTGAGCAAGGGAGTGGCTCCACTATATACTAGCTCTATGATCTTGAGTAAGTTATTTAACTGCTCTAAAACTCAGTTTTCTGGTCTGTAAAATGATGGTAGATACTCCCTGACAGGGTTATCAATGTTATTAAATAAGTAAATACATATAAAACACTAAACACATAGAACACCATAAGTGCTCGTGATTTTTACTGATATATAGTATTGATGGTGGATATGCAAGTCAGATTTCTAATTATGCATATGTCTTCATAAGTCATTTCTCTATTTGTAGTGATACAATGTAAATAAGAATGTAGCATCTGAAATATTTTCTTTGTTTTTGATATTTCTTTGTACAGTACCTTGGAAGTGTGTCGTCTGTGTTCCTGCTAATAGCTGAGAGGGAAAAATCCACTTTTTGCTTGGCTTGTGTCAGCATCATTACACACCATCCTTGTCATCTTCCATGGAAAGAAGGAAGGGGAAATTAGATTCCTTGAGAGAATGTGAGTTATCCCCTTTTATTGATTTTTTCACAGAAATTCTTTTGAACATGTAAAAGGATGGACTGTTGGGTATGGGGTGGAATGGAGGAAGGGGCACTTAACTTAAACCTCAGGGGTTGGAAGTGGTGTTAGAATGGGGGTTTCCATTCAGCTTCCCAGCCTGTTTCCTTAGGCAGATCTCCCAAGGGAGGACTCACTGGGTGGGGGATGGGGAGTGTCAGGGAGTAGGGGCAGAGGATAGGATTGAATTAGGGAAATTGACCCATAGGTTCATTCTGCTCTTCCCTCTGGCTGGCCCAGCCTCCCATGGCTCCTCCTTCCTCTGGTCTGAACAACTGTCCCCTCTCTTTAGACTGGCAGCTGGGCCCCACTGCCTGCTCTCCTTGTGAGACACACTGTGTTTGCTGTGGAACTCCCCCACCTCTCCCACCCATGTCAACTCCAAGGGGACAGCAGTTGTTTGTTCTAGTCCCTGCTTTCTTTCTAGTTCCTAGGACAGGCCATTAATTGACAGAATGAGCCCTCATACTGAGTTTATTTACTTCTGCCAAGCAGCCCCTGACATTAACTGAACAGTCCTTGTGCCAGAACAGTTAAAATGCATATCCCATACCATCCTCACAACAGAACTCAGGGTGGTGTTGCTACAGTTTCCTTTTACAAATAGAAAATGTGAAGACCAGTGAGGTTAAGTAACTTGCTCAGGGTCACAGAGCTGCTGCTGAAAAATGGTGGTGCTAAGGACAGAATCCAAACAATCTGGGTCCAGGGTCCGAGTCCCAGCCATCTTTGGGATGAAGGTGCAGCATCGGGTTCAGTAAGCCTGAACCCCCAAATGTCTTAACGTTGAAAGGTGGCCAGAGACTAGCACGAATAAAATGTCCCTTTAGAGTTTCCATGGTCGCCAGGTGGATCCCGGGCTATAGCCAGCCTCCCTGGCGCCAGCGTGGGCCTGATACGGACCATCAGTCTGCCCCGTCTGCCCATCACTCTGCCCAGCAGAGAAGACTCTTCAAAAATGTCCTCCTTCCAAAGTTCCTGCTGCTGCTCAAATAACTCGAATTTTCCGCGTGGGGATAAGCCGCGGTCAGTGGGACCTGGGTGAACCACCGAAGGCCCTACAGATCGAGGCTGGAGTGGTCGCGGGGTTCCCCGGCCAGAGGCTCCGCCACTCTCCGATCCCCTTGGAAGACCCCGAGGGAGAAATCGCGTTAATTAGGAAACTAGAAACTGGAACTCCGACTCTGGGAACAGAGAACCCGACTGTACCGGGCCCGGGCACGTGGGTCTGTGCGGGGCAATTGGGCCCCGAGCCCTGGGGGACCCCGGAGGGAGGACGGGGCGCAGGGGCCACCGCGCGCCCTGCATTTAGGACGCCGGCATCTCACCCGCTCCTGGATCTCCTTTTTTCTATGCTAGAAAACCAGGAAACGACTTGGAGGCGGGTGGGTTCACCCTGTGAGCCGGTTTTTCTCAGTGGTTGCGGAGAGAGCGGATGTGGAATCCAGGCTCCCTGCCCTCCGCCCTGCCTCCGGATTTGCTTCTTGCCCCCGGGCTGCTTGCGTGCACTCGGGAACCCGTCTACCCACCAGGCCTTCGCAGAGCCAGTTTCTAAATGTAGGGAGAAATACAGAGGTTACCGAACACAAATTCATTGCGAATGTCACCGAATTCATGGGAGCTTTTGGTCATGTCATGCTTATGTGTGTTATTTTTAGTCAAGAGATACTAAAATCATAACCATTCATCCTGAGGGCTTCTGGGAAAATTTGGAGATTAAAATACCTGAAAATTCTGGTAATCCCTGTTCAAGTGAGTCAATTAAGAAGAATTTGTTTACCACCCCCAGGTAGAATCATAGGAAAGTCAATGAAGAAGTATGCGCAACCTCTGTAGTTCTATTTGGAAACTCAAAACCAACTCCCCGCCCTATCACCCGCCACCCCCCACCCCCCACCTCCCCATCTTTTCAGCATATTAATTGCCCTAAAATGTAGAGATTTGCCTTTTGCAGACGTTTGTTTTTGAACCGGTGTTTGCTTCAGTTTTCTTCCGTAGACGTTAACTGACACCGTGGAAGTATTAAAACAAAATAAACAAAAACCCCAGCTGATTTGTGTTTTTTTCTGTCTTAGTTATTGCATCTTGTACTCTTGGCTGATATTTTTAAAAAAGGCGGGGGGAGGGCTTCTTTTAAATGAATTTAGAGTAAAATGTAATTGAGATGTTTGGCAACCTCATGGTAAGACATAATAAGGAGCCCCAGGATACGGGCTAGAATTTAGTTCCGTTTCTTGCTTCATTACTCACCACTTGATGTGGCCTCTGACAAGTCGCTTCACTGTCCTGGGCCTCAGGCTCTCTCTCCATCAGTTACAAGGGGAGCATCTTAGACATCTACCTGCCTCCTGGGGGTGTTGTAAGGGTTAATGAGATATGTGGTGAGTGCTTTGATTCTAGGGTAAATGACCTGTACAAATAAAACATGATTACATCTCAGATTCTTCTTTGATTCATCTGAATAAATCGACCTTTCCTTTATGAACTCTTCCTGTTAAGTTTTCTACATTGAGTTATTTGAGTTTAAAGTTCTGTGTTGGGGCAGATTCAAACTCTGTATAAAAATCCTTGGCAGGTTATATTACCCAGGTTAGGGAGAACCTATCTGTTTGTTCACAGATATTGAATAACTTACTCTCCTTCTGCAATTCATCTTATGTATTCAACAAATGTTTACTGAAAATGTACTCCTAGGGATTGCCAGGGGTGTGAGGGAGTGCTGGAAAGAACTGCCTTGTATGCCAGCTGCTTGAAGACACTGTGTTAAACACTTTGTCTATATGATCTCACTTAATGCTGGCAATAGCTCCCTGAAACACAGGTTCTAGTCTCACCCTGTGTGTAGAATGCAAAGGGAAGAGTTTTTCAGTAATTCAGGAAGCCAGGGACTGCCAGAGCAGCATAGTCTTGTGAGGTCCCCTGCAACAGTAAGGGGCTACTTTTTTGAAACTTCTGATGGAAATTTAAGGTCACTTTTTTTTTTTTTTTTTTTAAAGAAAAGATTTTGCCAACGCTGCCTCAGCAGGCATGAAATTTAGCTATCTACGGTGTTTAACATCCTTAGACCAGGTGGTCCTGGAGTTAAGAGGATGTTAGAGAAAACTTACAATAAACAAATGTACATATAGGCAAAATATGATAACTCAGTTGGAATTAGCTAAATACTCAAAAGTGTGGCCACCATCCCTCCACCTCATTCCCCTCCCACACCCACATTCCCCCACTCACACCATAGGAAAAAAATCTGCATAAGCTTTTATGGGGTTACTACCTGGTGTTTAGAAGTTATCTAAAAGACAAAATTGTAAAGGTTTACGGTGGGCACACAAGAAAGCGGGCTGTGTATTCTGATTTAGTGAGGGAAAAGATAAACCTGGTGGATTAGGCCTATTTTGCATGAAACACAAAGAAAGATCCTTTAGGGCGCCTGGGTGGCTCAGTGCGTTAAGCCGCTGCCTTCGGCTCAGGTCATGATCTCAGGGTCCTGAGATCGAGTCCCGCATCGGGCTCTCTGCTCAGCAGGGAGCCTGCTTCCCTCTCTCTCTCTCTCTGCCTGCCTCTCCATCTACTTGTGATTTCTCTCTGTCAAATAAATAAATAAAATCTTTAAAAAAAAAAAAAGAAAGATCCTTTATTCATCCCTGGAAATGTGATCCACCAAATGCCAACTCACAATGCTGGACTAGAGAAAAGAAGCACATTAAGCCAGAAAGTACAGGTTTTTGTCTTCTGTTGTGGACAGTGAGGCCAGCTGCAACAGATTGCTTAGGAAGTTCAGTATTTACACTATAGTATGACGGTATTATACATTTGCTGCCTGCTGACAACGTGCTAAGTCATCAGCATTATTAAAGCGAACACCTGTATGCTGGATTGACAGTGTCCTAGTTTATGGTATCAGACATATAACATTGACACACACACACATATAACAGAAGCAGGTGTATATATGGGGAGCAGCGAGTGTTGAATGATTTAAGTATATAGGAATTAGTTGTGGTGCTTTCAATGCATGAGAGAATAGAAAGTGAGACATATGTGTCATTCATTCAGAGAAAGTAGTCTTGGGAGAATTAGAGGAAACTCCTCTCTTGCTTACAGTTACTTAGTTGGGAAAGGATTCTTGATCAGGAAACAGAAATGGGGATTTCAGAGTAACAGAGTCATAAGATGTTGGAATTAGAAGGGACTTGAGAAGTTTAAATCCAACTGTTCGTTTTATGATAAAGAAGCAGGGGCCCAGAGCCCTAGACTGGCTAGTTACTAGCAGATTTAGAACTCTAATGCAGATGCCCACTAGATGTGCTAGTCTCATCCGTATGAGAGGGGTTTTCTTGCTGTTGTTTTGTTGAATTTTATATTACTTTTTATTATGGAAATTTTCAAGTTATAAAAAAATACAATGTGTATTTCACCTCCATATATAATGGCGAATAACCCTCCGTATATATTGATGCCCCGTATATATTGCCTAGCTTTATGCCATTCTTACTTCATCATAAGAATCTATTCCCTTGGGGTTTTTTTGTTTGTTTGGTTGTTTTGTTTTTTAAAAGATTTTATTTATTTATTTGACAGACAGAGATCACAAGCAGGCAGAGAGGCAGGCAGAGAGAGGGGAGGAAGCAGGCTCCCTGCCAAGCAGAGAGCCTGCCTGATGCAGAGCTCCATCCCAGGAGCCTGGGATCATGACTTGAGCTGAAGGCAGAGGCTTTAACCCACTGAGTCATTGAGGTGCCCTTATTCCCCTGTTTTTATTTTTATTCTTTTCTGGAGTATTTTAAAGCAAATCTCAGCATCCATATTGTTTCACCAGTAAATTCTTCAGAATCAACTCTAAGTGATAAGCCTTTTAACAAATGCTATTCATATACCTCACAAAATTAACAACAAACCTTAGTATTATCTAATACTTGTATCTTGTTCACATTTCTTTAATAGTCTTAGGTATCTTTTTTGTTTTACTGTTGGTTTGTTTGAATGGGCATCTAAGTAAGGTCCGCACATTTCATGTCATTGTTATGGCTCATAAACCTCTTTTATTCTATAACTGTCTCTTATCCCCCCCCCCTTTTTTTAATGAGTTTTTTGGTAAAACCAGGCCATTTCTCCTTGTAGAATGTGCCACAATGTGTGAATTTGGCAGAATCCTTCCCTTGTGGTGGTGGTCACTTTGTTTCTCTAGAGTACGTATTTCCTGTAGCTTGGTGATTAGATCCAGAGTCTTGATTAGGTATAGGTTCAACTTATTTATGCAGGTATAGTTCTACTGGGCACGAATACTTCTATAAAGTATTATGTACTTGCTATGGCATCAATTCTTGAAGCACAAAATGTTTGGTTATCCTGATTTTGGTAATGCCAACATTGGCCAGTGGGCTCAGGGGGTGTCATCTTAATCTCTCCATCAGCCCTTCATTTAATGGTTTGGGATCTACTGATGATTGTTGCTTAGAAGTTCTGTTATTTCACTGGAGGTTGAAAATGATGTTGTTTTTTTTTTTTTTCCATTCTATCATTCATGTGCATTTACTAACTGAAATACTTTTTTTTAAAAAAAGATTTTTTCTTTATTTATCTGACAGAGATCACAAGTAGGCAGAAAGGCAGGCAGAGAGAGAGGAGGAAGCAGGCTCCCCGCAGCCCAGAGAGCCCGATGCAGGGCTCGATCCCAGGACCCTGGGATCACGACCCGAGCCGAAGGCAGAGGCTTAACCCACTGAGCCACCCAGATGCCCCTGAAATACTTTTTTTAACCTAAGGTTTTATTGATTTATTTGAGAGAGAAAGAGTGCAAGTGAGGACATGAGGCAGGGGTGTGGGGGCTGGGAGAAATAGAGGGGCAGAAAGACAAGCAGACTCCATGCTGAGTGGGAGCCCATGGGGCTCTCTGAGGGCTTCTCCAGGGGCTCACAGCAGGGCTCAATCCCAGGCCCCTGAGATCATTACCTGAGCTGAGGTCAGACTCTTCACCAACTGAACCACCCAGGTGCCCCTGGAATACTTCCTTAAATAACTTTCTCCCATTTACTCTTTGGCTCCCTTGAAGTACTACAGCATAGGAAAGAGAGTATAAATGCTTGAGTCTTTCTCTTTGGCTTTTAATTTCCAGGACAATGAATGGGGTATGATAGAGATTGCTGAGGTAGATTCAATAATTCTGGACAAGGTGTTTAGAAAGTATTTCTCAGAAGAAACAGAATTTGAGCTAGAACTGGAAAAATGTCTATGATCTTGATAGGCAAAGAAGAGAGGGGAGTCAGAGCATCATGATCTGAGCGAACTGCACAAGCAAACCAGAGGATGAGGTTGATGAACTGCTGTGACTAGATCATAGACCACATGAGCCTTTTGGGGAGGGGCAGGTCTCTCTCAATAGGTTGTGACACTCTTGGAGGAAGGATCTGTGTTTTCTTCTCCTTTGAAACTCCAGTGCCAAGAAAGTCACTTGACTGAACATTTTTTCAATAACTATTTGTTGACTAAATGAATGAACTTGAACTTTCTTTGAAGCTTGTATATATATATACATATATATGTATATATATATATTTTTTTTTTTCCTCTCATAGTAGCTTGTTTTATGTTCTTGATCAAAGAGCAAAAGTACAGGCTATTTTTCATTTAATAGAATGAGGGGAGAAAAGCAAATGATCATCTGAATTGATGTAGAATAAGCATTTGACAAAACTCAATACTTTTCATGATAAAACACTCAAACTAGAAATAAAAGGAAAATACCTCAACATAATAAAGGTCATATATGAAAAGCCCATAGCTAATGTCATACTCAGTGGTGAAAGACTGAGAACTTTTCTTCTAAGATCTGGGACAAGACAAGGGTGCCCACTCTCACCACTTTTGTTCAACATAATACTGGAAGTTCTAGTCAGAGCAATTAAAAAAGAATAAGAAAAAGCATTCATATTAAAAGGGAAGAAGTAAAATTACCTCTATTTCATAATCTCATACATAGAAAACCCAATTCCTTAAAAAAACCTATGAGAACAAATAAAAGTATTCGGCAGAGTTGCAGAATACAAAGTCAATTCCCAACAATCAGTTGTATTTCTATACATTAACAATGAAAAATCTGAAAAGAGAATTACAAAAACAATCCTATTTAAAATAGCATTAAAAAGAATAACATACCTAGAAATAAACATAATCAAAAGGTGAAAGATTTGCACACTGAAAATTACAAATCATGGCTAAAAGAAATTAAAGACACAAATAAATGAAAAAATATCCTGTATTTATGGATTGGAAGGCTTAATATTATAAAATATGCCCAGACTACACAAAGTAATCTAGAGATTCAATGCAATTTGTCAAAATCCTAAATGCATTTTTGTGTTAATAAAAAAAAATCCATCCTAAAATTCATATGGGTTCTTAAGAAACCCAAATAACCAAAACAATATAAAAGAGAAGAATATTGGATGCTTCATACTCCCTGACTTCAAAACTTATTACAAAGCTACAGTAATCAAAACAGTATGGTACTGGCATGAAAATAGATATATAGAGCAATGGAATAGAATAGAGAATGCAGTAGTAAAACCTCACATACATGTCAGATGATTTTTGACAAGGGTACCAAGGCCATTCAATGGAGAAAGGATAGTCTTTTCAACAAGTAATGCTGGGAAAAGTGCATATCTACATGCAAAAGGATGAAGCTGGGCATTTCCCTTACATCATATACACAAACTAACTCAAAATAGATTAATGATGTAAATGTAACAGCTACAATTATAAAACTCTTAGGAGAAAACAAAGGGGAAAATCTTCAGGACGTTGGATTTGACAATGATTTCTTGACTATGACTTCAAACTCATGGATAACAAAAGAAAAAAGTAGGTAAATCTGGCTACCTCAAAATTAAAAACATCTGTGCATCAAAGGACACCATCAACAAAGGAAACCCACAGAATGGGAGAGAGAGACTATTTGCAAATCAAATATCTGATGAGAAGTTAATATCCAGAATATATGAAGAACTCCTCCTATAACTCAATAACAACAGAAAGAAATAACCAATTAAAAAATAGGCCAAAGACTTGAATAAACATTTCTCCAAAGGAAATATGCAAACAGCCAATGAGGACGTGAAAAGATGCTTATGGAAATGCAACTCAAAATGACAATAGGATACCATTTTATACTTCTTACGGTGGCTACTACTTAAAAAAAGAAAAGAGACCCAACAAGGGTTGGTGAAGATGTACGCAAATTGAAACTCTTGTACGCTGTTGGTGGGATTGTAAAATAGTGCAGCCTTTATGGAAAACGTTATGGCACTTCCTCAAAAATCTAAAAATAGAATTACCATATGATCCAGCAATTCCACTTGTGGGTGGATACCCAAAAAATGAAAACAGGGTCTCCAAGAGCTATTTGGACACCCATGTCTATAGCAGAATTATACAAAATAACCAAAAAGTGGAAGTAACCTAAGTGTCTATCAAAGGATGAATAGATAAGCAAAAGGTAGTCTATACAACAGAATATTATGCATCCTTACAAAGGACGGAAATACTGACACATGCCACAACATAGATGAACCTTGAAGTTCATTAATGAACTTCACTGATGAAGTTCACTAATGAAGTTTTACATTAAGTGAAATAAGCCAGTCACAAAGAGACAAACCTGGAATGATTCCACATAATAGGCATCTACAGCAGTCAAATTCATAAAGACAGATATAGAATGGTTGTTGCCACGGACTGGGGCAAAGAAGAAAGGGGGAGTTATTGTTTAATAGGGGCAAGAGCTTTAGTTTTGCAAGATGAATTCTGGAGATGGATGGTGATGCTGCTTGTACAACAATGGGAAGGTATTTAACAGCACTGAACTGTGTACTTTAAAATAGTTATGATAGGGGCACCTGGGTGGCTCAGTTATTAAGCATCTGCCTTCAGCTCAGGTCATGATCCCAGGGTCCTGGGATTGAGCCCTGAATCAGGCTCCCTGCTCAGTGGGAAGCCTGCTTCTGCCTCTCCCTCTACCCCTGTTGGGGTTCCCCCTCTGGCTGTCTCTCAAATAAATAAATAAAATTAAAAAAAATAGTTACAATGATACATTTTATATGGCCCATATGTTACTACAATTAGAAAAACTTAGGATAAGTAAAATTCCTTGCCCCTATATACTTAGTCATATAATATGAGAGAGAGCTAGAGAACTTAAAAATATAATTCAGTGTAATACTCAACAAGGAAGAATCCCATTAAATAAATTTAAGTTCATTTATAATTTTTTTTTAAATATCAAAATCTTGAAGACAATGGAGGGGCGAAGAAGTGTTCCCATTAGAGGAGGCTAACAGACATGACAATTACTTGAAGTTCTGGGATCCTGACTTGGGTTTCAGAACACAGAAAACAGAACAAAACTATAAATGACATTATTGGGACAGATGGAAAATTTGAAAATGTATCGTAGGTTAGATATCATTATTAAATGTTATGTTTGTTGATTTTGGTAAGTGTGCTGTGGTTATGTTAAAGAAAGCCCCCATTCTTGGGAAATATACATGGAAGTATTTGTTGATAAAGGGGCATTGTGTTGCAGAATTACTCTGAAATAGTTTACTCTGAAATGCTTCAGGGGAAAAAAATACAGGGTGGCAGATGATAAAGCAAATGGAGGAACGTGCTAACAGTTGATGAATCTGCGTAAAAGGCGTACAGGTCTTTGTACTGTTCTTGCAGCTTTTATGTGTGAAGTAAAAAGTAAGAAAAATCAAATGCTGGTCATATGGTATTCAGCCACTCTGGTGTCAATTATGGATAGAGGGGCAGATAACAAAGGAGTAACACGTGACCCAGTCAGTGCCCTAGTGTGGCCTCGCTGGGTGAGTTTCGTACTTTATGACTTGCATTTTCTCTGTCAAGAAACATTTGGGGGGGGGGGGGGCGCCTGGGTGGCTCAGTGGGTTAAGCCGCTGCCTTCGGCTCAGGTCATGATCTCAGGGTCCTGGGATTGAGTCCCACATCGGGCTCTCTGCTCGGCAGGGAGCCTGCTTCCTCCTCTCTCTCTCTCTCTGCCTGTCTCTCTGCCTACTTGTGATCTCTCCCTGTCAAATAAATAAATAAAATCTTAAAAAAAAAAAAAAAGAAACAGTTGGAGGATTGACTTCATTAAATGGGTACTTTTGTGTCGGTCCCTTGATACATTAGCGGTTTAACACTGAGAAATCCTCCAAATATAGGAGAAAACCACTAGACTAAATTCTACGGATGTTCTTTTTTGACGTAAACAGATGATGTAAAATCAGAGTTAAAAAACCCCCATGTGCTCTGTGGCTTGTATTAGTCAGTGCTTGTGTTCGAGGTGACAGAAATGCAGCTCAAACTTGCTTTATTCATCAAATACTTATCGAGGGCCTTCAGTGTCCCAGTCCATTTTGCTGATACTGGAGAGAACAGAACAGGCTAGAAGCCCTGCCCTTTAGAAGCCCCCATTTTGGTGATGAAAAACAAACTGGCCAACATTAGACGAAGAAAGGACGGGGGCGATCTGCTGTGCTTACACAATGGGCATACTGGTCAGCCATGTCTGTGTCATAAACAGCCGTGCAAATCTCAGCGACACGTGACAGCCTTTGTTTCGCTCGCACATCTGTGGGTGGCGGGACCAGCTCTGCTGATCTCTGCTGAGCTTGCTCGGTGTCAGCAGATTTAGGGTTCAGGAGGCTGCTTGACTGAAGCTGTGGCTCGGCTCCGTGGGTGTCTCTCAGCTTCCCTGGAAGCAGGTGAGCAGAGGCACATTCTTCTCCTGGTGAGGGCAAAGGCACAGTAAAGCCCTCGTTGAAGACGGGTCTGCCAACATCCCATTAGCCAAAGTAAATCCCCCGGCCAAGCTCAAAATCAGGGAGCTGAGAAACATGCTCTCCCCATGGAAGTTGGGGAACGATCAAGTTGTAGACAGAGGGAGGAGTGGAAATTAAGGCCAATTATACGATCTGTCACATTGGGAAGTTCACAGCGTCAGACTGGCTGGAGGGTACCTCCTTATTTCCTTTTCTCTCTCTTTCTCGGTCTCTCTCCATGATCACTAGTCCTTGCTTCTTTCTGTGTGCTCTTGGCCACATTTTCTCCGGTTATCCCCAGGATCCAAAAAAAGGGGGGGAGGGGGAAGGATCCTTGTTCTTTGGGTTTTCATCTAATAAATCTCAAAGAAGGAAGGATTTTTTTGTGTGTGTGGTGCCTGCCTGGTTAAGATTAAGTGTTGAATTGAGGGTCCACCACTGTGGTCAGGGTACTGGAGTGCTCTAAGTGCTGAGACTTGAGCCGCATGTCCACTTCTGCAGTGGGCCCTGTGGCTGGCAGGTGCACCAGAGCCCCACAGGAATGCTCCTGGGTGGTGAGGGTTTATATTTTCCAGCAGAAAGAAGATGGCTGGGTAGAGAAAACAAGGTGTCTGTTTTCCAAACACCCAGTGCTCAGAATCTTGTTCGTAGAACAGAGTATTTCCTCAGCAAGGAAGTTAGGTGATCTTTGGCTACTTGCAGATATTCAGGGGGAATGTAACCCAAAAAGAGGTCTCAGATTTCTCTTTTATTTATTTATTTTTAATGATTTTATTTATTTATTTGAGAGAGAGAATGAGAGAGAGAGGGAGTAGCACAGTCCCTGCTGAGCAGAGAGTCCGAGGTGGGGGTAGATCGTAGGATCCTGGGATAATGACCTGAGCCAAACGCAGAAGCTTAACCAACTGAGCCACCCAAGGGTCTTCTAATTTCTCTTTTAAAACAAGTTCTGACTACCAGCATAAATATGTTTCAGACAGGGTTAGTTTCTGCTAACATTCTGTTCATTAGGCTTCTCAATGAGCAAAATATTAAACTAGAAAACAAGATACAGAAATTGCCCATTTCAAACCCAACAGTGAGTATTTGATTCTTTTTTTTTTTTTTTTAAAGGTTTTATTTATTTATTTGACAGACAGAGATCAGAAGTAGGCAGAGAGGCAGGCAGAGAGAGAGGAGGAAGCAGGCTCCCTGTCGAGCAGAGAGCCCGATACGGGGCTTGATCCCAGGACCCCGGGACCATGACCTGAGCCGAAGGCAGAGGCCCTAACCCACTGAGCCACCCAGGTGCCCCCCGAGTATTTGATTCTTAAGCAGAAGTGGAACCAGGTACCAGCCTTCCAGCTGCAGAGCATGTCCTTCTGTCAGTGGCTCATCCAAAGCACTGACTGCCAAGCATCCGGCCCTGGGGCTCAGCTCAACTCCACCTAGTCTGAATAGATCACAGGAGGCTTGTTCTCCTTCCTAGTGAAAGCTTTAGTCACCAGCTGGTTTGGTTCTTGACAAGGAGATGGGCAGGAGTTTCTGAAAGAGGCATCTTATCTCTAAAAAGAGACACAAACCTCTGGACATTGGTGTTTGAGGACATGATGCTTCAACTGTCTTGTGATTATGAGGAGACAGAACCGACGCCCTGTGATGAGGTGGGGAGGTGAAAAGACCCTGGGTCCATGGCCATGTCGCTGAGCCATTGAATCAATGAACTCTGGAACAGATCATCCTCTGGACTTACGTTGTGTAAGAAAATAAATTCCCCAAGCTTAGGCCACGTTTAGTTGGGTCTTCAGTTACTCACTGATGAAGGCATCCTAATGGAAACAAAGAATTCTTGTGGTTCTCTGCAGCTTCTTTTTTACTTGGGGTTGAGTAGTTAGCAGGAGATGGGACTTAGGCACTACCATAACTGCATCCATCCTTCTCTCTAAAAATGGATTCATAAATGAAGATACAGTCCTTACCAAGACACATGTAGAATGTTAGGATTGCAGGTAAAAGGTGGAGTCTAAGGTACAACAATAACTCTGGCTACCTATTGTTCTGTTACTTAGTTTGCCAAAAATATCTTGTCCTACCCTGTGCTCTTTTTAAAAAAAAAGTGATTTCCCATATCTGTTTTAAAAACCTCAATATTAGGGCTCCTGGGTGGCTCAGTGGGTTAAGCCTCTGCCTTCAACTCAGCTCATGGTCTCAGGGTCCTGGGATTTAGCCCTGCACTGGGCTCTCTACTCAGTGGGGAGCCTACTTCCTCTTCTCTCTCTGCCTGTCTCTCTGCCTACTTGTGATCTCTCTCTGTCAAATAAATAAATAAAATCTTAAAAAAATAAAAAACTAAAAACCTCAATTTGAGAAGAGTTACATGAGAAGGAAAGCATGCCACTTATTCAGAGGTTTTCTCTCTCATTTCTCTTTCTTGCAAGAGGAAAATCAATGAAGGATGAATTATTCCCACCGCCAGTCTCTCATCAATTCTAAAGTTGAGGGGGAAAGTGTTAGTTTTGTCAGAATGAAGAAATCGAACTGAAAAAATTGACAGTGACTGTATTTTAGTCTTTCTTTGTGTTGTGCTTTGGTTCTCTTCAAGTACCCATTTTAAGCTCCTTGTAGTTTTGTCGAGGTGGGAAATTGTTTTATGAGATGGAGCTTCTATAATCACATGGTCTCATCACCCCAGATTGCTGTTAGTACTGGTGGCATCCTCTTGAAAAGGACATTCCAGTTAGCCCTGCCATATGGCGTCTCTTAGAGGGTCACAGAGTTGGGTATCCCCCATTTCTCCTTGGGATGAGCAAATGTGTTGGATTTTTATCAGTCTCAGCTATACTCTTTGGCTTTAAAAAATAATTACAATCTTGTTACTCTTCTGAAGCCTTGCCTCTTTCAATATTGATCAAATCCCAATGAAGGGGAAGCCCCTGGTAAAATGCTGTGTTGCCTTACTCATTCTTTTCAAATGACACACGTTTCATATTTAAAATCAGAAAGTGAATTTCCTTTAGGTCACAAATAAAGTAGTCACCTTCTTTGAAGACCCTTGGCAAGAAGGGATTAATTTTTTATTAAGATAATTCTTTTTAGATCCGTTTTAGGTTCATAGAAAAATTGAGGAGAAGGTATGGAGGTTTTCCATATACCCTCTGCTCCCTGCCCCCCCCAAGTTCCCCCATTATCAATATCCCTCTCCAGAGTGGGACATTTGCCACAACTGATAAACCTACAGTGACACAGCGGAACCTTCCAGAGTCCACAATTTATGTTACAGTTCACTCTTGGTGTAGTATATTCTACGGGTTTGGATAAATGTATAATGACATGTATTCTTCATTATAATATCATTCAGAGTAGTTTCACTGCCCTAGAAATCCTCTTGGTTTGCATCCTTCCCCACCCCCAATCCCTGGCAACTGCTAAACTCTTTGCCATTGATTTGCCTTTGCCAGAATGTGATATAGTTGGAATCATATAGTAGGTAGCCCTTCCTGATAGGGTTGTCTCACTTGGTAATGGGCATAGAAGGTTCCTCTTAAATGTTTTTTTAATGTCTCTTCATGGCTTGATAGCACATTTCTTTTAACTGCTGAATAATATTCCATTATCTGGATGTACCATAGTTTATTTATACACTCACCTATTAAAGGACACGTAGTTTGCTTCCACATGTTGGCAGTAATGAGTAAAGCTGCTCTAAACATCCATGTGCAGGTTTTTGTGGATATAAATACTCAACACCTTTGGGTAAATATCAAGGAACACAATTGTTAGTTAGATCATACAAAAAGAGTATGTTTAGTTGGGTAAGAAAGCAAGAAATTTTATATTCCGCTGATCGGTTAATTTCTGAGTAAAGAATAGACAGTGCCCTCAAAAGTGAAGAAATAAGGTTATCGAGGAGGTAGGAGACAATCTTATTCTAGTATGAACAATTTTTCTTTCCTAAATATAAGCCATCTGCTGTCCTTCTATACCAGAAGCAAGAGGGAGTGAGATGACTGGAGGAAAGGGCAGCTTAGGATGTTTGCCTCTGAAGACATTCCTCCAGTGTGCCCGGCAGGGTTAGATCCAGGGAAGCTGAACCACTATGTCTGGTACAGAATACGAGCTTTATTACAGGGAGTTGATTTAAACAGTTTATGTAAGGTTGTGACTTCTGCGCCTGGTGCAGGAGCCTGAAGTCAGCAGAGCAGGTAGTCAATCAGGAATGAAAGACATGAAGTGGGGAAGAGCAAGGACATCCTGGAACCTAATGATGAGGATGGACTGGAGATTGCATAGGTCTCTCATCACTCCTGCGCTTTCAGCTTTGACAATGGGAGTAACCTGCAGGAGCAGCTGGTGGCCTTCGTCTTGGATCTCAGCCTGCACCTGGGCTGGAAATCCAGGAGGCTGGAGGAGATCTGGAGAAACTGGAGGAACTGGAGGAGCTGCAGGGTGAGCTACCATTCTCAATTGTCTCCCAAGATCTTGTGGGACCTGTTACCTGGCAGAACTACAGAGAGGGAATTCTGGGAAATGTAGTCCCAACTTAGCTAAGTTGACAGGGTACGAATGTCCCACAGTTTCACAGCTGCACAGAGATGGAGGAGGATCTTTGCAGCACCGCAGGAGTGAACAATAGGAAACATCCTAACTGTCCATCGGTTGCAGAATGACATGAATAATGTGATACCAGTTGTATAAATTCAAAAAAACAAAGAATATACCACACATTGCTTATGAAAAAAAAAAAATGAAAGAAAGGATACACCATAAACTCAAAGGAATGTTGCTGTCAGAGGGGAATTGAACGGGTTTTGAAATGGTGGGAAATTCAGAACTATTTTTTAACACTCTCTTTTTTCTTTTGAGAAAGTAATAATACATAGATTCATTACTTTTTTTAATGTGGTAAAATAGAGATGACAAAATTTAGATATATTACCTTTGTAACTGAGAAGCTTCTTATGTTATTTTCAGGGGTAATGTTCTCATTGTGAGAACACGATTATATAGTCTACCCTACTCTGCTGGAAAGGAAAGAATACGAAGAGACAGAGCCAGGCAGATATTTGGAAGTAGGGAGTAGGGAGGGAATATTTTCCTTCTCTCCCTCTCTCCTTGCCAGGAGGGCTTCTAGTAAAACAGAAAAGCCAGGGGTTAAAGCCAAACATTGTGTCATCATTATTGATATTCAAGAATTAGATCATTATGGCTAGCCAGTAGTGTTAGATTGTTGGTTTGCTTGTTAAAATTTGTTTGTCTTTTTGAGCTGTGTTGCTAGGTTGAATGAAAACAGTTCCCTTGTATGAGGGAGGCAGAGAGAAGGGTAGCGTGGGCAGCCTCACACATTGCAACTGTAGCTACCACCCACGTTGCTTCCATTGATTGTCACTAATTTGAAAACACGTCTGGGAATTCCGCTGGTGGGATACTTTTTGTGTGCTGCTGTATTGATTTTAGGAACATCCTGATCCTAAGGAAGACAGGTCAGGATTTCATCCTTCAGTCATCCAGCAACCTCACAGAGTGGAAAGCAAAAGAATTTGGCATTGGGTAAAATCTCTTTCTGCAGCCAAATGGTGGGTGGTTTCTAGGTTCAGAAGCCTGCTCGTTTCCTCATGTATGGAGCTTGCCTTCATCACTGTGGCCAGAAGTGATTTTTCTTTTTCTGAACTCCTAGGGGCATGTTCATATCTCTGTTGTGACATTTATTACTGGAATTATATTCTTTGTATACATGTTACCTCTTCTATAAGATTAAAACTCCTTTCATTCTGGAACTTCCCATTTATCATCCCATTACCCACAGCACGCTAGTACTGAGTGCTTGTGTTTAATACGTGGTTAGGAAAAATATTTGTACAAAGAATGAAAGGGTCAGAAAATTGATTTGGGTTCTTTAAAAAAGAATGTTTTCAGAGGCTTTTGCTGACTCTTCGGGTGAATGAAGAAAACAAAAAGGCAACACATTTAAAACGATGAACACTTGATGTGAATGTGTTCTGGGAACGCAGATTCATTAAGTTGTTACAGGATGTCATCAATACATTCATCAGCACTGAAAATAAAATAAAATAAAATAAATCCACATTTTTTTAGAGATGAAGGTTGTTTCTGATTATTTCCTTTATAATCGTAATACTGCTTTATAAAACTGCATCATGATCTCCCTCTTTCCACTTCAGTGTTTCCTCTAATTCATTCTCTATTTCCTCACTCTCTAAATTGTTAAAATAAAGTAAATCACCATTTTTTTTTAATCACCTGGGGATTTGTTTTCTTTCAAAAAGGATGTAGGCATCCCTTTTCTGTTCTGCATCTCACTGCTCCATGCTTTCATTTCATGCAATAAAGATCTTTACATTTTTCCATGCTTGCCTTGGTTTTTTGATCAGGGCAATAAACCTTAACTCATGCTCAGTTAGGATTTTGCCTTCTGACAGCAACCTGCTATAAGAGGCGGCTTCCAGGAAAATAGCACTCTCTAATGCAAACTGAAGTCTGTGGTCTTACTCCCTTCTACTCCGCTGCCCCTTTTCTTTCTTCACTTGCCAAATATTTCCTGACATAAATATTTCGAGAAGTCATGACCCATAAGACAAAACTTCAGGTTCTGAGCTTATCACTTGATGTTGGTCATGCTGCTGGCCATACCTTCTTTCATTCCAAACTGATTAAGTTCAGGTTGGCTTAATGTATGTTCTAGAACTTCAATCATGGGTGAAGTGCTGTGTTAAATCAAGTACAAAAATGAATAAGAACAAATCTCTGCCATCATGGAGAAGATAGTGAACCCTCTAAGTATACCTTGAAGGACAATTTATGCAGAAATTTAGTCCAAGGCAAAGGTCTTCAAATAGTTCTGTTCTTGTGCCCCCCTTAAAAGAATAAAGCAAAATAGAAAAACAAACAAACAAACCAACCAACCAACCAAAAAAAACCACCAACCCCCCCCAAACCAAAGTAAAACAAAATAGGAAAAAAAACAAAAAAGAATAAAACAAAATTAAAACTATGCATTTCTGAACACTTTGACGTTGATGTCTAAAATTTTTCCTCATACAGTTAAATCATTGCAGAGATACAGCTTTATGCTTGTGCCAGTGGACATGGGCTGTGGCTTCTCCTAAGAGAGTGGGGACTGGGAAGGACCTCCCCCAGTCTTGATGGAAGTCTGTGCATCTTCTGATGTGCTGGAATTTTCTTCCCTCTGGGGTTCCTCCTATTTGCTTGCTTAAAAGTGCTTTTTCTCAGGGCTGCATGGTCTTGGGAAGGAATCTTTGGTTCTGTAGGGATCCCCATTGGCCTCAGATTCATCATCTCTAGATTGGGAGTAGTAGTACCTACCTCTGAGTATGGAGAAGACTTCCTGAAACAGCAGCTCAAGGGGCTGAGCTGGTGCCTGGATGCCGGCGCCTGGCAAACATAGGGTTCTAAAGAGCTCCCCAGCTCTGTTATCTGCCCCTGTGGCTGCTCTGTTCGCATCTTCACTGCCTCTTGCCTATCACAACAGGTTCTTATCCGGTTGTCCAAGGCCACTCATTCAGGAAAACAGTCCACATTCTCTATGAAGTCTAAACTCTTTAATTATGGGGTTTGAGTTTTTCATGATCTGGCTCCAAGCTCCATTTCCGATCTCATCTTCTGTCTTATTACTCCCACTCACCCTGGTGCCAGCGAACTGGGGTTGCCTTCACACGGGCACAGCCCATTCACAGATGCAGCCTGATGTTATGGAATACCAGTTATGTGCCAGGTGTGGCATCCTGTGTTCTAAGTGCAAAGATGAAAAAGCACCTCTCAGATCTTTCAGAGCTGGCATTCCAACTGGGGAGAGCCCTCCAACTCAGTTCAGTTGGAGTAGGAAGTAACCCTAGGACCTGTGGTAGGCGCTGTAGGGGGAGCTGAGCTGTGTCAGAGGCCTGGGGCATGTCACCCCACAGGAGGTACATGAGCTCTGCCTCGTTTTCTAGGCACTTAGTGGCGTTGCAGGTTCATCGACTCTGTTCTTTCTGCATTCCATTTCTTGACTCAGTTGATCCTTTAACTTTGAATATTCTTTCCTCTTCCTGTTCCTGCTTGGTGAAAACTTCCACAGGTTTAAGAGCTAGCTCCAATACTCACTCGATTGTGAAACACGCCCTAAAGCTTCTGGTGCTCCTCTAGTTCACACTTTTCACCTTTGCGGAGTAGTAATACTGTTATAACCCCCCTGTGGGCAGGAACCACCTCTCCCTGGGCACTTCGCCTACAGTAGGTTCTCCACAAAATTTTGATTCATTGATTGATTATTGAATAAGAAATAGATCTCTCTTACTGCCTAACTCCTACACATCCAGGAGAATTTTTCAAAGGTAAGCTGTGAGAGAAGAGGCCATCTCCATATTTTTGTTTTATAAAGATTTATTTATTTATTTATTTGACACAGAGAGAGAGAGAGAGATCACAAGTAGGCAGAGAGGCAGGCAGAGGAGGAGGGGGAAGCAGGCTCCCCGCTGAGCAGAGAGCCCGATGTGGGGCTCGATCGCAGGACCCTGAGATCACGACCTGAGCTGAAGGCAGAGGCTTAACCACTGAGCCACCCAGACACCCTCCATATTTTTGTTTTATAACCAGATATGTTAGAGAGAGATATTGGTGTAGTCGCTAATGACTCTGAGCCAGGGCTAAGGGGGAGCTGGAGGAAACAGGACTCTGCTCTTCTCACACCTGCTGTGGACTAGAAGCTGCTTTGTGGGTGGGGGGGTTGGTTTTCCCCCTGTTTGTGGAAGGTATTTTCCCTTTCGTACAGAACGTCATTGTAGGCCGCAAGTGAATTTGTTCATACCCAATATCTGTGTCTTTAAGGGTACCATCTGGGGGTACCTTCAAAATACCTGTGTGTTTATATATGTCCGATTTCCTATAGAGCATACACGAATAAGGACATGTCAACAAAATAAATTAACTGTTGCATTTACATGGTGTGACACAGACTACCCACCCAAATTAAAAAAGGAAAATCACACTCAATTATTTTTTAAATTTTCAACTTATTTATGCTGTAATGTATAGCAAGATATTTAACTTCTTCCATTTCCCTTGTACTACATCATGTTTTATCCATGCATTGTCAAAGAAAGAGGGGATTCCTGGACAGTCGTTGATTCACGACTACAGGTGACCTATGCTCTGAGGCAAACTCAGTTCAGTTGGAGTAGGATTGCCGTGGTGACAACAAGATAGACTATTTGCCATCAGGACACGTGGCAGCTCTCCTCATGGCTACTGGGAGGGCAGACAGTGTCTCCTGCTTGTGCTGTGCCCCACTCCTCCTCTCCAGGAATGTCCTGTCTCTGTTCTTGGCATAGTCATCTCCTGATTATCCAATCCGGTCCTCTTTGAGTCAGGTTAGGTCACCTCTTATCCCTCTTTCTACCCACTTCCGTCCATCCGTTTCTTGTACCCATCCTCACAGCCTCTCTGCTTTGTGTCCTTCTTGCCTCGGACTTTGCTCAGACTTTACCGTTCTGGGGTGGATTTCTGCAGCAGCTTGAGCCTTATCCCTCTGTCTCTGAACTTTTCCCTTCCCCCATTTATCATGCTTTCTATGGCCAGAGTGATTTCTTTAAAAAAAAAAAAAAAAAAGCATATAGGGTAATGTCTCCCAGGATAAAGACCTTTATTAGCTGGCCTTTTTCTGTTTCTGCAGGGCATGACCTACCACTTCCCCAAGTGCACCTTCGCCCCGTCATGCTAGGTTACTTTTAGTTCCCACCTGTGTTCTCTTGTGCTCCTGTGTGCTGTGTTCACTGTTCCCTTCTTGGATGGGTCCTTCTCTACTCTGTGTGTCGGCTAAGGCTAAGGCTGATGCTGTGTCAGGATCAACTCTAAGGGTTCCTTGATATGCTCTGAGAAACATGACTTCATGAATGTGAAATGTTTGGGTAAATTAAAGGAAAATATCTCATAAGTTGAAACAAAAATGTCTTCTAGAATTCTTCCCTTGTTCAATTAGGTGCCAGTGGTTTTCGGTGGCAGATGAGATACACACACACACACACACACACACACACACACACACACACTTCATATTGAGGTAAAAATTTTGGTAGATGCATCTGTATCACCCAGTGGTCTATGAGGACGAGGTTTATGGTGTGTTAGTCCCCTTAGTGCCCAGCAGAATGCCAGGGAGTACAGGGTTGTACAACAGATAAGGAATGAGTGAGTAAACCCTGAGATGGAATGAGACAGTTAATACACGAATGGAGGACTCATGCTCAGATCCTGTATTTATCAGCCTTCTTTCTCCTGCTGCTTCTACAGTGAAATATCAAGAAGTTCTCTCTACATTTTGAAGTTCCCCTTACTGAATCACAGCCCAAGATAGCAGGGAGTGTATTAGTTTCTAGGTGTAAATAACTTGAACTCCTAGTTCAGTTGGCTTAAAAGATTAGTAATTTATTATTTTAAACTACAGAACATTCAGAGAAGTAGGCAGTTTCAGAGTTGGTCTGTTCAGTGGCACAATAGTGTCACCAGGGATCCAAGTTCCATGTTTCTCTTCCGCCATTTTCATCCACTTGGCCTCGCTTCCCTTGTAGCAAGACAGCCATGGTAGCTGGACAAGCGCTTTGAGGTACAAACACAGGTAGGGGCAGAAATGGGATTTTATTGACCAGATCTAGGTCATGTGTCCTTTCCTAATTTCATCATTCATTGCTATGTATGCCAAAGACCAAACAAAGTTCACCCCTTCGCCCTGGGCCTTTACTTAGGAAGAGTATGGGTACCTGAACAAAATCACAGTCTGTTCAGCAAGAAAGAAAGGACAATGGCCAGTGGGGAGGACTTTCCAGTATTGTCTTATTGTTTTCCATACACAACAACAACAACATCAACAAACACTCTCTTTCAACTGAGAGGCTGGGTCAACAGTTGCCTTCATTAAGGATATTGTTTCAGCTCCTACCTCTCAGAAGTGAAAAAGTGCCAAGAGAAAACTGAAACCAATGGTGAATGTCCCGGAACAAAGAACAAATGTTACTCCCTGGAAAGAAAGTTTTTGATGTTATAAACCTAGCTGCTTTTATTCTCTAGCTTCCAAAATCCATAAAAATGCTCCTAAGCGAAGTTAAGTTCCAAGTCCATAAAAATGTGATTTATCATTTACAGCATGACATTTATAGTCTCCCTTTTTGGTCCTGGCAAGGGGAAACTGAGAGAAAGGTGTGAAGACTCCTAGTCTTTGAAGATGACTAATGACATGGTATATGGTTACTTACATTCCTGAAATATAAATATGCAATTGCATCTACTCAAGTCTAACTAACAAAGGAGGCCAAGTACAATTTAACTTATAATGTAAGTAATAAAAATTTAAATATGCTGCCTTATAATTAATGAAACACACATCATCAAACAGGCACTAAAGCTTGAATGTTGCTGTAGAACTGACTCTCAGTGGTACCTGGGCTGCCTCCTGGTAGGTGTCATCGTGTGTGTTTGTATGTGTGTGTAAGTATGTGGTTGTGAGTTCTGCATTTCTGTATACCATCTTACACACTTTTTAATATTATAAATAAATATAAGTTAATTTACATAATATGATATATAAACAAATATAACACAGCAATATATTAATTTATAGAATTATTAATATATATTATAATAATATATCAATGTATATGATCAATAATTTATATGTAATATATAAACATATATTACATATAAATATAATTTATATTATATATTATATAATATATAAATAAATAAATTAATATACATTGCTCGATTTCCAAATCCATGCTCATACACACATCCACATTTTGTGAAAGTTTTTCTGGTGAATCTAATACAGCTACAGACTTGAGCTCCACGTTTTACAAAGCTATGTGCTATTTGGCTCCTTTTAAGCAAAATACTTTGGCAGAGTAACTCTAGTGACTATGTGTAGATTCATATTGGGAGCATCCAGTCTGTTGATTTTGTGAGTTTTATTGTGGGAGGAAAGTGGAGGCTGGAGAATTAATGGTTGGCTTTTGCTTTAAGTAGCCAGGTAATTACCTCAACTCTCCATTTTACATTATCTGCATTGATGCTGACTTTATCTATGCAAAGAGTAAAAGCCAATCAATGGATCAATCCACAAAGATGTGCTGCTCAAGGTTATATTAGGTGAAGAGAATTGTGTAAGGGGCTCAGGGTGGTGACAAGCACTAGGTACTTAAGTGAGTGCTAAGGAATAGAAAAAAAGTGTAATTTTCCTCAAGTGGCTTATGGCAGGCAGATGAGAATGTTTCATATGAAACAATTAGAGCACAATATAAGACCGGGAGAAATTTCAGGCAGTGGTGCACCTACGTCCCATGGACCTGAGTTAGGTCAGTATCAGAACAGAGTAGCTGGGTTTGGAAGTTTTATGGGATCTGGGTCCAATGGTGCACTTGTTGGTTTGACTTCTGTGTCCTGAAGTATAACTCCGAAGTGCCTTGGTAACCTTAGGATGTTTGAAAATCACCCACTTGGGGCTCCTGGGTGGCTCAGTGGGTTAAAGCCTCTGCCTTATGCTCAGGTCATGATCCCAGGGTGCTGGGTTCGAGCCCCGCATCGGGCACTCTGCTCATTAAGGAGCCTGCTTCCCTCTCTCTCTGCCTGCCTCTCTGCCTACTTGTGATCTCTCTCTCTCTGTCAAATAAATTAAAAAAAAAAAAAAAAAAGAAAGATAAAATCACCTGCTTGAGGATAAATTTCCTAACTCAATTGAGGAGTTATTTTGCTCTTTTCATCAGCAAAGAGGTAGGGAAATGTGTTATGGTAATAAATGTAGCAGTTCCTTGTTTATGGTTGCTAAGGAGAGCTTAAATATGTTAGATGTATAGGTGTATTTTGCTAGAAACATAAAAATAAAAAGAAGAGAAATCTATATACTTCTATAACATATTTAATACATTTTTTTTTTTACAAATCATTTGGCCAGGAAGAGTGAGATAGTTGAGTAAATTATCCAGAAATACAAATAAATTTTGAGGTGTTTTAAAGGATTCAGAAAAGTACTTTGAAAAAGTGACTTTGTACCTAGACTTTCCTAGGGGGAAGACTCAGGAACATAGAAAAGAAGACACACACACACACACACACACACACACACACACACGCACACACATCCCTGTATTGTACCCACAATACAGAGCAATAGAGAAAAAGTAAAGTATTGATCCTCCCCCCATCCTTTTTCTTAAAGGAGGCTCCAGGCCCAGCATGGAGCCCAATACCGGGCTTGAACTCACAACCCTGAAATCAAGACCTGAGCCGAGATCAAGAGTCGGTCAATTAACCAACTGAGCCACCCAGGTGCCCCTTGATCCTCTTTTTTAAAAATGGAAAGCTTCTAAGAGAAGACGAGAAAAAGGCAATGTCATAGTATATAGATACATTCCTTAGAAAAAATGGTCTCTTCGACTCCTGCAGGAAATTCAATAGAAAGAGGAACCAAAATAAAGAAGGGAACTTGCCTTTGAAAAACTAAATTGATCTTGATTACTCATACTTAAGAGCTTCAAGAGAACCAGCACTTCGTAGTACCAGCACTGACGACGATGGCAGGGCAACTGATTATTTTTCAGAACTTATCTGTGATAGACAATAAGTCTGTAATTTAGAGAAAGTATGACCCTTAAAAGTGTGTCATTAGGGGAAAAAGTAATCATGGATTTAATCTTCTAAGAGTTTAAAGAAGCCTTGGGTGGTGACAGGCTGCTAGTAAGTGTGATCGGACTATCTTATCTCTTACTGCGTTGGGGTAATGGGATTGGGAGGGCAAAAGGAAATGACAGATTTTATCTATATTGATTTTAACAAGAATTTTGGTTTTGTTTCTCCACAATGAAATTGCGAAGTGCAGTTGGCCCTCCAACTTTTTGCATTCCATCCATTAATTGTTCAGGACTAAAGATGTCAGGGAATGCCTTCTTTAACAATCATTAACACCTGCTTATAAAAATCTGAATATATGCTGATTTGGGGCTGCAGAGAGAGATAAAAACCTAGTCTTTGCCCTTGAGGGGGTTTATAATCTAGGGGGTGAGAGACCAACATAAACAAATAACAATGTAAAGGAACATTATATTGAACTTCATTTGTGTGATAAATGGCACCTTGAAGAAATAACTTTTTCTTAAAGAATTAAGTTAAAGATTATTGTTACTCTCTCAAGCCTCTACAAAAGATGTTGTATTTTTACTTTTACAGATAAATTACTAGTTTATACTAGAAGTCTGGTTATAAGAAAAAATCAACAGCATTTTAAGAGATCGAAACAGTAGACTTGGAGGGCTTTGGGGATGATGTTGGCCCTCCCATCCTGTACTTTTCTAGAACAGTGCTTCTGAGACCCGAGTGCAAGGAATCACCTGCGATCTTGTTAAAAGGCAAATTCTGAGTCAGTGGTGAGTGTGGGGTCCAAGAATCTGCATTTCTAGCAAGATCCCAGGTGCTACTGGTGCTGCTGGCCTGGGAACCAGACTTTGAGTAGTAGCCAGAGGCTAGACCATACTGAATTTACAAATACCAGATGTAGAAATCATCAGGCCTGGCATGTAAGTTCGCGTTGGTTAGTTTATCCTCTTGAATCCTCAGACCAAAGGACATAGGAAATTTTGAGTCAGAGATACAGTTAAGAGGAAATTAATCTTGCAAGAAAGGATGAGAAAAATGATGATCATGAAGCATTAAAAAAAAAGGAAGCTGGAGGGTGATTTAAAAATGCATCTAAGGGGTGCCTGGGTGGCTCAGTGGGTCAAAGCCTTTGCCTTCGGCTCAGGTCATGATCCCAGGGTCCTGGGATTGAGCCCTGCATCGGGTTCTCTGCTCAGCAGGGAGCCTGCTTCCTCCTCTCTCTGACTCCCTCTCTGCCTACTTGTAATCTCTGTCTGTCAAATAAATAAACAAAAATTTAAAAAAACCCATGCATCTAAAATATAGACTGTTACACAGAGAGTTTAACAGCTTTGTTAGATTTGCGTGTAGTGGACATGCATTTTGGCAGGACTGAGTTACATGCAGGATAGAATTATTTCTCAATAAGGATGCGACCTCCTGAATGGGCCATTTGAACATTTGAATGTCCTTCCTCCTTCCCCCAGGATGGTCACCCAAACGGGTTGCCTCAAATGAGACCTTCTCTAAATGTTGAGAGATATTCTCAGTGTTCCTTCTGAGACCCTAAAAGTGACACTGAATCTGATTCCCACTTCTGGTTTCTGAGTAGCAACTGTTTACAGCGAAGGAATAGTAGGTGTGATTACCTAAACTGTGTTCACTCTCATGCAATACAGTAAATTTTCATGTCATTTCTTTTCTTTTTCTTTTTTTTTAAGATTTTATTTATTTATTTGACAGAGAGGGATCTCAAGTAGGCAGAGAGACAGGCAGAGAGAGGGGAAAGCAGGCTTCCCACTGAGCAGAGAGCCCAATGCAGGGCTCGATCCTAGGACCCTGAGATCATGACCTGAGCCAAAGGCAGAGGCTTTAACCCACTGAGGGCACCCAGGTGCCCCTTCATGTCGTTTCTTTTATTCCTGAAGGCATCATATCCTACCTCTCTGCAGACAATTGGTTCTACGAATACTTTTTTCTTAAAGAGAAATTATTTTAATGTACTTTATATTTTTAAAAAATTTTTCATTTAAATTCAGTTAACATACAGTGTATTATTAGTTTCAGGGGTAGAATTTGGTGATTCATTGGTTGCATGTAACACCCAGGGCTCATTCCATCTCTTGCCCTCCTTAATACCCATCACTCTCCCACCCACCTCCCCGCTAGCAATCCTCAGTTTGTTTCCTAGACTGAAGAGTCTCTAATGGTTCGCCTTAATGTCTTTTAAGTATAATAATTAAGTGATTTCAGTTATATACCTACAAAGGACCTAGGTGGGTCAGAGAAAGAGATCTTTTTTCTTTTGCTTGTCCTAGTGATAAAATTCTTCACTCAGGCTAGGAAATCATGTATAATGAAAGTTTTAATTTTCTGCTGTCTGATTAATATTCTGATTTTATAGAGTTAAAGCTGATAGTAAATGGGATTCAGCAAAGTCTTACAGCTAACCATATGCCCATGTTTTTTTTTTCCCACAAACTTCAAAATGGTTCACAATCTTCTAGGGTTTCTAGGGTATGTGTTGGAGTCTTTTTATTATTTTCCTCTTGTCCACTTCCCTCTAATGAGAATATCAGTGAAATTCGTATTTATAATTTAATTTTAAGGATGGAGAGCCTTAGAGGAGGATGTGGCGGTTTCTGTCCTAAACTGAACGCTTGGGGAAGACCTCTTTTTTTTTTTTTTTTTTTAATTTTATTTATTTATTTGACAGATCACAAGTAGGGAGAGAGGCAGGCCTAGAGAGAGGGAAGCAGGCTCCCTGCTGAGCAGAGAGCCCAATGCGGGGCTCGATCCCAGGACCCTGGGATCATGACCTGAGCCGAAGGCAGAGGCTTTAACCCACTGAGCCACCCAGGCGCCCCAGGGGAAGACCTCTTTAATAGCGTGACATTTTAGCCATGAGGGAGAGTGCCTTTAGGATATTTGGGGGAAGAGTGTTCTATGCCGAGGAAAGAGCCAGTCGGAATTGGGTGTGAATTGTGTGCCACCTCAGATCCTCTCTTCCTGTCACTTACTCTGGCCTTTGCTGTGGTATCCATTCCCTCAGGCTTTGACCGGCTGCACAAAGGTATAATCTGATAGTGCCTCCACTGGGGGCCTGAGTCACATACTTTCCCATGCTTTTGACTCCTGACCTGGGACTTCTGTGTCGCCACAGCATGGGTGTCAGCAGAAATCCAGTCAACGGTCAGCCATGCACAACCCTGCTCTGCTGGAGGGTTTATATGGCCCGGGGGCCACCCTTGCCCAACAGAAAACTGGAGCCTATAGATAAATTCTACACCTTTTTTGTTTCCATGGCGGACATTTGAAATGAATTTCCTGAGCTTTTCATAAGGATGATCCTGTGGGATTGAGTACCTGTCTCCCACAGAGGTGATCTCATCCATCCCACGTCTTTATATCTTCCCTCCTTCCTCCTGTGACACTCCGCCCCTCCCTCCTGCTTTGTTCCCACAGAAACTACCCTAAGTAAGCCTGGTCTCGGAGTCTGCTCTTGGAGACATCAGGCTAAGGGAAATTGCAAAGGCCCTGAAGAGGATGCATGCTTGGTTCTTTTAAAACCAGCAAGAAAACTCTTTTATGTGTCTCTTGCAGAGTGGAAGAGGGCAAAGGTGATCAGCCATGATGGGACAGGTTAGGTACGGACCCTAGAGGCCATGTTAAAAAGGAAGACTTTGGAACAAAGAAGTGACAGGGTCTGATTTCTATTTTAATGGGATCACCTTGTAGAGAATGGACTGAATAGACAGAAGAGAACTCACTGAAGTGGAGCAAGCTGGAAGCAGCAGCACTACTAGCTCAGAAGCATTTAAAACAGTCCATGTGTTCGGGGTGCCTGGGTGGCTCAGCGGGTTAAGCCTCTGCCTTCAGCTCAGCTCATGATCTCAGGGTCCTGAGATCGAGCCCCACATCAGGCTTTCTGCTCAGCAGGGAGCCTGCTTCCTCCTCTCTCTCTCTCTCTCTGCCTGCTTCTCTGCTTACTTATGATCTCTGTCTGCCAAATAAATAAATAAAATCTTAAAAAAAAATAGAGGTACACTACATTTTGGTAAACATTTTATTTACTTATTTGAGATAGAGAGAGAACATGAGCAGGGGCAAGGGGAGGGGCAAAGGGAGAGGGAGAAGCAGAACCCCCACTGAGCAGAACACATGGACTGCCTGCCTCTCTGCCTACTTGTGATCACTGTCTGTCAAATAAATAAATAAAATCTTAAAAAAAAAAAAAAACCCAAAACAGTCTATGTGAGGGAGGTGGTGCTTAGAGCAAGATACTAGAGGTGAAGTTAGTGAAAAGTGCCACATTGATATAATATTTCAGACAAAACACAGATTTGAGCTTGCAGAGGACATGGGGTGGAGAGAATCTGATGAGTCAAGGATGCCTCCAAGGTTTCTGTCCTGAGTCTTGGCAAGTAGGCAGCTGCCATTTATTGGAACCACTGTAGAAGGACAGCCATGGGAGTAGATTTGGGGGTGAAGAAAAATAGGAGGAGGAAATAAGCAGCTCAACTTTGGCCATATTAAGTTTGAGATCCTACTTGGAAGTCCATGTGGAAACATGAGTAGATGTGATCTGGGAGCCACCACTGTGAGGATGGCATTTAGAGTGATTAGATTGGACGAGGTCCCTGAAGAAATGGTAGAGAAGGGTCTAGTTGGTATTTTGGAAATTAAATTTATGTCATCCCATGGTAATAAGGTGCTAATCAATATATGTCTGCCATGTGAGAGAATGCGGAATTCCAAAGTTAGCCTCTGATAGCAGTGATTTCTGTGAATCTTGGAAGATAGTTAAAGAAGAACTTGCAGAAGATTGGCAAAACCAATGAAATAAGCTAGAGAAAAGAAAATGTTATTAAGAAAGTCATAAGTCATGGGTGGTTCAGTTGGTTAAGTGTCTGACTCTTGGTTTTGGCTCAGGTCATGATCTCAGGGTCATGAGATGGAGCCTGTGTCTGTGTCAGGCTCCAAGCTGGGTGTGGAATTGGCTTAAGATTCTCTCTCTCTCTCCCTCTCCCTCTGTTCCCACCCACCCACTTCCACCCTGCTCAGGCTCTTTCACTTAAAAAAAAAAAAAAAGAGAGAGAGAATTATTTCTGTCAAAATGAAAAGTAGAGTTCCAGGGTCACAAGGCATTAACCATGGGGACAGGGAGCTTCTGGTCAAATGTTAGCCTATAAACTGTGAAGATGACACACAGTGCTGGCCTGGCAAAGTGTGACTCATCTGGTGTGTGTCACTCCATAGAGATTCCTTCCCATGAAAATATATGGTCCCGGGACACTGGGGTGGCTCAGTCAGCTAAATGTCTGCCTTTGGATCAGGTCATGATCTCAGGGTTCTGGGATCAAGCCCTGCATAGGGCTCCTTGCTAAGTGGGGATTCTGCTCCCTCTCCTGTCTGCCGCTCCTCCTGCTTGTGCTCTCTTTCTCTGTGTCCAGTGAATAATAAAAACCTTAAAAAACAAAGAAAAAGAAAATATGTGGTCTCTTTACCCCTCTGCCCAATTTCCCAGCCTAACCATTTTGATTTCACTATTAAGCCTTTGATCATTCAGGGTCTGGCTCCAAGGAAGAGGGGTTTGGCAGGCTGCCAGGGTGTTTTTCCTTCCATCTCCATAATGCAGTCACCCTAAACTTACTGGGGACAGCTGACAGGCCGTGTAAATGCACTTAAAATCTCTTAAGTGCGTTGAGATGGACAATCATTAAAATTTCCCAACTCAAATGATGTCCATGTGCATCTATCAGTACAGAGGTTCTATAATCAGATTAAATACCTAAATAAGGATATCCAATGATAAAGTGCCACCAACATAGAGTGCCCCAAATTTGTATAAAAATCTGCTCTATTATCAATCTTTTAGGAAGAAACTCCAGTCCAAGGATGAAATTCCTTATTAAGTCAGAGTTCAAAGAGGTTTAATTATCCTCTCTGATTTCTTATTCTATTCAGTTATAAGTCAAGCGTTTTTCTGCTTCGGAAGCCGAAGTCTTCATGGCCTCAGAAGTTGTGTTAATTCACTGTGGAGGCTCTCATGTACCTACCTTTTTTTTTTTTTTTTAAATTAAGAACCCAGAGAATTAATGTATATACATGAGATTATTTCTGCAATAGCCAACACCCCTGAAATTAAGAAAATAAGCAAATCCTCAGCCTAGGGCAGTTATTTCAAGCAAAATGATGTTCCCAGAACCTGGGACCTAGTTTTGCCAAAGGCAATGGCAGAGACTCAGTGGAAAAAATTCTTCTAACTCTTTGTCTTGCCAGGATCCCTGTCCTTTGATGCCAGCCATTATTCCATGACCCATGAAATACACCCAGTTGAGAGAAATCTTCTGTTAGATGATTGTTAGATGTTAGATGATTGATTTTCATATATGTTGAACCAACTTCACATTCCTTGGATAAATCCCATTTGGTAATGGTGCATAACAATCTTTATCTGTTGCTAAACTCTCTTGCTAGTATTTTATTGAGGATTTATGCATCTATAGTCAAAAGGAGTATGGCCTGTAGTTTTGTGGGGTTTTTTTTTTTAAGATTTTATTTACTTATTTGACAGAGATCACAAGTAGGCAGAGAGAGGAGGAAGCAGGCTCCCTGCTGAGCAGAGAGCCCGATGCGGAACTCGATCCCAGGACCCTGAGTTCATGACCTGAGCCAAAGGCAGAGGCTTAACCCACTGAGCCACCCAGGCAACTCTGGTTTATAGTTTTTTTAATGATGTCTTTGTCTAGTTTTTTGGTATCAGGTAATACTCGCCTTGCAGAATAATTTGCGAGGTGTTCCCTCCTATTCTATTGTTCAGGAAGAGTGTGGGACAACCTGGTGATAATTCTTCTTTAAACATTTGGAAGAATTCACCACTGAAGCCATCTGGTCCTGGGCTTTTATATGTGGAAGTTTTTTGATGACTAGTTCAATCAGTGTAATATACCATATTAACAGAGTAAAAGACCAAACTGCATGATCATCTAAAAGCTTTTTTCTTAAGATCAGAAGGAAGAAAAGATATCTGCTTTTACCTCTGCTGTTTAATATGCTAATGGAGTTTCTAGCCAGTTTTTGGCAAAAATATTTTAAGAATTAAAAAATAAAAGGAATTCAGATTTGAAAGGAAGAAGTAAATCTATTTCAAATTGCAGATGACATGATCCTAAGGATCCAAGGAAATCTACAAAAAATCTGTTAACTATGAGAGCTGATAAATAAGTTTAGCAAGGTTGGAGAATACAAGCTCAGTATAAAACAATCAATGCATTTCTATACCCTACCAATGAAAAATCTGAAAATCAAATTAAGACAGAATTCCATTTATCATGCTATCAAAAAGAACAAAATACTTAGAAATAAACTCAGCTGCAGAAGAGATTCTGATAATTTTTGCAAGTTTTCTCAATACTTTTGTGGAAGAGAAAATTTTTGGAGGTCCAATAACACTTTGCTCTGTTAACTAATATTTCCCTGAGTCACGTTTTAATTCGGTCCCTTTCCTTCCATAACACAGGCAGGGTAGCTCTGTGTGTTGGAATTTGGTCCCTTCTTTTCTCTTTTTCAATACTTAATGGGTCAGATCATTCTTTTTCTTATACATTCCTTTACAATCTAGATTGTTTCTTATGGTATCTCCCATTGTGAGAGACAGAAAATCAATAAGTTTGGGGTCTGTCAAAGGCATCCCATTCAAACACATTTTGTCTACCTTACCTTCTGGATTAGATGATCCCACGCACCAGACCACTATCTAACCCAAGCCTGGATACAATCTTATTATTCTTGAGTCCCATTAATATGTCTCATCATTGCTATGCCTGCCCTTGGAGTCCTAATTCCACAGATTTTTCCAGCATGTTTCCCTGGGGTGCAGGCAAAATCAATGTACTTATCTATAGTAACTGCGTCACCCTGAAAGTTACCCAATAATTTCTTGAATATTTTATTCTCATATTCAATGTTTCCTATCAGATATGCCCAATTTATGTGCAGCCACTTGGTAGAGATGTCATAATATTTAAAAGATCATCACTCATGTGTGCTTATAATGGGTACCTTCTCTGAAGTTTTAAGAGAATGTTTCCTAGTGGTTTCCTGAACTCTGGCTCCTGTGAAGGCGGTTTTCCAGTCTGTCCTCCAAAATCTTGCCTTCTTTCCTCTGTGAGACTATTGACCCTGGTAGTTTTTCTGATCTCATTTTGAATTTCCTTTCAAAGAGCCATTAGACCCGAGTGCGTCTTCTTTTTCCTTGTTATATGTCCATTCTGACAAGCTGGTCTTTTTGAGACTTCCCTTTTTTCCTCAGTTAATTTTTCCCTCCTTTCAGGTATTTTAGCCAATCCTCTTAATTTTTTTCATGCATTCTTTCTTTCTTTTGTTTATTTATTTGTGAGACAGAGAGAGAGAGAGAACTCAAGTAGGGGCAGTGGCAGGCAGAAGGAGAAGCAGGCTCCCTGCCAAGCAAGGAGCCTGATGCTGACCTTGAACCCAGGACCCTGAAGCTCAGGGAGTGAGCTGAGGGCAGATGCTTAACCCATTGAGCCACCTAGGTGCCCCCTTTCTCCCATTTCTATTCTGAATACAACTGAAGCATAGTTTTGAATCACACTAGTTCTTAATTCCCTGGGTACACCTGATTACCAGCATTCACATACTCCCAGGACATAGATGTAGTCAGCAGTACTGAGTTCCGACCTATACCCTCAGTGAGCCTGTTGGCTGAGGGTGTCTGGTTCTGTCAAGCTGTGCTTCCTATGGGTAGGCTGACACCCAAGGAGGGAACAGTCCGCATGCTCCAGGCTCAGCAACTTCTCTCATACTCACTGGTTAAGTAAGCCACTTCTTGGAAAGCAGTGAGTTGAGGGGATGGAGAGAATCCAGGAATGTTAGTTTCTCCCTATAGGAATATTTATCATATTAATTACCTCATATTATTACCTCCATCAGAAGCTACACAGAATTCACGGTCACTACCCTCACCTAGACCTTCAGAACTACCTACCTTGTTTCTCAGGTAGGTCAGAATGGTCTCCATTTTAAAAAGCTACAATAATTGCATTTCCCCTGCAATTATTGTAGCTTTTTATTAAGTCCTGATATCCTATCAAGTAGAGTAAGTTCTCTTGCTTTATTCTTCTTCAAGATTGTCTTGGCTATTTTTCATTCTTTACATTTCTATTCAAGGAAATATATATAGAAATGATTTCCACGGCTGAGCTTTGATCAGGATTGCGTTGACTCTGCAGATCTGTTTAGGTACAATCAACATCTTTACGATAGTGCCTTCCAACACATGAACATGATATATTGCTTCATTTATTTAGGTCTTGTAAAACTTCTCTCAGTATAGCCTTGCAGTTTTTCACCTAAATGTCTTATAAATCTTTTGATAGCTCTATTTATAGTATTTTATTTCTTTGGTTACTATTACAACTGCCTATTTAGAAATATAGTTGATGTTGTTTACATTTTATCCAATGATCTTACTAATTCCTTTCTTAATTCTAATGGCTTATCTGTGGATTCTTTTGGACTTTTATAATATGACTACATAAGTGCATCAATCCTTATTCTTTTATTTCATTTTGTCTTCTTTCCTCATTGATCTGTCTAGGATCTCCAAGGCAAAGTTGTAGCCGTGATGATAACTGGCATCCTTGTTTCTTGGGGGGAAATTTTGAACATTTTATTGTCAAGTATTTTGTTTGCTATAGAATTTTTACATATAACTTTTATCAGATAAAGGACATTATTTTTTATTCCTAATGCGCTGGGTCTTATTTTGCTTCGTTTAAAAATGAATGGGTGTTGAATTTTTTGAAATGCCTCTTTTTCATCTGTTTAACTTCCACTTCAATGTTTCTTTATACTTTGCTATATTCAATTTGGTAATATTTTGTTTAAGATGTTTTGCTTTTATGTTTGTGAGAGATTTCACTGTGATTTTCTTTTTTTGCAATATTACTGTTTCATTTTTATATTAAGATTATGTTAGTCTTATAAAATTGCTTAGGAAGTGTTCTTTCCTTTCTCTTCTCTGGAAGATTTTATGAAAGAATTGTTATCTCCTTAAATGCTTGGAAGAATATATGAGGGCGCAAAGTTGTTAATTAAGACTTAGTTTGTTTAACAAAAAAAGTACTATTTGGTTTTTCAATTTTCTCTTGTGTTAGTTTTAGTAAATTCTTTCTTTCTTAGGTGTTTTGTTTAGAATTTCACATTAATTAGCATATAATTCTTTGTAGTGTTCTTTTCTATCCTTTAAATGTTTTTAAGACATACTGTTCTCCTTTTTCAAACAAGACAGTGGTCATTTGTATCTTCTCTCTCTTTTTCTTGATTATTCTGGCCATAATCTTGCAGTTTTAATATTTTTTTGCAAAGAACAAATATTTTTCCTTTTTCTAATCCTCTCTGTTGTATGTTCCTGCTTTTGTCTTTGCTCGGTTTTCTTTTGAGTTTAACTTGCTATTTTGTTTCTTGAATTTCTTGAGGTAGATACTCAAAACATTGATTGGCAGTCTTTCTTCTTTTCTCATATATTTATTTATATACATTTATTTCTAAGTATAACTTTTAGCTGCACTCTATAATTTTAATAAGTCACATTTTCATTATCATTAGTTCAGAATATTGTAAAATTTCCATTATGATTTTTCTTTTACTGTTGGATATTTTAAGTGTGTATTAAGGTTTATAAGTATTTGCAAAATTTCTAATACTCTTGTTATTATTGCTTTCTAATTTATTCCAGTGTAGCAGGAGAACATATATTATGCTCTTTCAATACTTTAAGAATTCTTGAGACTTGTTTTATGACCTACATGGTTGACTTGGGGAAACAGTTCATATGCATTTGGAAACTATGTGCATTTTGCATTATTGATGCAGTATTTCATATTGTCACTTAGGAAAGATTTGTAAATCATATTATTCAAATCTATATATTTATTGACTTTCTTTTTTTTTTATCACAGGTAGGCAGAGAGGCAGGCAGAGAATCAGGCTCCCTGCTGAGCAGAGGGCCCGATGCGGGGCTCAATCCCAGGACCCTGGGATCATGATCCGAGCTGAAGGCAGCCGCTTAACCGACTGAGCCACCCAGGTGACCCCGTTTATTATTTTTATAGTATATTTTTCATCCTTTTATTTTTAAACTTTCTTTTTCCTTATATTTAAGATATAACTCTTAAGAACAATCTGTAATTAATTTTAACAAATAATTTTATTTAAAAAATTTAACCAATTTTTCCCTTTCATAGAAGTATATCATTTATTTTTATTTAATATTTATTACATTTAATAATTTTAATATATTTAATCATTATATTTATTATTTTATTTGTATATTTTATACAAATATACTTAGGTTTTAATCTTTCATTTAACTATTTATATTTTATTTGTATCCCCTATTTCTTCTGTCTTTTTTCAATTCTTTTGTACTTTTTAAAGAAACTTTTTTTATTCCACTTGATCTTAGCCAAAAGGCAGAGAAGTGATTAAAAAACGTTTATTTATTCAAGTAATCTCTACATCCAATGTGGGGTTCCAATGCATGACCCTGAGATCAAGTCACATGCTTTTCTGACTGAGCCAGCCAGACACCCCTGTACTATTTATTTTAATTTTTCTGTTTTCTCCCAGTACTAGCTTGTCAGTTATACATTTTTCTACTATTCTTTCAATAATTGCTCTAAAGTTCAAAATCCTTCTTCAAATTATTCAAACTGATGTAAATAACTAGCTTTCTCACTTCCAAGACTTGGCAAGGTTCTTACTACATTTGAACTTAATTTACCTCTAATCTTTATGCTATTATTTCATATATTTTAATTTTGTCTATATTTAGATCCTAGGACATTATTATTATTGCTGCATAGAGTCAATATTAATTAATTAATTATTTTATTTTATTTTTTAAAAGATTTTATTTAGCTATTTGACAGAGAGAGAGAGAGAGGGAACACAAGCAGGGGAAGAGGGAGAGGAAGAAGCAGGCTTCCCACTGAGTGGGGAGCCCCATGCAGGACTTGATCCCAGGACCCTGGGATCATGACCTGAGCCAAAGGGAAACACTTAACGACTGAGCCACCCACATGCTCTGTAAGTAATTTCCAAAAATGTTTTATTTATTTAAGTAATCTTTATACTCCATGTGGGACTTGAATTTACAACCCTGAGGTCAAGACTTGCTCTTCTGACTCAGCCAGCCAGGCATCCCAATTTTTATCTGCATATTTACCCTTTCTGATGCTCTTTATTTTTTCTTTCATTTCATGTTCTCAACTGGGGTCACATTTCTTCTACTCAGAGAACTTTCTTTACTATTGTATTATTGCTGATCTATGGATTTTGCATTCTTTCTAATTTTGCCTGAAAATGTATTTCATCTTTATTTTTTATGAGTATTTTCACTGGGTATCAAATTCTAGGTTGGTAATTATCTTTCTGTTTTTTAAAAGTATCATTTCTTTGTCTTGGACTTTCATCATTTCTGTTGAGAAGTCAATCATTCCTTTGAAGATAATGTGTCTTATTGTCTGCCTGCTTTTATGATATTCTACCTGGTTTTCAGGAATTTTACTATGTACCTAGATGTGGTCTTTCTTCATATTTATTCTGCTTGGAGCTCTTGGTGCTTCTTGAATCTATAGGTTAATATATTTCATTAATTGTGGATAATTCTTGGATGTTCTGTCTTTGAATTTTACTTCTGCCCCATTCTCTCTTTCTTAGCGTTCCGAGAATCCATTTACATGTATGTTAGATGTTTTAACATGTCCCATATATCTTTTAACAGTCATTTCTGTATTTTCCTTTTTCTATCTCTCTTAAACCTATCTATGACTTCCTAATTCTTATTTACTATTTTTTTAGTTCTAAAATTTCCATTTAATTTTTTTCTTATGATTTTCTTCTGAAAATATCATTTATTTTCTTGAATACTACATTTCTTTTAGAATACATGGATCTCTTGTAGGTATGATTATATTGTCTATTTTCATCTTAATTTGGACTCATATAAATTTCATCTCTTGGATATTCTGATAATTGGATATTCTCAATTTTTGAATGCTCTACAGAATGTATGAAAAATTGTAGTGAAAGACACTCTGGAAGATGTTATTTTCTTCCAGAGAATACATATTTGTACCTCTGGCAGGTAGATAAGCGAGTTAGCTTAATCAAATCAGGGATAGAAGGCTGAGTTTCAATATTTATGAGAACTGGTTTCTTTCTTTCTTTCTTCCATTTTATTTTGTTTTATTTCTGGTTAACTTTTTTTAAAAAATTTTTTTAAATAGTGAGGTCCTTTAGGAGTTTTAACTGAAATTGTGGGATGTTTATGAGGGCTCTCTCTGGAGCATCTCAGTTTCCATATTTTTGTCCCTACATCAGTGAGACTGTAGCATACTCTGCTAAGCTGTTCTGCTTCATAGTTGCTCTTGACAAATGCCTTGAGAAGAAAAGCTGCTGTGAATATCAGGCCCTTTTCATTACATGTCTTTTTTCTCTGATATCCTGCCTTTTCAAGTTCTGGCTGTTTCAGGAGCTTTTTTGGTCATCAAACATAGTTTAAAAATATTATACTCATGATTGCTAGTTATTCTTGTCAGGGTGGTTCATCTGATACAACTGAATTCCCCATTTTGAATAGCAGAAGTTCTTTTTACCACTTCTGAAGATGATGATTACACAAATGAAAAATGAGGAGAGATAATGGTTCTTACACTTACAGAATATAGAAACATGCAGATTTTTTCCATTATGCCTTTCTTTTTTGTAAGAAAGATTTTATTTATTTATTTGAGGGAGAGAAAGAGATTGTGTGGGAGGGAGAGCTCAAATAGGGGGAGGGGCAGAAGGATAGGGAGGAGCAGATTCTCTGCTGAGAAGGGAGCATGATGTGGGGCTCAATTCCAGGACCCCAAGATCATGACCTGAGGCGAAGGCAGATACTTAACTGACTGAGCCACCCATGCACCCCATTATATCTTGTTTCTGAATGAGACAATATGTATTACCAAGATGAAAAATACTCCAAGAGGTCATTTATCTGTTACACGAAACTATCTAAGGCGTAAGATTGCTCTATAATTTTTAAAATTGAAAGCTTACTTCAGTTAGATTGAGAGGAAAGTTGTAAAAGTACAGAGAATTCCCATATATCTTGGGCACCATTTTCTGTATCATAATTTCTTACATTAGCATGGTACATTTGTCACAACTAAGACATCAATGTTGATAGATTACTATTAACTAAAGTGCTGTTTATTCAGATGTAACTAGTTTTTTTTCCTAATATCCCTTTTTCTGTTCCAAGATCCCATCTATGATATCACATTACATTTAATCATCATGTCTCCTTAGCTTCCTCTGCTCTGGGACATTTTCTCAAATTTTCCTTCTTTTTGATGAGCTTTGTAGTTTTGAAGAGTTGTTTTTTTGAAGAATGTCCTTTAGTTTGGGTTTGTCTTATATTTTCTCATGGTTATACAGGTGTTGTGGGTTTGGGAGAAGAAGACCACAGAGATGAAATACCATTCTTGTTACATCATACTAAGAGTACATGCTATCAGCATGATGGTAAACCTTGATAACAGAGTGAGGTGGTGTTTTCCAGGTCTCTCTGATGTAAAATTACTTAGCCTCTTTTACTTACTTTGCTTTTTGGAAGCAAGTCTATATAGGTGCAATCTACAGTCAAGTGGTGAAGAGTTGAGCTCCACATCATTGAAGGGTCTGTAATTTCTAGTGATTTACTGCCTGCCTGGTTGATCCCATAGTCAGTTACCCTTTCTTTCAGATTCTTCCTTGAGTCTAATACCACTTCAGCATATTGTCATTAAATTTACTTCCCCAAATTTATCTGCTTTGCAGTAAAGATGAAGACAGACTCTGGATAATGTTATAGACATGCTAATACTGAATACAAAAGAGGATAGGATTAAACATGGACAACAATAGTTGAGCATTTCTTTATATATAAAAATCTACCTTAACTTCCACTTCATAAATATAAATTTTTCAACTGCCATTATAATTAAACAATAAGAATAAATGTAGGGTGCCTGGGTGGCTCAGTTGGTTAAGTGTCTGCCTTCAGCTCAGGTCATGATCTCAGGATCCTGGGATCGAGCCCCATGTAGGGCTCCCTGTTCAGCAGGGAGCCTGCTTCTCCCTCTGCTGCTCCCCCTGCTTGTGTGCTCTCTATGTCAAAGGAATAAAATCTTTTAAAAAAACTTTAAAAAAAAAGAATAAATGTAGAAGATTAAGGTTCTGGTTCTAACTTTCCAACTCTAATTAGCCATGTGATCTTGGGAAAAATTAGCTCAACATTTTGGTGCACAGCTTCCTTATATCTGCAGCGGAGCTATCTGGCTGGACTATAATGCCTGTAAGTTCTTTTCTTTAACTGAAGTGCAATTAGCATACAGTGTTATATTAGTTTCAGCTGTACCATATAACAATTCAACAATTTTTAAAAAATATTTTATTTTTAAGTAATCTCTGCACCCAACTTAGGCTTCCAACTTCCAACCCCAAGATCAAGGGTCACATGCATTACCTACCTACTGAGCCAGCCAGGAGCCCCTGATTCAATAATTCCATATAAAGTCTCTAAGTTCTTAGAAGAGTTACTTGATTAAAAAAATCAAAGGAGCTTTAGGCAGATATTTTATTAGACTACTGGTGGAGTTTTCCATGGTATCTCTGTGGGCCCATCCTTGTTTCAAATGCAGTTGAAAAAGTGGAATCTTTATTTTCAGAAAGCAGATTGCTCTTGTTTGGTACCTATCTCGATAACAAACTAGCAGCTCCCAGATGAGGGGAAATGATACAAGGGAAAAAAAGCCCCAAATAGTCCCTTAACACTTTTAGGAAGAAAATACCGAACGAAGAAATGTAGAAATATATATTGTTCGGCATAAACAATAGCTGCAATGTAGATCTCACCCTTACTGTCATTTTTTTCTCCCTAATACTGCACATAACTTAATAATTTGTGTTGGAAATGAGAACATACCTCCTGGTTCTTGTGGTATAAGAATGACATCATCCATTTTGTGGTCTGGCAAAAAAATAAATGAAATTTCTCACCTCAAATTTCAGAAAGCAATAAGAATTGTTCTCAAGAAGAACTTGTCATTTCCTTGGAGTGATTATGAAACCTGTCTGTGGTTGTGGAGAATTTTTCTTCTCCAGGGAAAATTCATGAAAACTTGAAATTTTCCAGACTTGAGAAATAGTAGATAAATAAAAATGTTGAGCATCTTAGTCTATTGGTTCAACTTTGGGCTGTGATTCAAATTGTGTGTCTATGACTATGGTGGGGTCCTGGAGAGGGGAAAAAAACAAGCTGAGACTAGCACTCTGAATAAGAGATGGTTTGTGTCAGGGCACCAGGCCTGGCTATTGCTGGGTATGTGTGTGGGGAGGCAGAGATGTGGGGGAAGAGGATTTAACACCCTATTCATTGGACGTGCATATATGTCAGCACTTTTCAGGTGTTTAGAAACTGAGCACTTTATTTTAGTGATTATAGCAGTCTGTGATGAAAACCTAAAGAAAATCTACTTAGGCAGAAGTCTACACTGAGGGCCTAAGGAGGGTGATGAAATTCTTTCGCCCATCCTGGGGTTTAAGAAGCCTCACATTTCAGCTCTAGGGCAGCTAGGAGTACAGGGACAGCAAGTTGAAGGACCCCATTAGTGTGAATGATGGCTTCCTTTTACATACCAGTCAATTTTCAGGCAAGGCCTTTCATGCTGTCAGGAGATTAAAAAAAAAAAAAACTTGAAAATGTCCTGGAGGTGACTTCATGGCAGAAGTAGATCCCAGATTAGTCCAAGCAGCTGTTTGTTTATATTGTTCAGTTATTTTGAAAACTGTTAACCTATTGTTTCCAAGATGACAAATAAGTGAATTCTAAGGTCACTTAGAATCAAATGTTAATCTTCCTAGTCAACACCAGTCAACACCAGGGCTATTTGGGAAAGAAATAGAATCCCTCCCTTTCCTCAGCCCTACCCCTTTATATCGTTACTCCACAAATTATATATTTTTTTTAAAAATGTCCCTTTTTCAGGGAGTGTTTTCCCTCGTGATATCTGGTTCATGTGGACCAGGAGAAATCCTTCATACTTCCTCTTCCTACCCAGGATCTTTCCTTTTTTTTTTTTTTTGAGATAAATATAATAATTTTATCTACAGCACATAAGCATATCAAACTTAAATGGGTTTCTAATAATTTTAATCTTTAAAAAATGATCTTTTCATCTAAATTAAAATGTTTAATTGTTTTTTTGTGTCTTATTTTGTCTTCAGCATTGGTTGTCTGCCTTTCTGAGGGTAGAACTAGAAAAGGATCAGTGCTGGGAAGTTTTTTTTTTTTATAAAAACATTAAAAATTTTGATACTGAAGTATAATTGACATATAAGGTAGTATAAGTTTTAGGGACACAACATATTGATTCAACCATTCTATAGGTTACTGAATGTTAATCACAACAGGTGTAGTCACTATGCAACATTATCACAGTATTAGTGACTATAATCTTTATGGTATACTTTTAAATATATAAATCATTTAAAACTCAGTTATTTGGTATCTAGATCATTCATTGATCAGGGCCTTGGAAATTGAGATTCTGCTTTGAGCAAAAGTAGATTCAAGCAGAATCACCTTCAAATACCTCAAATATCCACAGATCTAGTAGTGAGCCTGGGGCACCAGAATAGAGTCCCTTCCATGAGGGTGAGTTCCCCTTTGTGGTCCAGTGGAGATGATGACAGCTCATCAAAGTATTAATAATTTTGAACCTTGAAAGGGAAAAGATTGGGGTTTGGACTTCTTTCCCCCAAGAGATTCCTTGGTTTTTAGGCATATATAGGTTTCCATCATCTTCAGGTTATGACAAAATTTTGATCTGAAGACTCTCTGCCTTGTTTTGCTTTCCCCCTCTTTTATCTTGCAGAGGTGTGAACTCCAAATAAACGACTTACATTCCTAATCCTGTCTCAACATCTGCTTCTTATGGGACCTACCTGACACAGATCAGCTAACTTACTAGCTCATTTTAACTTCACAATAACCTTTGGATACTTATCGATTATTAATAATCTCTCTTGGAGCTCTCAGAGAGCTGAGGCATGAAAAGATTGGTCATTTGGATTAGTTGCACCTAGACATTTAGTCTAATGACCCCAGTCCATGACCTCCTCCACTGCATTAGTAAGGGAGCTTGGCAGGAATGACTCTGGCTTCCTTGAATGAAGAGTAGTTAAAAGCAAGTACACAAAATCAAGGATTTTTGGAGAAGCAGGATCAGAAATGAAGAATACTAGGGTATTTCTGTGGTTCCTGGAAGTAGGAACTAATCCATGGTTTTGTGAAGGTGCCACTACTGGGAGAGCTGAATGCCTTAGTTCTACCCTTCGCCCTGCCACTCTTCCATCACCCTAAGAGTCAAGCCTCCAGAGAAAGACTGGCTTTGTTTGGGTCACATGACCACTCCTCTCAGCAAAGAGGGCTGGGAACCTTGAATGAAAATCCCATCAAATTCACACATAATGGGAAAAGATTCAAAATTCAAAATATCTATTCAAAATATCTATTATCAAAAGATAATAGGCGTGCTCTTACAGAAGAAGCCTGCTGGCAAACAACAAATGTCCTCCGCAGACCCTACAGTCACTCTTCTCCAAGTCTTTAACAGCCTCCCATGTCCTGCCTGAAATCAGGGAGTGAAATATACATCCATTCAAGGTGATTTCAAGTCTTCAGCTTTCCATTTAGTTGCTTCTCATTGTATCCTTTGAGGGCAGAAAGAATCCAGTTCTTAGATGGTGACTGATCCATAGCAGGCACTAACAAATACTTGCTCCATGAGTTTTCTTCAAGGAACCTGAGAGCTCAGCTAGGAGCATTTCTTGTTCTCTCCTGTGAGTCTGTCTGGTTATACGTGCAGAAGTGCTTGCCTTCTTCTCCCTCTCCTCCCCACAGCCCTGGGCACCAACTCCTCAAGATGTCCATCTACATCTGCTGGAGACTTATTCATAAAAATGAAAGAACAAAATGGCAGGCACTGTTTTGTCCCCACATTCTTTGAGTGTGCTGAGAAATCTCTGCAGCCAACCCACTCACTTCCTTACTCCATAAATGTTTACTGGTAGCCTCCTGTGGTTGAGGCACTGGTGATAGGGCAATGACTAAGGCAAATCAAGCCCTTGCCTTCATATAATTTATATTTCTTCTATTACGTTAACATGAGAGGCCAACTTTAAACACAGAAATGAAATTTTGCAGATTTTTGTAAGCACCACAGAAAAATGACTAGGGTAGTGATGGGGAGTGGCTGGGATGTCAGGTTGATCAGGGATCGCCTCTCTGAGGTAGTGACATGTGTGCTGAGACTAAATGACTTGCAAAGATTTGAGGAAGAGCCAGGGGAACCCCAGGCCTCAGGCACTGGAATGGGACTCTGCTGAGTGTGTTAGAGGGCTAGAAGGAGAGCCAGGTAGACTGGAATAGAGTGAATGAAAGCAGAGCAGGGAGACATGTGGCTGGAAAGGGCACAGGGGTTGGATGATGGACATCTGCATCGGTGAGCAGGACTTACTTGTCCCTTTGACCCATCTGGCCCAGTGTCTAGAACCCATAATACCTTCAGGGCTTGGGAAAATGCTTATTTTCAGTATAATAGTATAATAATAGTGAATATATATAATATATATTATAGTGAATATATAATACTGAATCCTGCCTGGGTTATATTCATTTTTCTACCAAGACAGTCATCAAATATAATTTTTATTTTTATTTTTTCATGGAGGAAGGGGCACACAAAGGCAAAACTGCCTGAGACTCATGAGGCTCACAGTATGTTGCTGGTGGTGAGGGTGTTTGTAATGCATCCAAGGTCCCGCTGAACCAGGAGCATCTTCCCTCAAGTTAGAAAGTATCAGTTCTTCCTTAGTTTCTTCAGCCGTTGGCTACCTTGAAGCACATTTTCTGATCACACAACCCCAGAAACCATAACAGCATCTACATGTCTAAGGAAGAGCTTCCAGGGACCAGATCCTGCAAAGAAGTAGTACAGTATGCAGTGACAAGTTCTCTTCAGTCTTAGCACCTGATAAGCCTTTACTTGATTTGGTGCTGGAACGGAACATAGAATGATGTCTGTGATTTAGCTGTTTTTGTTTTCTGGGTTTTGTTGTTGTTGTTTTTATTTTTTTTTATTTATTTATTTTTTTTAAAGATTTTATTTATTTATTTGACAGAGAGAGATCACAAGTAGGCAGAGAGGCAGGCAGAGAGAGAGGAGGAAGCGGGCTCCCTGCTGAGCAGAGAGCCCGATGCGGGACTCGATCCCAGGACCCTGAGATCATGACCCGAGCCGAAGGCAGCGGCTTAACCCACTGAGCCACCCAGGCGCCCTTGTTGTTGTTGTTTTTAAAGATGCTGTCAGCAATGTTATCTTGAAGTACAAATAATTTGATTTCTATAGAAAACAATTCATATGCTAGTCTCATGAGGGTAGTTAGATAGGGACTATAATGATCATAAGGCATTTTATAAATGAGGAGATGGATGAGAAATTCATAGAACTTCTAGTTGGTGGAACTGGGACTCATTTCAAGAACTCTGGACTCCAAAATGTATGCTCTTAAATAGGAATTACTGTTATTAATGGATCTAAAGGTAGGTCCTGGCTCTTGGTAGATGATCAATGGAAATATGCTGAAGACTAATAAAATAAACTATTTAGGAGCCTCTGAGAAAAATAAGTTTCAGGCTATGTGGTTCAACAGAAATAAGTGGAAAAAGTGATTAGATGAAAAGCATTCACTAACACCTGAATTGCTTTAGAGTTTCTATTAGCGGGTATCTGCACTCGTCTAGTTTTCATATGCAGAAGACTAAAGCAGGAAACATCTGTGTGTCAGAAGGCAAGTCTCTGGAATATTTTTTTTCCTTTAACCATTATTACCTTACCAAATTTTTTTTTTTTTTAAATTAGAACTTGGTGGTAAAGCAAATGTAGAAATAATGATTAGAAAATCCATTGAGTGTATCTGCAAAATCTGGTTATCTCACTGAACTGAAATTATCCAAATTTAAGTGCAGTCAAGAAGAATTTATGGATTGTTTACTACATCTGCCTAGTCTTGTGGGAGACAGAAACAGAAGTAAACTTTCTGTAGAATGTGAGCTTTTTGTGGTCTATAGAATGTGGATTTTAGGTCTAGCTTGCCTTTATGTTCATAGATCCCAGTATATGGCTTGCAGGATGGAGCTACACTCTATGTTAAATCTGTCTTCAGTTAAAACAAGCTCTTGAAACCTGGTGATAAATCTAGGTTCTAGACACTCAAAACAAAAATTTGGAGGACACCACTCTGTGTTTATTGCTCCTTAAATTCCCATTATCTCCCTCTATTTGTTTGTTCATCTAAGTCTTAAACCCAGCCCTCCATCACTTTTCTCTTATCCTGGGACCAGGGGTCCTTTCATCTTTGGTAGTGAATAAGCAGCCATCTGTGAAGAAACAGACTTATTACTATAAAGACAAGAGAAAAAGCAGGTTGGAGTAGGCTATAACTGTGAGTGAAGAAAGAATAGAGCTGAATTAATACTAAATTTAGCAAGTTAATCCTGACGCTCTGTTGCTTTATATAGCCTAGAAATAGTGACATTCCAGACGAGACCTTCTCAGATGAGGCCGCTTTGGCCCCGTTCCCTAGCTTGGAAGTTCAGTAGCTGTTCCATTTAGAAGACTTTCTGGAGTTAACTTTCATTATCAAGGTTTATGAAACTCACAGGAAGTTGACATATAAGCTGAAATATTAACTTACCAATTTGTGTGTGTAAATATTCCTTGCCCAGGGTATTCTGCTCACTAGTCAGGGTCTCAGGAATGCAGAATTTCTATTCAAATAATTTCTAGGAAGGAATACAACCAGAGCAAAGGAAGGTAGATGGCCTCCTGGACAGGTCATATCAGCTGTGAGGAATCCCCTGGATCATCCCTGCCTAGCAGCAGACTGTACCTCTTAAATGAGCAGAAAATCTGTGTTCAATAAGCTAGTGTTTTTCTATGTACAGTGCTAGAATGCAAGAATATCCTATCCCCTCCCCCTTCTTGATACATAACAGCTTCCTCATCTGTAAATGGGGAGAATACAAACAGTACTGGCCTGTAAGGGTATTGAAAGGATTAGTGAGTTAATATAAGCTGAACACTTAGAATAATATGCCTGGTGCATAACACTACACTCCAGGCATGATTGGCTATTGTTGCTACTGCTGTTATTATTATTTCTTATTATTAACTTTATTTTATTTAAATTCAATTAATCAACATTAATTAATTAAATTAATTTAATTAAATTAACAATTAATTTTTATTTTATTTAAATTCAATTAATTAACATAGAGTGTATTATTCGTTTCAGAGTAGAGTTTGGTGCGTCATCAACTGCCTGTAACACCCAGTGCTCCTTCCATCAAGTGCTCTCCTTAATGTCACCCAGTTACCCCATCCCACCATCGACTTCCCCTCCAGCAACTCTCAGTCATTACCATTTTCCCAGACTCTTTGCAGACAGTTTTCCTTCTGCTGTGTTAATCTTCCTAGAGACTTTCTTAAAACAAGTGTTTAGATACCTGCTTTCTCAATTATAGTCTCATTCTGGTCATGCTTCCTTGGGGTCACACCCTAACCACCCGGCTTGTTTTGGAGAACTCAGAGTTCTCCAGCCACACATTTACTGTTCACTACCCATTTCTACATGTGGCTGATAGGGTCGGCTTTGCATTCTTTTCTTCGAGGTGCGCTCTTGGGAAATAACTAGACAGGTAAAAATCTTCAGACAGGTGGTTTTATCCTTATGAATTGAGACAGTCTAAGGCCAATTTCCTTTCACTTAAAAAAAAAAAAAGATTCTATGTATTTATTTGACAGAGAGAGAGAAACAGTGAGAGAAGGAATACAAGCAAGGGGAGTGGGAGAGGGAGAAGCAGGCTTCCTGTGGAGCAGGGAGCCCAATATGGGTCTCGATCCCAGGACCCTGAGATCAAATGACCCGAGTGGAAGGCAGACACCCAACAACTGAGCCACCCAGGAACCCTTCCTTTCACTTTGTATCTTGCAGATAAATGAAGACCAAAACTTCCTGAGAAAATTTACATTATATTCTTGCCTTTTAGTGACATTGACTCAGTAATATGTCATAGATCAGAATGAACCAAATGGACCTCTGGATGTTAATATTTGTCTTCTCCACTTTGGACTGTCAGCCAGATCTTGGCATCTCCTGCTCAAGGGCACTGCTGCTCCCCAGATCTGCGCTCCACACGCCTTTGGCTGTGCTCCTGCCATCCCGACCTCCCCAACACATTCCCCTGTTCTATGTCCTACCCATCTCACACCCACCCAACTTGCCCACCTGCCTAGCTTGCCTTCCCCTCTCAGCTGGAACCTGAACACAAGTAGTAGGTGTCATATGTTGGTCTTCTCTTCTGAGTAAATTGGCACCAATTTGTGGAAATAAAATACCTTTCCTCTCTTGACAGGCTCATTGTTGGCTGTAATTAGGAAGAAAGAATGGGGAAAAGGATCTGGGAAAGGTGAGTGAAGCATTCAGGATATATTAGCATCCCGATACGTCAGTTTTGCGGTGTTTGGAAGTCCCAAATGCATGTATGTTGCAATGATCAGGAGTCAGGACAATTAGGAGGTGGATAAAAATCCCGTCAAGAATGATTAATAAATTGCATACGTAAATAGTATACAGATGAATACTCAACCTGATACCGTATTATGGAATTTCCTGTTTCGGAAACAGAATCTGATTATTATTTCAACAGAACCTACAAAACCTGCTTGCTAGTCCGATTTCATCGCATGGATTTATTATCAAATTATATCTATCATAAATGATTAAGTCTCTTTTTCACTTCTAAAGGTAGCACTGTTATCAGTTAATCTGGTATGGATGTTTCGTTGTGTAAAGTTTCTCTATGTTAGCTTCATAAGTTGTAAGTCATTCTTAGGGAAGGGGAGGATGGGGCGTTATTTAACGGACGTAGACTTCTAGTTTGGGAAGAGGAAAAATGATCTGGAGATGGACGGTGGTAATGGCTGCACCACGTGAATGTACTCAATGCCGCTGAGCAGTACATTGAACAATGGTAAGTCTTATGCTATGTATTTTTCCCACAAGCAAAAAGAATGAAAGTCACTCTTGCTTATCATAAAAATTTAAACAGCATAGAAAGATGAAATAGTAAACTTTGTCTCTCTGCCTTTTACCACCACCTATTCTCATCTGAATGTGGTTACATTCAGATGTAACCACAGCTGATACCCTTTTAGAAATCTATTAAAAAAAAAGTGTATAGGGGCGCCTGGGTGGCTCAGTGGGTTAAGCCGCTACCTTCGGCTCAGGTCATGATCTCAGGGTCCTGGGATGGAGTCCCGCATTGGGCTCTCTGCTCAGCGGGGAGCCTGCTTCCTTCTCTCTCTCTCTGCCTGCCTCTCAGTGTACTTGTAATTTCTCTCTGTCAAATAAATAAATAAAATCTTTAAAAAAGAAAAAAAAATAAAGTGTATATATTTACGTAGAACTATGTTGCCATTTTTTAAAAAAACACATACTATTTGGCCCCTTGCCTTGATCATTTATTTATTTATTTATTTTTAAAAGATTTTATTTATTTATTTGACAGAAAGAGGTCACAAGTAGACAGAGAGGCAAGCAGAGAGGCAGGCAGAAGCAGGCTCCCCTCAGAGCAGAGAGCCTCATGTGGGGGTCAATCCCAGGACCCTGGGATCATGATCTGAGCAGAGGCAGAGGCTTAACCCACTGAGCCACCCAGGTGCCCTGAAAGGATATTTTTAGTAAAATACATATGTATTTAGTAAAATACATATGTAAGTACTTAAGTACTTAAGATACACTGTTAAATGCCAAAGGCAGGGGCCTCTGCCTTCGGCCCAGGTCATGATCTCAGGGTTCTGGGATTGAGCCCTGCATCAGGCTCTCTGCTCAGCAGGGAGCCTGCTTCCTCCTCTCTCTCTGCTTGCCTTTCTGACTACTTGTGATCTCTCTCTGTTAAATAAATAAATAAAATCTTAAAAAAATTTTTTTATATCAACACCTATGGAGTCTCTGTTTTTGAAAAGAACTGTATGATGTTTCTCCTCCTAACAAACACTTAACTTCAGTTATGATGTAACACAACTGTATTTCCATTAAATGGTTATCTTTGTCTTTTTCGGACATCTGCCTCTTTATCCAGCTCTGCAGTTGTTCCTCATTCAGTCATTCATTCCAAACAGATTTGATGAGGTTCTAGTATGGGTGATGTTATTATACCTTTGACATTCCTAAGCAGACACTTGTTCTCTAGTGCCATAGGAGTTCTCATTTATCTTCATAACCTCACTTCACCAGTCCATTCATGTTGGCTCAGGGATACTCTTAAGCATACAAGGTATCTGTTGAATTAAAAAAAAAAAAAAAAAAAAAAAGCCTGTCCTGCTTGTTCACAAATTTGACTATAAACCTGATTTAGAGTACTTTGTACACATCAGCACCTACTGCCCTCAGTCATCATCAGATCCCCCTGACAAGTGGTTCTAGGAATTTTGCCCCACAGCCTATCCCTTCTAATTTCCTTTATTCCAATTCTTTCTTTCCTCCCCCTTGAGACTGCTGGGTCTCCTGCCCTCTTCCATTTCTAAAAAACCCCTTCCTATAGGCCTATAGATTCCTTTCTTCTGCTCTTTTTAGATTTTTTTTCAAGAGCTAAATGCATAGGAGAGGCAGAGATACTTCTACTATAAACAGGTATATACCAGAGGTGTCCTTTGTCCTAGAAACAGGGAAGGAGTCCTGATAACCCTTGCCCCATCCCTCATTGGAACATGGATTTGCTTTCCCGTGAATATCAAAAGTGCACTGACTAGATTCAAGGACGACATTAGCTCTGTGCTTCACCTGCACATGGAGTACTCAGGCTCCCCTGGGGCTGCCTACAAAGCCAACCACCCTTTGTCATATTGTTTCTCTGGGAAAATGTATCCAAGTTCCCAATAACTGACTTGTCAATGTCTATTTTGGAATAGAGCCCATTTGTAAGCTGCAAATAGCTTGTTCTTTTTCTCAAACATATTATCTTTCTCTCTCTCTTTTTCCCCCCGTATGAAAGTCTGTAAAATAAGTATCTTGGTTGATAGAACTCATATTTTATTGATTAAAAAAACTCAGTCACCTCATGCACACACACTGGGCTCCAACTGGGCCAAAGTTTGTAATCTGCCTTTGTAGTGGTTGGAATTAGAGGGGATGAGGAAGTGGATGGGCCAGTAGTAAATGTTTCTGGCATTAGTAGAAACTTTCTGTTTTAAAGTAAGGGATAGTACTCAAGGAGGAATGTTATGAAAGAAAGCTCATTTTCTATTGCGGATGTGTGGTGAATATATTGCCCTTATCTTATGTTCTCCAAACAAATCTGCCCTCATGGATATCATCCAAAGCCATGGGAAAGATAAATTTAGGAAGGGAAACCCAATTAGGAAAATTCATGCTGAGGGATATATAAAAGGAAAACCACAACAATAAATGTTCCAAAGAGTGAAAAACAGTAATAAAAAAAAATAAAAATAAAAAGCAGAGGCAGACAGGCAGGCCAGCATACAGAGAGAATCATGAGTAGTAGAATGAGGGCATTCCTAAGGGAACTTCTAGGATCAGGACCCAAGGATCTGTTTAGGGGGGCTGGGTTTAAAACTCAAGCTTTCTCAATAAGCTGGTTTTATACACCCTTTCCCCCTTTTCTTTATGGAAACAAAACAAAAAAATTTTTAAATGTATTTAACCAGTACATTTTGGGGTTGGGGTCATTTTTGAAATGTCAGGGGCCTTATCTGTCAAGAACAGTTGTGTTATTTTGATTTTTCTACTTTATTTTAAAGTTTTTTTTGAAAGTTTTTTATTTATTTTACAGAGAGATAGAGAGAGAATACAAGTAGGCAGAGCGGCAGGCATAGGAAGAGGGAGAAGCAGGCTCTCCACTAAGGAGGGAACCCGACATGGGGCTCGATCCCAGGACCCTATGATCATGACCTGAGCCAAAGGCAGCCACTTAACCAGCTGAGCCACTCAGATGCCACTGATTTTTGTACTTTTAAGTATTAATAGATTGATATGAAAAAGACAGTACACTGATTGTGAGTCAAACACTGATGATTATGGACTGAATTATGTTTCCCCCAAAATTCATGTGTTGAAGTCTCAATACCCAGTTCCTGAGAATCTGACTGCGTTTGGAGACAGGGTCTTTACAGAGATAATCAGGTCACTAGATAATGAGGTCACTAGGATGGGCCCTAATCCAATACGACTAGTATTCTTACAAGAGGAGTCTTGGAGACAGACATGAACGGACTGCTAATGGTGTGAAGACATAGGGAGAAGGCAGCCATCCCCAAGCGAAGGAGAGATCCTGGCACCTGCCCTTCCTCATAGCCCTCAGAAGGAACCAACCTTGCCAACACTCTGATCTTGGAATTTGGGTGTCTGCAACTGTGAGAAAATGCATTTCTGTTGTTGAAGCCACCCAGTCTGTGGTTCCCTATTAATGGCATCCCCGGCAGACTACTAGACTGATTAAACCCTAATCCTTAGAGCCGGAGAGAAAATGCAATAGGACATTCAGCTTATTGGAGAGTTAAAAGGAACAGATGGGAGTAGGTACAGTAATGTCCCTAGAAGCCCAAAGGGCTAAGGTTCCTGCTTCCCATGAGTGTATAGTCTTAAACCAAAACTGGCCTCCAAAGGAAGAGGCTGCTGGCATTATTCAAAGTTCTAATTTGTCTTCCCAGGGCAAGAGAAGGACTCGGTGAAATCACCGAATTAATTTTCAGCTCCATTTGAACTCCGAGTTTTACAAAATACTCTTCTGTGAAGTAGACCATTTCCCTCCACATGCGTGGGAAGGAGTTTATAATTAGAACATCCTGGGGAACTTCTTCTATTAATTGTTGCATACCTGAAATATCACAAAAGAGAGTGTAGGTAAAAAATTAATTGGAATCATTGTTTTGCCTTTGTCATTATAAGAAGCTACAGGAATAAATGCCTTATGGCCTTGGGCACTACAAAGTCTTTATCAAGCCAAGACAATAGGGGTTTCTGGAAGTGTGTGAACTTGAGAAACATGAAGGGTGTGGGGAGAGCAGAGCTTGGGGCCAAGAAGACACTCTGTTCAGAGCAAAAAAGTAATATATAGAACACCATTCTGTTCCCTCCCCCCGAGATGCAGGTTGGTAACCTTGAAGATTTACAAAGGAAAAAAGGAATACTTTACAGAAAAATGGAAGGTTTCCCCCACCTTTTTTTTTTTTTTTTAAAGATTTTTATTTTTATTTATTTGACAGAGAGAGATCACAAGTAGGCAGAGAGGCAGGCAGAGAGAGAGAGAGAGAGGAGGAAGCAGGCTCCCCGCTGAGCAGAGAGCCTGATGGGGGACTCGATCCCAGGACCCTGAGATCATGACCCGAGCCAAAGGCAGCAGCTTAACCCACTGAGCCACCCAGGCGCCCAGTTTTTCCCCTTTTTAAAAACAGATCTCTCAAATACGAGATTTTCAAATCTTGGGAAGTCTCTTGACCCTGGCCTGAATTCCAGCGCAGAGGTTAGAAACCTGGATTCCAGAAGCAGGCTGCCTGGGGCGCCTGGGTGGCGTAGTCAGTTAAATGTCTGCCTTCGGCTCATATTATGATCCAGGATCCTTGCTCAGCAGCGAGTCTGCTTCTCCCTCTGCCTGCTTCTCTGTCAAATGAATAAACAAAATAAAAAAAAAAAAAAAAAAAAAGAAGAAGCATTTGGATCTCAGCTTATTACCAGCATGTGAGCTTGGCTCAGAACCAAGCCTCGGTTTTATCATCTATAGAATGGAAATACGGATGCAGTACACTTATTTCATAGAGTCATTTAGAGTGTTGAGTGAGATATTCCAGGCGAAACACAGAGTCTGTCCTGTGCTAAGTACTCAAAAAATACTCGTTTTTATCATCCAGACTTCAAGGATGATTCTGTACGTCAGTAATGAGGTAGGCACTGTTGTCGCTTTGAATTCAGACATAAGTGTTTGACATTTTGGAGATTTGGGGGCTCTGGGCTACGTCTTCTGTTTATGCTGATGCTACAGAGGAGGTAGGGTTTGGTTTATTTTCTTTTTGGTAACTCTTCTGTACTTTAGCATGTTGTTTAAGGCCGATGTTTGCTTATGGATTTTCTGTCCGGATGATCTATCCATTGATGAAAGTGGGATCTTGAAGTCCCCTACTATTGTATTGCTGTCAATTTCTCCCTGTAAGTCCGTTAACATTTGTTTTTTATATTTAGCTGCTCCTATGTTAAGTTCATAAATATTTACAAAAGTTGTGTCCTCTTGCTGGATTGAGCCCTTTATCATTACGTAATGCCCTTCTGTTTCTCTTATTACAGTCCCTGTTTGCAAGTCTATTTTGTCTGCTAAGGCGGGTTTCTGTTAGTTAGGTTTGCATGGAACAACTTTTCCCTTCCACCACTTTCAGTTTGTATGTGTCTTTTGCATCCATCCGAAGTGAGCCTCTTATACGCAGATATAGATCAGTCTTGTTTTTTTTTTTTAATCCATTCAGCCACTCTACGCCTTTTTTTTTTTTTTTTAAAGTAATCTCTACACCCAGTGTGGGGCTTGAACTCACAACCCGAAGATCAAGAGTTGCATGCTTTACCCACTGAAACAGCCAGGCACCCCTATGTCTTTTCATTAGAGAATTTAGTCCATACTATCCTATACTTTAAATATAGGAGCTTTATATGGAGAATAAAGTAATATCAAAGTTAATGTAGGCATATACATTCATACAGTTGTATGAAAGAATTAGGTCAGGCTTCAGGAGAAGTTTAATTTGGAAATATAGAATTGGACCACTTCTACTTAGATCTCCTTATAAGCAGTGTCAACCTTAAAAATAAAACTGTTATTTTACCAGCAAAAATAGGTTTATTCATGAATAGCAGAGAATTGCAATCCCAGACAAGCAAGCTATAGCAAAAACCACAAAACAAAGCAGAAGAATTTTTTTTCTAGAGGAAAGGGGTGAGGGGATTGGGAAGGCTGTTATAAACAAAAAGTCAATTAGAAGCTTTTCATTGGCGGGATTGTGACCATATCTCATTGGCTGGACTATTGCCTAGGAGGAGGAAAACCTTTCTTCCTGCCGGGATAGTAATGTAGTATTGGTTTCCTTCCCCCCTTCGTTCGTTCGTTCCTTCCTTTCTCCCCTTCTTCTTCTTTTAAGATTTTATTTATTTGAGACAGAGTACAAGAGAAAATATGAGCAGCAGGAGGGGCAGAGGGAGAGGGAGGAGCAGGGAGACTGATGTGGGGCTTGATCCTAGGACGCCGAGATCATGACCTGAGCCAAAGACATTGGCCCAATGGACTGAGCCACCTGTGCACCCCTATTGATTTCTTTCTTTCTTTTTTTTAAAGATTTTATTTATTTATTTGACAGAGAGAGATCACAAGTAGATGGAGAGGCAGGCAGAGAGAGAGAGAGAGAGAGAGAGAAGCAGGCTCCCCGCTGAGCAGAGAGCCCAATGCGGGACTCGATCCCAGACCCCGAGATCATGACCTGAGCCGAAGGCAGCGGCTTAACCCACTGAGCCACCCAGGCACCCTATTGATTTCTTTCTATTGGATTTGCAATTGATGACCAGTGGAAGGGCATGAGAACTCCCCCTGCCAAATCTCCCGACTCCATTTTAGTGAGGTTTCTCTTTGTTAATTTTCCCAGTAGCATGGGACACAGGGCCCCGTGTGGTGCTTAGTATGGGACAGGGGCTTAATGAGTTCTTGTGGACTGTTCAACAGATATTTTAGAGGAGTCTGAAAGCCCTATGCAGCACAGAGTCATGTGGGAGGATATCAGAGGTATCAGGGGATACACCATATATCTGGTGGTCTTTTAGTGTTTTGTTTTTTGTTTTTTTTTTTCTGGATTTTTCCAACACTGTTATATTACTCATCTGGAGTAATGAGTAATATAATAGATAGTACATGCAAATCAAGGGATAGGAAGATGATATAATAAAGGGACCATTCAAAAGGTCTTGGTGGGGTTTTGGACAACCCCTCAAAGGATAGAGCATCTGTCACAGTTGGTTGCTAATATCTAAGTCTTGAGGGGATGGTGAAAGGATGGATTACTGGAATTGAAGGGGGAGCTTTGTGGAGGGCCTGTCTGACAAAATCTGTGGTCTTTGGTGGAAAGTGTATCCTCCTTTATTGGAGGGAAGGAGCTGAGGGAAAAGGTTCTGATCTCCCTCCTCCAGCCCTACTTTTCTCTGCAGAAGCCAGATGACAAGGGAGCCTTATTGATACTAACTATGGTCAGCTCCTGGGGCAACAGAGCAGGATGAAGAGAGGTGGAGAGCAGACAGGGAGGGGACAGAAGATACCCAGCACCATCATCTTTACTGTTAGTGCTGACTTAGGGAAACAAAATGGGTAAGAGTCAGACCATATGTCTGAATCGGTTATATGGAATATTCTTTAGGAATGCATATGCCAGTTGATGTAAACTGTGTCCCTGACCTGTTTATTAGCATTTCCCCCTCTTTTTTGCATCCTATGCTGCTTACTTCTCTTTCATATTTGACTGTTACTGTAATGAGCAATTCATTTCAGTAGACTTCCATGCAGCAAACTAACTCTAGCTACAGTGAGGGACAGATAGTATTGGGGACTGCATCTTTAATTTTTCTGTCTCTCAGCTGTTAAGGGCTCAGGTAGTTTGAATCCAGTGAACTTGTATTGACTTTGATCATGGGCTTGGCACAATCAATAACTTGGAATTTCAGTTAATCAAGTAATTAATAGTTGTAGCCTAACCTATTTCCAAAAGGGAGTTAATTTCACCTGGAAATGTGAGGCTAGAGGAAGAAGATCCCTCCAGGATCACTTTGTGGCATGAACACCAACCAGTCACTCATTTTTTTGTAGGCATATGTTGACTTGTGATCAATGGGTATGACCACAAATGTTTAGCAACTAACTCTCTGGATTAAAAAGGCCTGATTTGTAGCATTGGCCTATTCCTCTGGTGTAAATACTCCCCCATGGCTCATTTCAAGTTAGCCAAACAGTATCTCTGACTGTGGAGTTGGAAAGGGACACACAGAATTGGCTCTGGAGAGCCTCGAGGTGTTGACTCCAGCACACCACTACATGAAATCCCTCCTTCCCTAACAGAAGAGAATGTGGAATTTTTCCCTAGCTGTCCCTAAGTAGGGTCAGGACTGGAAGTCTCTGGATCATTCATTACACTCTAGGATTTGGGAATGGATTTAGAGTAATTTATTCTGCAGTAGGGCATGAGGGACTCTGCTATTTTGTTAGGATCTTTGATGCTTACTAGAGAAGTCTTACCAATCATTGTCAGCTTATGAAAACCATCACAGTTGTCAGCATGTTCTTGTTCATTGGTGAGCATATAATATTCTTTCTTTCTATTTTACCATTTGCCACTTTGAGGAATCACCCAGAAGCACTGGGAAGTGAAGTTTTATGTCAGTTTCTTAAAGTTTTAACTCTTTCTCTCTTCCACTAGAAGGAATAGAACATTTAATTTCCTAAGGTTTAGAAATGATTGAAGTTGATTTGTATAAAAGTGGAAAACCATTTAACTCTTTTTCTATAAAAGCCCAGAGCAGAATATGCATTTCTTTCTTAAGAGTATTTGACATGTTGATATTTATAGCATCCTACATGGTTCCCATTTTATATACTTTTCATATTTCATTATGTGATACAGTATACATTTCCATGTGTATTATAAGTATCTAACATGAGTATAATATTAAGTTAGAATAAGGTTACAATAAAGTTAATACTAAAATAAGCAACAAACATTCCATCTATTTTTAATCTTATTTAACTTAAAGTTGTTCTACATTATAAACGAAAATGTGCCAAAAGTTATAGTCGTGTCGTAAATGGATCTGGACAACATATTTTAGCTATTCACCAAACAGTTATTTCTATTTTATTTACCCAAATAAATACATTCATGTGCTCTTGATTTCCAGTACAAAATTCAATTTATTTACAACAGATACTCAACAAAATTAAATATATGTTTATGGTGATATAGGTTTATTATATGTATATATATTTTTAAAGATTTTTTTTTTTATTTGAGAACAAGCACAAACCAGGGGGAGGGACTGAGGGAGAGGGAAAAGCAGGCTTCCCACTGGGAAGGGAGACCAGTACACACACAGGGCTGTATCTCAGGTTCCTGGGATTATGATCTGAGCCAAAGGCAGATGCTAAACTGACTGAGCCACCCAGGCACTCCTAGTTTTATTATATTTTTATGAAAAGGGAGAAATAATATTTCTTATATGTTAAAGTGCACATCTGAGCTATCTGTAATTGGGAAGAATTTAGCTGTTTTCTAACTGGTTTCTTATTTATTTATTTTTGACAATCATAAGTCATAGATTTTAACTAAAGTAAGGTAGATAGCCTTATAAATAATTGGATTAGGCACATATATTAATTAGGTCTGTGTCCTTTTTGAAAATGTGTTAAGTTTGAATATATCTATTGTACACATTTTTCATTAAGTCGTAGTGACAGGCAAAATAAAAATATCAATAAATCATTCAATTTAAAAATACACCTAAAAAAATCTAACACATAAGTTTGTTAATTATTCAACAGAATAGCACCCTTAATCCATTTGCTATTTCCTATTTCAGAATGTGTCACTGGCTATCCCACCGTATGCTTTCTGATCATTTGAAAATTACCAATATTTCCAAGGGTAAGAAGAAATGAATTCAGTATCTCTGTGTGCCATTAAAATCTAAACAGCCAAAAAACATAGAGGGAATAAACATATACTAACTTCTCTGTTTGAACTAGATTCTTCTATTTATCCACTTGCCCACCCACCCATCTATTGAGCAATCCATTCACCCATCTTTTTATCAAATAGATACGTTATATGCTCTCAACACTTTCCGCCCTCCAGATATTAACCAGGGATACCAAAATGAAAATAGTAGCAGCAACAATAACAAGATTCTTGCTTTAAATTGCTTTCAGGGAATAATTAATTCAGTGGAACTGAGAACACTCAGGTTAACAGTACAGGAACTTTCCACCCAGTTGGATGGGGGCTCCAATTGGAGTTCATGAACTGCTACAGAGAGCATAGCCATGTGTCTGATCTTGTGCATGCATCAGTATTTCCTCTCTGCCTCTGTAGAGGTCAAGTGTGTCTGGTGGCTCTGTTGTGGTATTATGATCTTTAGTGGGTTCTTTTAAGCTTTTACTCCATCTGATAACAGTAGTCTGCTCCCCTTTGTAAATTGGTCTGGCTGATTAAATCCATATAATCATTTGTGCTTTCTGTAAAAGGTCACTGTGTTGTTCTTGTAGTAGTTGTACAACCTTTTGGGGAACCTTTTAATCTACTCTCCATAACTTTTAGGATACCCCCACAGTGGATATTTCACAGCTACTTTTTTTCTAAGTTGCCAATTCGAATCCATATGGTCTTTTTGAAGACTGTGTTGGTTTTAAAATTTGTCCACAAATTATTTTATACTCTTCCCTTCAGAAGGTGGAACTTAATTCCTCTTCCCTTTAGAGTGATTTAGTAGCTCATTTCTGATGACTAGAATATGGTGGAAGTGACTGTGTCATTTCACAGATTAGGTCAGAAAAGACATCACAGGGTGCCTGGATGGCTCAGTGGGTTAAGCCGCTGCCTTCGGCTCAGGTCATGATCTCAAGGTCCTGGGATCGAGTTCCGCATCGGGCTCTCTGCTCAGCAGGGAGCCTGCTTCCCTTCCTCTCTCTCTGCCTGCCTCTCTGCCTACTTGTGATCTCTCTCTGTCAAAAAGATAAATAAAAAAATCTTAAAAAAAAAAGAAAAGAAAACACATCACAGCTTCCATTTTGGTTACTCTCTCGGACCTGGGCGGAGCCAGCTGCCATGGCATGAGGAAAGATATATGTGACATAAAATTAAGTCCTCAAACCAACAGCCATGTTAGACATCTTGGATGTGGATTTTCCAGCCCTAGTCAAACCTTCAGATGATTGCAGCCCAGGTAGACATCAGGACTACATGACATAAGGGATTCTGAGCCAGAACCACCAAGCTGAGGTGTCTCTGGATTCCTGCTTCTTATCAGTTGTGTAAGTTAGTAAATATTTGCTGTTTTAAACCATAAGCTTTTGTGGAGATTTGTCTCCTTTTCAGCTACACTGGAAAGAGAGTCAGTTCCAGGTAAACAGTCTCTATTCTTTGATTTTTGCCATCATAGGAGAGTTCTTTGAATTTCTCACCATTATTCTCCTTAGCACGTCAGATAAAAATGTGTTCTTTCGTTATTATTTACTTATACTTTGGATCTCATTCTTACCTATCTTCTTTAAGATCTTGTCTCAAAATTTCACCTTTAATCTCTTCCTCTCCTGGACTTCAACAAGCTCTAGTGTCTCCTATCATCAAAACAAAACTTCCCTTTGATCGTGCTCCCTTTTTGGCACTTGTTTCTGTTTGCAAAGTTTTGAAGTCCTATCTATTCCTTTCTTCCCAGTCCTTGCCTGCTAGTCTCTGCCTTTAATGGAGGCATTTTCTCTCTGAGATTAATTATCACTCTCTTTCCCTCATTCCATCCTGTCCAATCTTTGAAACGTTCATCCTCAGAATCCCAGGGATCCTGAGAGCTGACACAGATCTCAGAGGCCATTTGTAGAAGGTGACATGGAGGCCATATAGGGTTGGACGCTTGCCCCAGATCACAATCCACACTTCAGGCAGAGCCAGGGTTCAGTTCAGTTTCATTCTCCTTTACTGTCAGTCCCGAACACCTTTTTTTTTTAAGAAGGAGAGAGAGAGCAGGAGAGGAGCAGAGGTAAATAATCTTTTTTTTTTTTTTTTAAGATTTTATTTATTTATTAGAGAAAGCTTGTGGATGTAGAGAGGCAGAGGGTGAGGGAGAAAGAATGTGAAGCAGATTCCCCACTGAGTGGGGAGCCAACACAGGGCTTGATCCCACAACTATGAGATGGAGACCTGAGCTGAAACCAAGAGTCAGAGGCTCAACCGACTGATCCACCAAAGCACCCTGGGAGAGAGTGAATCCCAAGCAGGCTCCATGCCCAGCACAGAGTCCAACGCGGGGCTCAATCTCATGACCCCAAGATCATAACCTGAGCTGAAACCAAGAGTTGGATCTTAACCAACTGAGCCACCTGGGTGTCTCTGGGCCTGAGCACTTTCAATTGTATCACAGATAATTCCTTGAAACCAAAATCATGAAACTCCATTTTTTACATCTTATTCCCTTTTTTTTTTTTTTTTTTAAAACTTCTCAGTCTCAGTCTTTTGTGTTAGTTCCTTTTCCTTTTGTACCTAAAGCTCTGCTCCTTGTCCTCAGCTTGTGATTTCACTTACTTGCCTGCTGTTTGATCTCATCTTTATACTTCAATCTTTAGGCTTGTTTCTGTCATGGACTATGACTCTGTATTGCTGACTGGCCAGAGAGCAGCTCCATTTGGAGTTGCCACAATCTCCAATCCCATTCCCAAGTCATATGCTTCTTTAGTTTTTCAGAGGTGTTTTTCCTTTTCTTGTCCTTTGGAGTAAATACTTAGAACCATTCTATTAACTACCAAGCCCGTCACTTTTCTTTTTCTTCTTTGTTCTATTCATTCAACTAAAAGTGTCATGCATTGTGGTGTCAGAAACACGAGGCCCCAAAGACACATAGTCTAGTGAGACTTTAATCTCCTTTCTTACCTTTTCCATGGTCACAGCTCCAACCAGCCTCTCTATCACCTAAGTCTGGATTACTCTGATGTATATGTAGTTTGTCTCTTTGTATCCTTTCTCCTCCTATCCATCTATCCTACTTTCTTCATGTTATTGTGTGGGTACTATTGCTACCTATTACCATCACACTGAGACCCAAGTTATAGTTTTGTTTATCCTGTTGTTTTTTCTCAGAGACCCTGGATTCCATTCCAGGTTCTCTATGTTCCTTTCAGATGGTCTTCCAATTTCTGCTGAGCTTTGCTCCTCTTTTGCTTCTTTGGGTCATGTCTTGACTTTACTCTAGTTGTGAGCAGAGTAGCTCCAGGGCAATTTCTCTTAATTATTTCTGAATACCATTGGTAAGATAGGGAGCAAATATACGCTAAGGGACTCAAAGGCTTGAATGAAGATGTCCACTAAAATATATTATCAATTTGACTTGTTTTAATTTTCTTTTTTTCCCCACAGAGCTACCATGACTCTATTACATAAAATTCCCTTGGGCTGAGGTGGGGAGAGAAAGAGGTGACATCAATGAAGAAAATTGATGAAAATATTTGCTTTTCCCTTTACACTTGATCAGACTAAGTATCAGTTACTATTAGGTAGGGTTTTGGGGATTTATAATTTGAGCTAAACAAGATTCCCCCACATTTCACAATCATCTCTTGATTCAGGATGCTTGGAAGGCAGTAGTCAGTGGGGACATTTGACAGAAACCAACAAGGTGATCTTTCCAGGAGGAAGGTTCCTTCATGAGTGTGACAAATCTTGAGGGTGGCTGAATCTCTTTATGAAAGCAAACAGGTTTAGAAGTAAGGAAGTGAGTAATTCTCTCCATGTGATGCCTTTCTACATCTCTTATCTATGATTGTATCTTATATTAGAGTTACAGATTACTGTGGTTTTTAATGTGGCTACTGTGAGATGTGGATTCATGGTAGAATTTCTAGACTGTCAGAGATTTCTGGATGTACATAAATTGAATATAGAGACTTCAACATTTTCTAGTTGAATTCCTTTTTTCACAGAGACAATAATGTCACATTTTCTTTGTCATTTTCTGGCTTTTTCTTTCTTTATTTAATCAACCACTTTTAAAATTTCATGTCTACTATGTCCCTGGTGGAGTACAAAGTAGAGTGGTGAGCAATACAGAAAAGGTTTTGACTTTTTCTTATAAATTACAGAGTCAACAGGACATAAAGTGAAAATGGGGTATTATCAATTTTTTACATCAACCCTCCGTGGTTCTCTGGTTCCTGCCTACTCTCTTTTTGTTTCCCTTCTACAAAATGTCCTTCTAGGGTGGCATCAATTTTTTCTGTAGCCTTAATATCCATGGTGGTGGCCACTACATATCTTGCATGGTGAAGGTCTCAAGCTGGGCATCTGATCTGGTTCATTAACTTGAAGCTCCATCTGCTTTAATGGACACATTCTTCATATCTTTATGGTTCATTTGTTATCTTTTAGCTTAGTGCCTCATTGTCTTAGCCTGTGTCAATAGTTAAAATATATTTTCCTCTTAATAGAAGTGACTCAAGGAGATTTATTCTCTAATAGAGATAGAATATGAATGACAGGGTCTGTCACACAGTAAGTGTTCATTAAGTATTTGGAAAAAATGGAAGGGATTATACAATTACATTGAATGAGTAATTATAATTAATCAATTACAATTAAGATGTAAATATTGCTCTTCTTCTTCTTTTTTAAAGATTTTATTAATTTATTTGACAGAGAGAGAGAGATCACAAGTAGGCAGAGAGGCAGGCAGAGAGAGAGGAGGAAGCAGGCTCCCTGCTGAGCAGAGAGCCTGACTCGGGGCTCCATCCCAGGATCCTGAGACCATGACCTGGGCTGAAGGCAGAGGCTTAGCCTGCTGAGCCATCTGGGTGCTGCTGCTGCTGCTGCTTCTTTTTCTTCTTCTTCTTCTTTTTAACTTACCAGAAGAAATAAAACATGGAAGAAAAGGGATGAAAAAAGAAAACAAAGAAAGCACTGTGATTTGATGTCCAGTACTTCATATCTGTAACCTCTAAATGCTTCTTTTACAGTATTTCCAACCAATATGTTAGACAAATCTTTCTCTTTCTCTTTCTTCATCCTTCTTTCCCTCCTTTGTTTCTCCTTCTCCTCTTTCTCACTCTCTCACAGTGTGTTCTGCATGGCACTCAGCTTTCAAAGGTCAGAGCCGTATCAGATGGTGGCTAAAAGACCAGACTCTGTGCCAGGAGACTTGGGTCTCAGTGTTGGCTCCACCACTACTGGCGTGTGACCTTGGGCAAACTTCTAAGGCTCTGATTTTTTCATCTATAAAATAAGGAAGGTGACAATGTCTAAGACAGGGTTTTGTGAGGATCATGGGTGATAATAATGCTTGTGAAGTGCTCAACATTTTGCCTGATGCTAATAATGTCTATGATGTTTGGTCTTCTCCATCCTTTATTTCTCTCCCAGAAGACTCTGCTATAGAACTCCATATATAGTGGGTGGTTTTCTACCAAAATTAAATATATATATATGTAAGATGTATTTTTTTCATCTATTTTCAGCCTTGAATAATTTGAACACAGCTAAAGATGTTTTCTCCAGGCTTTGTAAGAACATTCTTTCTGAGATGAGATCAAATTTGGGAAATGTTGATTCAGAAGCAGAACTTTTCAGTAAGTCATAAGCAAGTGACTACAGGATTATAATGTGAATCTGTGTTCTTCAATTAGCTCAGAGTCTGCTCCTCCAGCCCTTCAATAAATATAGTAAATGGATCCTGATGAATGAATTCAGAGTTAAAGTCTCTGGAATTAAATTTACACCATTTCGTGTAGGCATTTTATTTTCAACAATGCTTTTATAAAAAGTAGACACAATAGTCCAAATCAGTGTTTTGGCATTGTTTTTAGGAACACCAATTTACATTCTTACTGCATCTTGGAGGATAGGAAAAGACTTTTTCTTCTGTGTTGGCAGTTTGCAGGCAAGACCTCTGTAAACTTTAGCATTCTTTTTTTTTTTTTTTTTTTTTAACTTTAGCATTTTTGACAGTAAATGTTTAGTGGTCATTTCCAATTTTGTTTTGCTTAGAATACAAACCCATGGGAAAAGACACCACAATAGAAATGCTTCATGCTAATCAGAAGACCAAACTGAAATGTTATCTTCTCAAAAGTGTCCCTGTATTGATAAGGAAGGAGAGGGGAATCTTAATGGGGGAAGAGAATGATGCTTAGTGCTGAGCTCAGCTTGGTTGAAATTCTAACAATTCCTAGCCTCATTTTACGGGTAAAAGTTACTTTTAAATTAAAGCGCAAGACGCCTCTCTCTTGTACCCAGTGGGATTTGCAGAGTCGAACAGTACATCTATATCAGGAAATTCTATTCTAGCTTTTACTGTGCTGATGGAGAAAACATCTTTCCAGATGGATTTCTGTTTATACAGCCTTTAAAATTTTTACTTGCACCCAGTTTGTCTCATTGGCAGTACTTCCAGTTCTATTTTTTAAGACGTTAAGCCTACAAGTGTTTATAGAACAGGAAGAGAAGTGACTGTTTTAGTGAGAGAAGAGAAGCTACAAAACTCATTACTAGAAATATCTCTTAAAAACATAATAAACGGTACTGATGGTTTGTCAATAAGATTTTTAGTATTTTTTTTAAGAAATGCTGAAGGGATTATATACTGAATGCTCACAGGCCACCATCAATATTCTACAATTAGCACTTTGTTGTATTTATTTTCTCATATACCTATCAACCTCTGTTGAATTTTCTATCCATTTATCAGTCTGTATTATTTTTATTTTGGGGCAGTATGCATTTCAAAGTGAGTTGCAGATATCAGAAGTGATGGACTCATTTTCAATCATGGACAATACCATCTAGCCATTTGGCCAATGGTAGATTGCATCAAGTAAAATCAGTTTCAGCTAAAGTTAACAACCCCCCCCCCCCGCCCCAGAATAGCTTAAGGTGTTTAAAAAGCATTTGTTTTCTCTGGTAAAAGAAGGCTGAAGGTAGGAGTTCAATGTTGGTTTGGTGGTTCTAACACTATAACTGGTTTTAACTCTTTTTATCTTTCTGGACTACAGCCCTAGTTTTTGACGATCACCTGTATGACCTATCATGGCCTGATACTGCTAGAGCTCTAGTTGTCTCCCTTTCTAACAGTAGGAAGGAGGAAGGGGATAAAGTCTTCTTTTAATGACTTATCCAAGAAGAACCAATAACTTAATAATCAACTTCTTTAGCTCCAGAAAAAAAAAAAAAACCTGGAGGAATTTTATGGGGATCATATTATAGGTGAACTCAGGAAAATTTGACACATTTATAATGTTTATGTTTTATTAAGTGTAGGTAGGCACATTTGAGAGACAGAGAAATAGAATGTTATATATCCCTTTGATTATTTAGATGGCTTTACTGATTGTAGCCATTTCATTTTGTTGGAAAAAATCAAGTGAGCTGGGTTTTCCTGCCCTAGCATAGCTGTGTGGGTCTTGGGTTACTATTAGAGACGTTTGTGAGGGTGCAAAAGGTGAGTTTGAATAAGTTTTAATGTAACTTGAGTTCAACAAAACCATTTGCCTGGTAAATTAACTGATCCTAATATTGAAGTAATATCAAAGTGATACTTGTTTATAGGATGATCACATCACTTTGATCAAAACATAGGATCATGCAAACATGGTGGTTCAAAAGTAAACAAACAAAAAAACATGGTGGTTTAACAGAGGACCAGATGGTCAGCCTACATTATCCTCAGGAATGCAATTTTTGAGAGCTTTATCGGTTGAGAATTTGTCTTAATGGTAACAAAAGTCCTGAGGAGTATTTTAAATAGCATTTAAAGGCCTTGTCTTTGAAGAGGAAGCTTTATTTTCTGTAATTAAAAATGATTCACACCTGGGGAGGTCTTGGGCTGAGCAGAAGAGGGTTAAAGGTAGATGATAGAGGGTGTGGATGGTTAGGGATATTTGAGGAACTCGGTGAAGCGGCCCATGTGCCACGCACAAAGAGGAAAAGTCATTTTTACGTTTATGTCCAGAAATTAAAATGGCTGCCGTGAGTAGAAAAATTAATCCAAACCACCATCCTTCTATTTTGGACTGGAAGATGAAGAGTACCTGATATGGGAATTTCTCCCTATCCTCAGCCTTTTATATTCTAAGAGTTTGTTTTTTAACACGAAGTATTAAAGTGTTTTAGTTTATTGTTTTGAAAATCTTATGTGCATTTATCTTATTTTCTCCCCCTTAATAATTTTCCTGGAATTTTACCTGAAATCGAGACGATCTTCAGAGTTTTATACTAAAGCCGCAAACACAAACAATAAAGCAACAACCAGTTTTTCAGAGGAGCAGAAGTCCTTAGTGGGAGAAAGAGGGTAATGGGAGAAGGGACAAAATAGGATAGGAAATTAAATACAAGTTAAGACATTCCCCCCCCCGCCCAGGTTTTAGAGAATGATGATTTATCATTATAGCTGTAGAAAGTAAGTCTTCAGTTGCTCATTCTCTTTGCTGAAATACACTGTAGTTCTGTGTTTTCTTTCTGCTTCAGTTTCTTATCATCTATCCTGAGTGTGTTTCATAGTTTGTTTGATATTACTGTTTTGGATCTGTGGAGTATTGTTTAATAAATTCTTAGAGTCCTACCATGTAGTTATATTTAGCTTTAAAAAGTCTAGAGTACTTCTATGTTGGAAATGCAAGATTAGGAATTTAAGGAAATGATGAGAATTATTATATCTTTGCTAGAGGCATGCAGTAGAACTATTACACTGTATGTAAATTATATAAAGCAGAAAATTGTACCATTAGTTTGTCTTGAAAGACGTGCAAGTCCTATATTGGTCAGAAATGTGTTATTTTTTCTAAGTCATGTGAAACCTAAACTCTCCTGCCTTAGCCTGGACCCCTCAGAAAGCAGAAACTGAACCAAAGTTTTAAGTGCAAATGTTCATGGGAGAGGAAGATCCAGAAGCTACTAGTGACATGCAGCGATGCAGAGCAGGGAAGGAGGGGCACCCAAAGCAAGGATGCAATACTGAGTCAACCACAACTGTGGACAGATGGTTCCTTGCTCTCCCAGGTCTGTCTGAGGAGTTGAATGGAATGGGTTTCAGAACCTTCCCTTCAGTGGCAGTGGTGGGAAGAATGAATCATTTCCTATTTGCATTAGTCAAAGCTTCTCTCCCTGGGTATAATTGCCCATCTCCCCAGTCTCAGTAGAGAAACCCTGAGGTAGGAGGCAAGAGGCTTGCTTGAGGATGTGCAGCCTTTGGGAATAAAAGAAAGATAATCTTTTAGAGATAATCTGATAGAGGACACAACCCCCCAACCTCATCATCTTGTGGATATGATAAATTACATGAACACATTACTAGAATCTTGCTATATCCAGGCTCCGGCTGGCTCATATGGGAACACTGGGACTTTGATTGACTTCTGCAAGTGTTGAGGAACTCTTTGAAAGGTGCCTAATGAACGTTCGTGGGTCCTCCTGATGACAAAACTCCTGGCCTGTGCTGTGCTGCCAGTTCGCCCTCAGACTCCAGAGCCTGTGATCCTCATTCTTGTTTTTCAAAAGTTTAGCAGTCTTTTGCAAAGTGGGAAGAATGACTCAGGAGTGAGGCTCGGACCCATGGAACATTACTGAACTTAGTGAACCTGCTTTTTCCATGTGTAAACCCAGTGGCCCAGCCACTGTACGTCTGCAAGGTGCTCACGTGCCCGTAGGAGAGCTGGAGGGAAATGGTTCAGACTTACGCCAACTGCTGGGCCGTACCCAGAATGTGACGCTGCTCAGGGGCTCAGGTACCAAAGGGCATTGTAGCTGGTCCAGTCTAGTTTGGTAGATAGCTTCTCTTTATGGCAAATTTTATTTTGGGGTGTGTGTGTGTGTGTGTGTTTATGTGTGTGTGTGTATGTACAGGAGAGGAGACTTGAAATCTGGCTTCCATTCCCCTCTCCTTCTTCATTTCCACCCTGCCCCCCCACCGCATCACATCTCCCAGATGTGTCTCTAATATCTGGTTCCTAGTCTTAGACACAGCTGGAGATTTTCCCCAGGATTGTCCTTGGACCCCGGGCAAATTAGGGATGCAGATAGGTACTTGGATGGAGTTGGGGTATTACCTAGTTCCACATAATAGTGACACTAGTGATAACACAAATCCTGGCTCTGGCCCAGCTGGGTTCTGATCCCCTTTACAAGTTACATATCTTATTTCTACAGTCCTAAGGACTCTATTGACCATTCTACAAGTCAAGCTAAAGAAAATATTTACAAATATGTATTTGATTTCGAACAAAAAAATCTTTTCTTCTACATGCAGATGATACGAATTCAAAGAAAAAAAAAGAACTTGTATTTGACTTCAACATTAATAGTCTTAGTAACTAGTGAGTGAATGAGTGAGCCACCTTAAGTGTATATCAGACCGATCTTGGCAATCTCTTTGAGACCTCAGTGACAGGGAAAAATAACAAGATCTCAGGATTCCTGCTTTGCTGCTGGGGAATTTAAGGCATAAGCAACTTTAGACATAGCCAAACTTAGTGGTTCTCAAGCTTGACCTTGCATCAGAAGAACTTGGAGGGCTTGTTAAAGCACTGATGGCTGGGCCCCACTCCTGTATGTTCTGATTTAGTAGGTGTGGGACCGGGCTCCCAAGTTTTTATTTCTAACACTTTCCCTGGTGCTACTGATGCTGCTGGCCCAAAGGACCCCATCTTGAGAACTACTGGTGTAGGAGAGAAAAGTAATTTCAGATTGAATTCTGATGGCTATTTTGGCTTCTTCTCTCCAAGTCAGAGCTAGTTTCATGGCCATTTCCCTTATTAACAGTGGTGTTTACTATAACTCATTTTTAACTAGATTTTATTCATGCACTTTTTGTACTAAGTAGATAAAAAAACTAGAAAGCAGGTAGAGCATCTACATCAAAACTAGAAGGGAGTATTTGGGGAAAGAATTCTTAGTGCTTGGTGCGTCTGGGTGGCTCAGTGGGTTAAAGCCTCTGCCTTCAGCTCAGGTCATGATCCCAGGGTGTTGGGATCAAGCCCTGCATCCGGCTCTCTGCTTAGCAGGGAGCCTGCTTCCTTCTCTCTGCCTGCCTCTCTGCCTACTTGTGATCTCCATCAAATAAATAAATAAAATCTTAAAAAAAAAAAAAAGAATTCTTAGTGCTTTATATCAGGGGTTGGCAATTGATGGTCCATGGGCCAAATCAAGCCCACTATCTGTTTTGGGAAATAAACTTTTATTGGAATGCAGCCACACATTGATTTATGTATTTTTTTTTAAAGATTTTTATTTTTATTTTTTTTATTTGACAGAGATTACAAGCAGGCAGAGAGGCAGGCAGAGAGAAAGGAAGGGAAGCAGGCTCCCCGCTGAGCAAAGAGCCAGATGCAGGGCTGGATCCCATGATCCTGGGATCATGAACTGAACTGAAGGTAGAGGCTTTAACCCACTGAGCCACCCAGGCGCCCCTGATTTCTGTATTGTTGATGGCTCTTTCATCAAGCAGTTGTGGCAGAACTGAATCACCATAAAGGTGAAAATAATTACTATCTGGCTCTTTACAGGAAATATTTGCCTATCCCCGGGCTCTGTGTTCCTTTCAGTAACTGTTGGCTGATTTAGGGAAGCTTTTCTCTTGAAACCCAGCAGTAAGCAACATCAGTTTACTTTAGCAGATATGAAACTTGAATCCTAACACTTTCTTCCGCCCTTCCTCAACCCTTCTCCCCTAACATGGAAAGTGGCCCAATAAGTGAAATGAAACTTGGCCCAATCAGCGATATTTAGAAAGTGGAAGGTGAAAGTGTTGACATCTGCTTGTATTTTGTGGTCCAAGCTTCCCTGGTGGCACGTGATACGGCAAGAATCTTCTGGTCAGCCAGGCATCTCACGTTTTGTGAAAGATTGCCTCGTGCTATCTGACCTCAGTTGGATTTATGCCTACGAAGACATGCAGTTGGATGAAAGTTCTGCATTCTTGCCTATCCATTGGCTTCCTAAGTGAACTCTTCCTGCCTTCCGTTTTGATAATTTAATCAGACAGAGTATCATGTAGTCAACATCCGTATGTATACATCAATAAACACATACGTATATTTTCAGGCATGTGTGTATTTTAAATACATGGTCATTTCCATTTACCTTGTTGCCTCTACTTTCTTTCTGAGCTTATCTGCTTCTCTGCAGTTGGTTCACATCCCAGAGAAGCAGATGCCCGGACAAGATGAGAAGTATGTGAGATTTGTTAGGGGAAATGTCTGGGAAGAGTTAAGGTAAAGAGTTAAGGTTAAGGCAACCTTCACGTTGCCTTATAGATCTGACTGGAGGAAAGTAAGAGGGTTGCATAGGAAGGCTCAGACTGCAGCCTCATTCTAATCAAACTATGGTCAGGTGGATGGGGAGTCTTTGAGCCAAAGCTGGGGGAGTCCTATGTTCCAGTAGAATGGGTTAGTGCTAGTGCCTCCAGCCACTGGTTGGGGACAGCCAGGAAAGGGCATTCCCAGCCTGAACATGATGGTGGATGCACAGGGTCAGTGGCTTGGGTGATCAGTGGATGTGCTGCCTGCTGCAAGTTCTGAGCTGGCATTTTCATGGCTGCCTCACTCTTGTGTCTTTTAACCATCTTGCCACCACAGTTGAATTTCTTTAGAATAGCCTCAATGACTAGGGCTTTTCATACTGCACATAAGACTCATTAGTGGAGTGTAAAACAAATTTAGTGGTCCTCTTATCAGAAGAAGAAGAAGAAGAAGAAGAAGAAGAAGAAGGAGGAGGAGGAGGAGGAGGAGGAGAAAAGGAAAGGAAAAGAAAAGGAAAAAATAGAAGCAATTGAATAGGATGGAGAATGTTTGGAGTGTATGGTATGTGGCAAGGGTATTATTTTGTGATGCTGTTATTATATATGTATATATTTTCATACGTAATGGATCACTATATAAATGTATTTCTTACTGTGGACAAGCTTTTGTCTTTTCAATGGCATGTATTTACAGAGCATCTCTTATGTGTTGGCCACTAGGTGAAGTCCTGAGTATAAAATGTGAAAAAAATTGATATAGTCTTTACCTTCATGGAGAATGTGTCACTACAGTGGTTTTCAGACACTAGTGGCATCAAAAACATCTAGAAGGCTTTAATAAGACACATATGGCTTCAAACATTCAGAGATCTGCTCAGCAGGTGTGGGTAGGGCCTGGGAGTTTGCTTCACCAACAAGTTCTCAACTGATGCTAAAAGATGTTGGTAGTGGACCACATTAGACACTAAAATAAACAGTAATGAATACATGATGGCATGTTGTGATAAGTGTTAGGAAGGAGGAGAGTGGAGAACTTTGAGAGAGAATACCCTGGAAACCTATTTTCTGTTGGATGGTCAGAGAAGGTGTCTCTGAGAAAGGGATGTTTAAGCAGCAGGACCTGCACACTCAAGGACCCAGAGGAACTGAAAACATGGAGAAGAGAAGGATTTGAAGGGAGATTGGGAAGGAGATAGGAGATGGGTCATGCAGGATCTTTAGCCTAGTGATACTCATATCGGGATATGCATATTTCCAGGGAGCATGAAGAAATCCTATAGCTATGCAGGCACATATAGTTCTTAGAGTATCATCTTTTTGTGTTCCCCTAAAATGGGTCTGCCCAAAGGGCTGACTTACCTTTCCTACCTCCTCATGAGTAAAGTCATACTTATTTCTTAGTGAATCTTGTTAGGGTGACTTGTCCTAGGGTGTATAATCACTTGGGGCACAAAATAAGGAATAACTCAAAACCTTGACATCTGTGTTGATAAAATGAATAAATCTTATTATGGAGTAAACCCAAAATCTATCCTCAAGGCAATTGGTCTCTAGTTCTTGGTTTTTAACAAAATTGAAGGAAGCCCCACAAACACATGAAAAATTGCTCAACATCACTTGGCATCAAGGAAATACAAATCAAAAACCATAATGAGATACCACCTTACATCAGTTACAATGTCTAAAATTAACAAGCCAGGAAACAACAGATGTTGGTGAGGATGTGGAGAAAAGGGAACCCTCCTACACTATTGGTGGGAATGCAAGCTGGTGCAGCCACTCTGGACAACATATGGAGGTTCCTCAAAAAGTTGAAAATAGAGCTACCCTATGACCCAGCAACTGCACTACAGGGTATTTACCCCAAAGATACAAATGTAGTGATCCAAAGGGGCACGTGCACCCCAATGTTTATAGCAGCAGTGTCCACAATAGCTAAACTATGGAAAGAGCCTAGATGTCCATTGACAGAAGAATGGGTAAAGAAGAAGTGGTCTATATATACAATGGCATATTACTCAGGCATCAAAAGAGCGAAATCTTACCATTTGCAAAAACATGGATGAAACTAGAGGGTGTTATGCTAAGTAAAATAAGTCAATCAGAGAAAGACAACTATCATATGATTTCACTCATATGTGGAATTTAAGAAACAAAACAGAGGATCATAGGGGAATGGAGGAAAAAAATAAAATAAGATGAAATCAGAGAGGAAGACAAATCATGAGACTTTTAGCTCTAGGAAACAAGCGGAGGGTTACTGGAGTGGAGGCGGGTGTGGGGATGGGGTAACTGGGTGATGTGATATAATGAGCACTGGGTGTTATATGCAACTGATGAAGCCCTAAATTCTACCTCTGAAACTAATAATATACTATTTGTTAATTAACTGAATTTAAATTAAAAATATTGAAAAAATAGATACATAAATTAATTAATTTAAAAAATCGAGGGAGGGCCTAAATATGCAGTCAGCAGATGGGGCTTTAAAAATAATTTTTGATGATGGACCACTTCGTCATTTTGGTATATAACTAGGAAGGAGACCCTAGAATTTAGGATCATCGCTGTAACAAAACTTCTATTTCCTCTATATATTTATGTGGATGAAACAAGCATTTTCTCAGGGCTTACCTCTATGAAAATGAAAAATTGGGAAAAGACATGATTCTCAAAATTGCTGCAGTGGTTTATTAATAATTAAATCATAGATACATGAATTAATTAGGATAAAAACCAATGTCATTGAATTCATCAAGAGACTAATTTCTAATACATTTATCTATTTAATAATTATGTGTAATATTTATAATATATTTATGTCAGACTGATCGGCTTATACTTGTAATGCAGTACTAACACCAACCAGAATAATTTTTTTGAAACATATCAGTTATTCTTTGTAAGAGATTGTAAGGATGAACTTACACTGGTGAGAGAAAACACAGAATGGAGCTAGCCCTGGAGTTGAGCCCCTTCTTTGATTTGGTGCAGAATTTGGGTGTCCACAACTGATCAACCTTCTGCCGGGCTAAAAACTTGTATTTCTCTGTCAAAGATCTCACCTGGACTGGCATCTGGACTTTACACAACTGCTTCTGCCGAAGTCAGCATCCGTGAGATGTTTTGGGATTTCACACCACTGAGAGCGATTCTAGAGGAGGTGGTGATGACAAATGTCTCCTGCGTTCTATGCTAGAGAATTCGGTGATCAGAGGTCCAGTCACAAGTGGCAAGCCCCTGGCTCAGACACCTTCGAGAAGACCACTCTTTTACCTGGTGGTGCGGAGGAAGGATGATCCGAATGGTCCTGGGTGGGGGATGGTAGCTCAGTTTTTTTCACCCGCTGCCTGAGGGGTTTTTGCTGTGTGTCCACAGCTTTTGAGGAACCTCCCCAGTAGGATGGTGTCGAGGCATTTGTGAAGTCGAGCCGGTTGAGGTTGAGGCCATCATTCTCGTTACCGCCAACCAGGTGATGAGAATGGGTGACGGTAGCAAGAACTTTCTCCCTTTTCTTTTCAATCCTGAATTTAGTTGCTGAACACTTCCTCTTGTACAGAACAGATCAGGAATATTTGCCAATCTCTTTGACCAGGACAGGATTTTGGCGGCAGTGAGATTTTCCCCATAGAGTGTTTTGGCCTTGAGTTGATGCTTTTAACTTTGCCATGGCATCAGCCTTCTTGGCTTAGGGTTTCTTCTCCTTCCTCTCTGGTTTCTCAGCCTTTTCACCTGCCATCTTGCAAGATGGGGAAGATCCAGAATTTATTTATATATAATTATATTTATATCCATATCTATATATTTTTTTAATAATTAAAGCATGATGGCCACAGGAAAATTTTAAACATTTCTATCTCTATCACTTATCTCTCTATGTAAATGGAGCTGGGGCATATTATCTGTGTCCGTATATATAGCAGGAACGTGTTATCTGTAGATAGTGTAGAGAAGCATAATGAAATGATCAACAAAAACACTTTGAGGCAGAAATGAGGATAACTTTCTATTGTAAGTATAATGGAAATAGGAGTTTAAGGAGAAAGTGAATTGACCTTCTAACATGCCCGCAGGTACAGAAAGAAGACTCCGCAACTGTCAGAAAGACAGGACTAGAGGTGTGAGTGTGTGAGGTTTCTGGAGATGAGGGGATTAGCCTCAGGAAGAGCTGTGAAAGGAAAAGCCAGGGCTGTGAGTAAGGTCTGGAGTGGGAGGGTTCCCATTCTTGTCCCAGCTCTTATTCTAACGACCTGAATTTTGATTGGGTATAACGGCTTCCTTCCACTGATTCCCTGCCTCTGTCTCTCTCATTTCTCTTCCCTTCCCTTCCTACCTTCGACCACAAAATTGGTCAAATGTGGGTGGGATGGGGAAGAACCTCAGTGAAGTGGAGGTGGAGATAAAACATAAAATATGGTTAAGTTTACAGACAGTCTTTTCCCTGCGTGCATGCATGGGGTAGTGAGAAAAAGAATTGCAAAAGAGAAGCCACATCATGTCTGTTTTTCTTTCTACTTTAAGCTCTAAGCTCGAGTTTCTGGCTAGAGAATCTTGGGAGGACTGCAGTTTTATCCCTTTGGATGGGGCACGTCCTGGCCTCGTCCTGGCCTCTGGCTCCTTCTAGAGATGGGAAGATCTTTTAGAGAAGGGAGCTGGAGCAGCACCAGTCCCTCGGGACTGAGGATCCGGAGAGCTGGATTCAGTTCACGTGCTGCCAATTTTTCTGGGATGTTGAGAAAAGCATCTATGCTCTGGATGCCTTATTTGTAAAGAAAAAATCTGAACAGGGATCTATATATTTTCTCCTTATTCTAAAATTAATGTTTATAAGTTATGAGAATTAGAAAGAGCTTGTAAAAGTCCAGTAACTTTTATCTTTCCCGATTGCCATTAAGGAGCAAAATGACAGTGAAAACGTTCCTATTTATTGTTAAAAAGAGAGAGAGAGAAGAAAAAAGAAGAGAAAAGAAAAGGCATTTGCCCCCACGTTACTTTGAGAAACATCTCTACTCTGTCCTTAATAGTTGCCTGGGTAGAATTTTCCATCTTAGCACAAAGCGGCTCGACCTGGTTTCAACTAATCCCTTCTCTGTGCACCCCCAATTTAACAAGAGGAACTGGAAGAGTCAGACAGTGTGTGGGAAGACTGAAGAAAATAAGGAAGGTATAGAAACCACCAGAGATGGAGATAAGTTAAACATTCTGGCAAATTGTCACGGTGTATTGCTCATGCTGAATGGTTAGGCAGTTGGGAAGGTAGTTAAGAGAAGGGCTCTAAATGCTTCATCTAATTGCAAGCAGCTGTCGATTAGTGGAGCTTGACCAACTGTTTTTAATTCCACTCGGTGGTGATGAAGAGAACGAGACTTTTAAGGGAAACCGGCAGGGGCTGTGTGTGCACGAAGCTGCTTACGTTGTTTTCAGAGGGCAGAGTGCAGGGACTACTAAGAGACGCTCTCCGAGAAACCGTTGCAGTCTTCCCCAGATTTTACCAGCAAATGCTGAACTTTTGGCGGGACGTAAACTTCTCTGTTACCCAAATTCTGGAATGACTTTTCGTGGGGAGTGATTCGTCTCCCGATGGTGAGTGGCTGGATAGGTCAAGCCAATATAGAAGCAATTTTTGTTCAACGTGGGCAGTCAATCGAGAAGGAGAGGTCATACTGCCATTTCAGAGTCCTCTCCTTTGGAATGTTTCATTTCACTCTTCGAATTAGAAAACAGGAAAAATAAGAAAGTGGAAAATTTTTGCTAGTTTTTGTGGTTGTAAAACCTGCTACGAATTATCTAAATTTGAAAGTTTTCTGGAAGATAAAGTTTGAGTGGCCCAGCGTAATCAGCCCAATACTTTTATTTTTTATTTTTTTGATGTAGTTCTTTATTTTCTTTTTCCTACCAGGACTAGTGATCTTCCCTGATAATTATTTATTTTATTTGCTTTTATTTCTTGCCATGCATTTCAAAAGCTGTTATTTCGGTGTTTCTGCATTGCAAACCGAAGAGATTATGAACTTAACCGAAAGCAAATCTTCTATGAAACCAGGAAGGCCTTGAAGTTCTAATAGTGGCTCTCCAACTGGTCTGAAAATATGCAAAAGGAGACAATTGGCAGAGTCTCACGGAGAAAGGGGCTATACTCCTTCAATGCTAATTACTATCCATGTTATTTCCTGAATTTTAGTGCCTAAAAGAGAAAGTAAACTTCCTATGTACCTGTGCAAAGATTATCGAAAGGATATTCTTCACAACCGTGTTTACCGAAGCACAAAATCAGAAATAGCCTAAGTGTTTACAATTGACATTAGCTAAATAACTGATGGTGTTCATCAGACATAAAAATGTTGTGGAAGAATAGATCAACCACCAGGGAAGTGGTCATAATACACTCCGTGAAAAAAATCAGAATGAAAATGAGTCCTCTTAATAAAGACCTAAATATTTAAAACTGTGGGTATGGGTACAAGTCAGAAGAACAAAATGGAAACAGTAGCATCGGGATTTTTATTTATTTAGGTCCCCCCCCCCCTTCTATTTTCTCTAAGTAATGTAAAGTACTTTTACAATTAGGACGAAAACCTTAGTTTAAGATGAATTTCCCAAAATGTCAATTCTTGTGTCCTAAAGGATATTATTCCTCGTCAGGATGAAGCTCTGGAGGAGATTCATGTCTGGCAAGGGAGGAAAAAAAATCAAGAGGGACACCACTCAATAAACACCTAATTTGGTTTCTGATCTCGTGCCTGTTTGAAGCGCTCACACTTGTTTTGACTCAGCTAGATAAGTCAGCTCCTCTAAAACAGTCACAATTTCCACCAGCTGTTTTGGATGTTTGAGTTATGTTTTTGTTTTAGTGAACTTCACTGCCTATCCCTTGAGCTAGCTTATGAACAATTGTGAAGGAAGCCTTTGAGGCCGACACAGAGGAAAGCTGCTAATCTCAGGACATCCCTTGGGATTTGAAAAGCAGCTCCATCTGTGGTGTTTCTGTTTTTCTTCCATGGCAGGTCTCTTGATGTCAGAAAGATGGGCCACTTCTTGGGCCCAGTTTTTGAAGAGTTCTGTGACCACAGCTGTGCGCAGTGGTTCTGACGGACTCCTCAGGAGACAACAGGCACGTTTCACCGCGAAGATGTGTGACAAACCCTGTGCCAGGTATACTTCCAAACCTTTCCTGGGTTCTCTTTTCCAGATGGTAGTTCCTTCCCATGAGTTCAGGGTTTGTGAGGGCAGGAAGCTACTTACCACTGAAAGCCACCAAAGGAGGGCTGCCATCGCCTTTGTCCACGACTCTGAGACTTTCCTTTGAGCTAGAAGTTGGGGGTTCGGGGGGATGCAGTGCTTATTTCATTGCATGATGTGGCAGAGTTTCTGGAAATTGATTTGGGAAGAGGAAGCTGACTTATGTGGGAGTCACCATCTTAGCTGTCCTTCCCTGGCACCCCCTCCTCCACAATGGCTTTTTCAAAGAAAAGAAAAATGGTGAAGCTTCTAGTGAGCGTTGGGATTTAGTTAGAAATATTCTAGAGTGGAGTGAAGATTTACCTGACTTTGAAAGCTCAACTTTGCAAGTTACTGCCTGTTTTAGCTGAGTCTTCCTTCTACTGGGCTTTGTTCCCCGTGGCCCCCTTTCCCTTTTTTCTTTCACTCCCTTTGGATGCTGACTGATCTGATCCAAACTTGTTATATTTCCTTCAAAGCCTGTTTGCAAACAGTTATTCCATAATTGTCATTAAATATTTGAGCACCTTGTGTGGCAACCAAAACAACAACAACAAAAAACAGTTACAGAATGCATACTTCTTATAATCAGGGAGCTCAGAGAGGAGAGAAAGAAGGCAAATAAACAGTGTTGAGGCTAGGTGCCTTGCTAAAGAATTGATTTGTTGGGAAAAATGTATTCCATAGAATCCCATAGGGCCTGGTAAATCCATGGGCCTGGCAGTTCTGTCTTTCTTGAGGGAAACCACTAGAGCAGTTGGTTACTTAAAAATCCTAGGTCAGACCCATGCAAGGGTTTACTAGTAGAATTTCATCAGTCAAGACTTTTGCACTGGATGTTCTATGTAAATGATGAATCACTAAATTCTACTTCTGAAACCAATATTGCACTGTGTGTTGACTAACTAGAATTAAAAACTTTTTTTTGAAGAAAAACCCAAAAGATTCTTTCAGTTGTAAACAGCAGAAATTTAGCTCCAGTCCAAGAATGTTTTAACTTCAGACCCTGCTGGATCCAGGGGAGGTGGTCAGGAGTATGTCTCTTTCATTTCTTGGCTAAATTTTCTTCAGTGTTATTCTCTGTTCCACTTTTCCCTGTGGAGCAATGGCTACCAGAACCTCCAGACTTAACCTCCTGTAAGTTTGGTATCTTCAGGGGAAAAGAGGGTCCCTGTCCCAGCAGTTTTGGTGGGTTGTCCAGGGTTGACTCTCATAAGGCCAACTTGTATCTTGCCAGTTCTGAACCTAACACTGTGGGCTGGGTGTGGCACACGCTTATTGGGCAGATCTGTGTTTGGGGCTCTTCCCTGTGCTGGGGTGGGGGTGGGTGAGGGATGTCTGTCTTACCTGAATCCTAAGGGCTGAGAATTAGGGAATTCCCAGAGGAATATGAGCTCTTTTTGAAAGAATGAATGAGTGAATGTTGGATAGGCATTACTACCACAAAGGTCCTAATGTCTTTTTCTTGAAGAGTAATAATAATTCAAACGGTCCTATGTTATCAGAATGGTTTCAATAACCTTCGGCCTCAATACAGAAGAGACCGGCGTTTTGATTTTCTGAGTTATTTCCCAGAGGTTCTTTAATCCCTGTGCAAATTTCCCTACTTCCTGCCCTGCAATGAGAACTTCCTCTCCAAGGGTTTAGAAAAGGTGGCCCCCGTTCCCCCAAAACAGTAGAGGCCGACTTCTCTTATGTTTGTATGACTAAGTGGGGTGACTCAAATGTTTAGTGTAGTGGTTCTCAGAGTTGTGGTCCCCAGCATCTGTATCACTTGGAAACTTGTTAGAAATGCAAATTTTATGGCTCCATCCCAGACCTACTGAATCAGAAACTCTAGGGGTCAGGTCCAGACATCTGTGCTTTAAGCAGTCCTCCAGGTGATTTCTGATAGCAGCTCAAGTTTTGAAACCACTGATTTAGGGAACAGTACAATACAGTCTTCTCTAGGAAGACTCTGAGTCCTTTTAGATCTTTCTGCTTCATATTCTGCCTCCCTAGGCTCCTGACACCAAAGGAAAGAGTCTTCATTTATTGACTTCCCTTGTTGGAAGTGAAGAGGTTCTTTTATGCTTGGCATAGAGCTTTGCGATGAGTTGCAGCTGAGAATCTCTCAGTGGACTCATGTTGGCCACATGTCAGGGAGTAGATGTTCCTGGAGATACTGTAGCTGCCAGGCACATCTTAGACAAAGGAACTTTGGAAATCTTTCTAATTCTCTGAGGAGATACTGTTTGACATAGACCTGGCAGGGTTCTGCTGCTGATTAGAGAGTCTACCAATTACCTATTCATGTAGTCACTCAACCTGTAATACTGGGATAAGTGCTGGACATATGATTGCCCATAAAACAGACCTGTTCCCTGCTCTCCTGGACCTCACGGTCTAACAGAAGATAAAGCTATGTAAATAGGCATTAACAATAGCGTGCGATTTGATGGGGGAAAATTACTGGGTATTGGGGAGTTCACTGCAGGCCAAGTAACCCAGACTGGACTGTTCAGAGAAGGTTTGTCAGGGAAGGTTTGTCTCAACTGTGACCTGAAGGGTGAATAGCCATTGTTCAGCAAGGAAAAGGAGAAGAGAATGACAGGTCGCCTATAAAAGCCTGCAGTTGAGGGAAGATTTGGTGGGCTCAAGGAACTAGAAAAAATTGAGCATGGCTGGAGAGTAGAGTTTAAAGGGAGGCAAAGGGAGAGGTGTGATAATGTGAGATGGGCCAATTATGCAAATCATATTAATGAATTTGGATCTTATCCTTAGAGCAATAGTAAGCCATGAAAGAGTTTTAGGCTGCAGAATGGATTGGGGATGAAGTAGAGCAGAATCAAGATCATAGACAGGAGGACAAGTCAGAAGGCTGTTGTGATAATGAAATGGAAGTTGGTGGTTCCTTGGCCTAGGATGATGGACATGGAGTTGGGGAGTGGTGGATTAATTTAGAACACTGGCGTGTGGTTGAAGTTTACACCAAGGGAAAAAGCATTCAAATGAGGACTTCTAACAATGAGTGAATGGAGGTGGTCTTTACTAATAGGAAACAGTAGAGGAGATATAAGTATATGTACTTTTTAAAGATTTTATTTATTTATTTGACAGATCACAAGTAGGCAGAGAGGCAGGCAGAGAAAGAGGGGGAAGCAGGCTCCCTGCTGAGCAGAGAGCCCAATGTAGGGCTCCATCCCAGGACCCTGAGACCCTGACCTGGGCTGAAGGCAGGTGCTTAACCCACTGAGCCACCCAGGCACCCCATGGAGGCATAAATCTTTATGAGAAAGTCATGAGTTCAATGTTACACAAGTTTGTAAAATGCCCGGGAGGAGATACCCAGTGTGCAGTTGCATCCAGGTCTGAGCTCAGGCAAGAGGTCTGGGTGAGAGTAAATATTTTCCAGTCATTAACACAGGGGTGACACTAAAGTCAAGTGAGCAGAGATCTTCTGAGGAGAGTGGAAGGGAAGAGAGGAGAGGTTAGAGCCCAGAGGAACTTCAGTAGTAAGAAGAGGCAGATGAGGAGAAACCTGTGAAGGTGACTGAAGGGCTGGCTGAGGGAGATGGGAAGACATTCAACTCATGGAATATGCTAGATGCTATGGAGGCCAGGGAAAGCAGGTTTCAGTGCTTTCTACAGGTATATGATTATAATGCTGCAGTTCTGTACCTGCCTGAGATCAAGCCAAGTCCTTTTTGGGGAAGTCCTGCAGGGCTACCCTTCATCTGCCAGAAACCTCTGTCACTATTCCAAACGGGCTCATTCACAGAGACTCTTTTCAGGAAGCATTGCTTTCCTGTAATTATTTTCTTAGATAGATAAAATGGCACTTGCTGAGTCATAATTTATTTAAGGAGACCCCATCCCACACTTTCTTTCAACTTGCCGTCTCTTTCCGAGTGAAATCCGTTAGATTCCTTACATATTTTCCTCTCCTTATCTTATCTCATTCCTCTTTTGGGTCATTGTATTTCAGCATGCCTCTGCCCCCCAGCATGTGTTCGCACAGATGGTCACAGACAGATGTGCACTTTGCAATTTTAAGTTACCCAAATGCGGTGGTGGTGGCGGCGGCGCCTCTTCTGGTCCCCAAGTGTCATAGCGATCTGTGGCCAACTCAAGTCTTTAGCCACTGTTGTCCTCCCTGACTAAATGATTTTCTTTCTTCTCCTTTTCTTTCTCTCTCTACAGCTGGATGCTCTGGGGAGTTACTTTGGCCAGAATTAGATATGCACAGCTGATACCTCCAGCTGCACATTCTTTGGTTCTTTTTGGCTCTACAAAAGCTCTTGGTGTTCTTACAATTTATTCAAGTGGAGAGCAATAGGGACAGTGGCCCACCCAGCTATTCTTTAAAAGCATTCAAAATGGCCCTTAATTTCTGTAGCCAATCCTGGCAGTTGATGTGATTAGGAGGAATGGCTCAAAATATAAGAGCCAACACAAATATAGGCACTCTTGGCAATTCATATTTTGTGACTTGATTAAGCTATCAACAGAATGGATGTGGTATGGTAAACCTACTTATGCAGCCCACTTTTTGAAAAAGATGCAGTGTATTTTCACAGTATTTCATCTTGAGCTTATAAATTGCCATGAAGGCCAAAAATTTAACATAGTTTAACATGGCAAAAACACAGGAATTCATTCATGGCTTTAGGTATCACCTCCAGGCTGATGATTCCCAAGTCTATTTCTCTAAGTCTGTCTTCTCCCCTAAACCTTAATAGAAAGTCTCTTATTGTCCATTAGCTCTTGTGACCGAATTGTCTCACTACTAGTGTTTCAAGGTCCAAGGTTCCGACTGAACTCTTTTTCTTCTCCGGGCATACTCCCTCTTATATTTTATTTCTGTTGCCATCAGCTCTGCTGACCTCTCATTCAAGGGCTCTAGGTCTTCTCTGATTCTTCCTTCACCTGTACTCCTGATGCCCCTCGGCTGCCCAGGTCTTCCTGGTCAGGCTACCAAATCACCTCTTTGCCTCTTTGCTTCTCACTATGGCCAGACCAGATCCATAGATTTTTATTGTTGTGGGACCGTGAACATTTCCTGAGTGTTAAGTGGCCTTTCTCCTTGGAATCCGTCACATAAAGAGATGTCCAATATTAATCTTCTGAAATGTGATATTTAATCACAATGGCTCCATATTAATAATTCTATTGTTTCCTACTATCTCCAGGATGAATCTAACAGCTTTCCCAAAGACTTTGTGGTCCTTACCCAATCTTCAGCTACCCTCTGGAATAAGCTTACTTCAGCCACTCAGTTTTTATCTTGCTTCATTCTTCTACCTTGTCAAAATAATTTTGATTCTTACTGCTACAAATGGGTTTGTTACCTGGCTCAGTTTTGTATCTGTATATGTGACATATACAAGTATATTTGGTTTCTGGATAAGTAGCGTTAAATACGATGGAATGAGAACACAAGGATAGGCCCTAGAGATTTCTATAGGATTGAATTTTTTGAATTGGGGGCTAAGGTTGCCACAGATCCTGGAAAGCAATCCTGTGCCTTCTGCTGTATCCTCACCTAAACATGTCATGGCTCTTTGGGCCGTTCCTTTATTCATTCATTGAATACTGACTGAATAGTCCCTTTCTCAAATATAATTCTTTTCTGAGTATGTAAAGCTGTTTGGAATCCACTTATTCATTTGTTTACACATGAAGGATTTGTCAGAGGTAAAAACCATTGATGGATGTTGACTTCTGTGGAGAAAACTTGGACACTTGTTTTGGCATCTAAGAAATAACTCCCATTTTCCTATATTGTTCTTGTTCCTATTGCTACATAACTACCACCACTCTAAACACAAGGCTGGAACTATTTTAGTATGCTTTTGAGGCAGAAATTTGGAAACGGCACAGTGAGGATGACTTGTTTGAGCTTCCTTTTCCCCATGTCTGAGCTAAGAAAACTCAAAGTCTGGGGTTGACTTAGCAGCTGGGGACAGGAATCATCTGAAAACTTGTTCATTTACATAATTGACACATGAGTGAGGTGGACTTGAAGACTAGGACTGCCGACTGGAGCATCTTCACATGACCTTCCTATGTGGCTAGGCTTCCTCACAGCATGGCAGTCTCGGAAGTGTCAGACTTCTTAATTTTGGCTCAGGGCTCCAATGCCCCCTGTCCCTGTGAAGCAGATGGAGCTTCTGGCTTATTGTCATCTGTGACCAAGCCCCAGAAGTCACACAGCAGCACTTCTAACACATTCTATTGGGTACAAGTGAGTCACAAACTGCCCAGATTCATAGAGCGAGGCATATAGACCCCCCTGCCCAATAGGAAGAATATTGGTGAATTTGAAGATGGACTTCCAAGTTGTCACATATATGAATTGAAGAATCAGCTATAACTACTACCTTTAGAAATGTGGCCCAGGGGCCTGGTTTTTTGAGACCTTAGCCAGCTTATCTAGTGCAAGTAACTCAGGGTAAAAACAATATAAAGAAATGTCATAAACACTTACTCCTATTAACCAAAATTCGACCAGCTCTCAAGGTTTTTTAGGTTTCAGTCCTTTTTATAAAGAGAAATCTGGTTATATAAATATCTTTTTCCTTTTTTCTTCTTTAATAGGCTAGAGTTGATATGTCTTTTTTTCTTTCCTTTTCTTTCTTTTTTTTTTTTTGGATATTTCTTTTAAGACTCAAGAAGGGTACTTCTGAGAGTTTCAACATTTGGCAGCTGGTAATAAGTGGGAAATGTCATTACATAAACTCTGGTTTGGGTTAAGAGGCAGGTGGTATTTTTAGGGAAGTCAGTGTCAATGTGAGGCTGCAGCCACACTGACCACCTCCAGCCCATCTGCAGAGACATTTCGGTCTCCCACAAGTAAAGCCCCCTCCTTCTGCCTGCTTTGACTGCCTCCTGAGTTCCCCCTTTTTTTTTTTTTTGGCCTTGGGTTTCAGCTTGATGAGTTGTCAAGAGGACTGGGCCACTGGATTCTACCTGTAAGAACTTCAGAGGCTGTGTCCATGAAGAAGGGCTGTTTTCTGCTCTCATATCATCTGTGTTGACATTCCTTAAACAAATACACACTGAGAGCCTTTTATGTCCCAATCATTGTGCTGCGCCATATAATTATAAAAAAAATGAGCAAGACCAGTCACAGTTCTTGCCTTGTGGAGCTTCCATGTGGGGAAGACTGAAGTCGCAGCTTCCCAGTATGCAGAAAAGGTGTGGGAAGCTTTGAAAGCTCATGCCAAATGGGTTTGACATTGCGGGGCCAGGGAAGGTTCCCTGGGGAAGCAGCGGTTGAGCTAAGAGTTGAGGTATGAATAGGTGTTAATCAGGAAAAGAAGGGAAAGTGATCCAAGCAGGGAGAACAGCCTTTGGAAGGAGGAGGAGGATGAGTTGAGAGGACTCAAGATGAGAAAAGGATTCGAGAAGGCCAGTGTGAGGGGAAGAGACACCGGGGAAGAGTCGTCGGGTGGAAAGTGAAGCTGGTGAGGAGAGTAGGAGCCAGATGGTATGAAACCTGGATACCTTGACCATGGTTTATCAGGGTTCTCCAGAGGAATGGAGCCAATAAGAGATACATATACCATTTACATATATAAACAGAACCAACATAATACATGATATATATCCTATTGTATAAAATACATACCCTATGTATATCCTACAGATATTATCTATACCATAATCATATACGTAAGATTATAGATATAAATTAAGAAAGCTGACAAGCCTGAAATCTGTAGGGTGGCCTGGCAGGCAGGCAGACTACAAACTGAGGCTGGAGTTTATGCTGTAACATTGAGGCAGAATTTCTTCTTTTCTAGGAAACTTTGGTTTTTGGCCTTGAGGCCTTCACCTGATTGGATGAGACCCACTATATCATTGAGGTAATCTTCTTTACTCAAATTTGACTGATTGTAGATGTTAAACATATCTAAAGATGTCTTCACAGCAATACCTAGATTAGGGTAGTAAATACTGGGTACTATAGCCTAGCCAGGTTGACCTCTAAAACTAGTCATAACACATAGTAAGGAGCTTGGTCTTGATTCTAAGAGAAATGGAGAACCCTTGGGGGAAGGAAGAGGGTGGCATGGTTAAACTTCTATTTCTCAAATGTGCTCTGTGCTTTCAGAAGAGGGTTGGTGTATGTGACCATCACTAGGGTTCTTGTGGTGGTCATAAGGCATATTAGATCATTCATGCACTTCTTATTCATGGACATGGTGCCCTGGCATTGAATTGGTCAGATGCTCCTTCTGGGTGTGCCCTTACCATCTTGAAATCACCTCCAAAGCAGGACTTCTATGTTTTATTTTGTTTTGGCTTTTCTCTTTTTCTCCAATGAGACTGGATGGTCTTTAGACGCAGGAAGCATATTTTGTTCACCAGAACATCCTTAGTGCCTGGCACATGATATGTATCCAGCAAGCATTTGTGGATGAGTTTGATGGGGTTTTGTGTTTTCCCCAAAGTATCTTACAAAGAACAATGGAGTAACAGTCCTATCAGTAGTTCTGGGTAGCAGAAAACCAGCTATTAACATGAAAATTTTTATCTTCTTATTTCTAACTTCCTTTCCTTGGCATGAGCTATAATTGCATTTTAACTTCATTTGCATAGATTGCCCATTTTAGGATGTAATAATCACTTAATAAACTTTTAATTTTGGAATTACTTTAGATATACAAAGAAGTTGCAAAGATGGCATGGGGAGTTCCCATATGTCGCCCAGTTCTCCTGTTACATCCTACATCACCATAGTACATTTGTCAAAATGAAGAAATGGAATTACTACTAACTGAACTCTAGACTTTGCCTACTCTAGACTTTGCCAGTTTTATCCGCCAATGTCTTCTTTTGGTTCCAGTATCCAACTCAGGGTACTACACTACATTTAGTCATCATGTCTTCCCAGTCCTCTGGTCTGTGGGAGTTTTTCAGTTTTTCCTTGTTTTTTCATGACTTTGATGGTCTGGAGGAATACTGGCAGACAAGTACTGTGGATCCTGGAGTACCCTCAGAATGTCCCCCAGGCTGAGTTTGTCTGATGTTTTCTTGTGAATAGATTGGGGTTATAGATTTTTGGAAAGAATACCACATTAGTGGAATGTCCTTGTCCTATCATATGACAGGGTATTCAATATCCACATGATATCACTGAGGATATTCATTGTTATCACTTGGTTAAGGTAGCATTTGGCAGGCAGGTTTTTCCACTGCAAAGTTATTATTTTTCTTCCCCACTGTGTTCTTTGGAAGTGAGTCACTAAGTTTAGTCCATCTCCAAGCAGGTTGGAGGGAGGGTATAAGCTCTATCTCCCAGGCTGGAGAGTATGTGCATATATTATTTAGATATCTTCTGTAAGGAATATTTGTCTATTTCCACCCATATATTAATTAATGTAATAATTTATTTACATCAGTATGGACTGTTATATATACATCCTCTTATAGGATATATATATATAAGTATATATAAAAATATATTTATACCTTGTTATAATCCTATAGGATGTTATTTATTTTGTTGCTTAAATTGTTCCAGTTTTGGATTGTTCAAGATGATTCTAGTGTTCCTTTGGTATCCTCTATCCTTTTATCTTTTTGGGTTCATCTTCCTTCTGGTACTACAAGGTACTCTAACATCTTGTATCTTCCTTACCCCAGTCCTGGAAACAACCTTTTATCCAGTGAGCCCTGGTTTCTTTCATTGTCAGATGGTACTTAGAAACCAGAATCTTGGTTCTGGGTGTGCTTATTGCCTCTGGGGTTTCATTGCTTCTAGGCCCTATCAACAGAAAGAGCTGAGAACATGTGTGTATATTAACTGTATAAATATATACCTATAATTATTTCTGTGTCTATCCATCTGTATATATATTAAGATAAACATGAGTTTATACTGGTGTCTCTGACTACAATCCAGCTCTACATGCGTCCTTCCAGTCTTCCTTTCTTGCTTGTCTGTAACTCCTCCTCTTGGAGGAGAGTTAGGAAACCTGGCTCTGACTGTCCATTTAATTATTTATTCAACCATGATATAAATGTAAAGCTGATTTAGGATTGTTTGCCTGTATGCCCATGGGAAACACATTTAGCAACTCTATTACAGTGTTTATGTGTAGTTTTTTTTTTTTTTTTTTTTTGCTTTTGATACAACCATTTTTGTAAGGAAGTGATATAACACAGAAGTTGAACAGTCTTAAAGCTAGATTGCTTGGGTCCAAATCCTGGCTCCATCACTTATTAGCTGAATGAGCTTGGATGAATTACTGTCTTCTCAGTTCCATCATTGTAGGATGGGGATAATAATGGTGTTTACTTCCTGGGGTTGTGTGAGGATTAAATGAATTAATAAATGTAAAGTGCTTAAATATTGTGTGGCATATAGTAAAAGCATTTAAGTATTAACTATTATTGTTAGGACAGAAATAAAGTCCATTTTAATTGCCACCAGTATATTACCATGTATATTGGGGCACTATAAACTTGTAGCATCCTCTCTATTCACTTAACAGTCTTCTTACAGCACTCAGCAAAGCTGTTTATATCTAACTTCCTTTCTATATCATCTTCTGTTCAGCATTCATGGTATTTTTCTGTGTGGAGTCAATTTGTCAGTCATTTCTCTACCAGCTTTTTGCGAATTCAGGAAACATAAGATTTAAGTCCAAGATTTTTAATGCAGATTTTAAGTCTAGGATGTATCCTAGACTTTGGTATTCTTCAGATCATGAATCATAACCTTATTAGAAGTTTGCGTCCCTGGCTTTTAGGGCATCGTTAGAACAGTGAATAATGGATTTCATCACAGCGACTGAGAAGTCTAGTGGTATAAGCTATATGTTAATTGCTGGCTGCTTATTCTGTTATTAAACGTGGTTACTTTGTGGTTATCACTGCTTGGAAAATCATTGCTTGTTGTAAACCTTGAAATAGAGGTTGGGGGCTTTACTTGAAACCCTTAATAATAATGTTCTATTGCTGTTATTAATATTGCACAGCAAATAGCTATGGGTTCTGCCCAGTGGTAGTCAGCACTTCTGGGCAGGGTCATGTGTTACTGGCATTTTAATTAGGCTTCAGTGAACCCAGCTGCAACTGTGTTAGCAGTCGCTTTAAACTATTTTTCACGTTTGGGGTTTGATAAAATACAACATGTATTTCCCCCACTATTTTCCCTTTATGCTAAAAAAGAAAAAAAAAAAAACCAACCAAAAAACAAAAACAGAAAACCCACATAAACCAAAACCACATACACACAAAGGTACATTAACTTGATATGGAGCTACTAATTTTTTTTACGGCTAGTAATTTTTGAATCATTAGAATATAAAATCAAACGAATAGCTAATGCCTAATCATTTAACTCATCTTCGCTCTTTTATAATATATTCTGGCCCTTAGAAATAGAGCAAGCAACACTTTATCTGGCAAAAATATCTGAAAGTAGGAATTCTCTGCAAATTCCGAAGGTTCAAATGCTTTCTTTTCCCTTATTTTAATTACCATAAGACATTGTAGATTTCAGGATTAGTAATTGGAATTGCAGCCAAATATAAGGGAAACTGGTCAAAGCCACGTGATCCAAAGTGAACAGAAGTCATTCAGCTCCTGAGGAACCTGTAAAGGGGAGGTGTCCCTATGGCTAACTAAAGTCAGTAGCCAGACGACTGAGGTCAAAGCTACTGACCATTATAACTTAACAATGACCAATGAGATGCTTTAATTTTTTTTTTCTTTTAAAGATTTTATTTATTTATTTGACAGAGAGAAATCACAAGCAGGCAGAGAGGCAGGCAGAGAGAGAGGAGGAAGCAGGCTCCCCGCTGAGCAGAGAGCCCGATGCGGGACTTGATCCCAGGACCCTGAGATCATGACCCGAGTCGAAGGCAGCGGCTTAACCCACTGAGCCACCCAAGATGCTTTAATTTTTTGCCAAGTTTTCACTCTTTGCCTGCCCCTGGTTTCTTCAGTAATACTGTTTTTGGGAATTAACCTCTATCACTAAACTCTGATTTACTCTTTTTAGAAAAGTGGACCACTTCTTCCTATGGGATATACCACCTGTTGGGTCTCCATTTCTTCATGAAGAAAGTGGACTCCATTTCTTGCCTTGGCTCTTTTCTCTTGCATTTGGTACCTACCTATCTTTGTTATGGTTGAGGGTGCCGTGGTGGGTAGAAGGACTTTTCGTGCTTGTAATTTGGGTAGAATATAGCAGAGACCAAGAATAGGCAGCGTTTGACACCTCCGTCTCTGACTGCTTGGAAAACAGATGGAGCTGAGCACCCTGCTGGGCCATGTTCAAGTGTGAGCGGCCACACGATCTGTGCACAGCTGGGCCGCCACAGTGGTTAACCTCCCATGGGGGAATTGGTGTGTGGTGGGCAGCATTAGTTACCAGGGGAAATGATTTGGCCATTTCTGGGGATTTGTTGTAAAATAGAGCTATGTATATAATACCTTTTATTGAGTTGCTCAACACACTTCATAGAACAAGAAACCTTCCTGACAAGGAGCAGGTGTCTCTACATTTCACCAACAGGAAAACAGATTAGGTTTGCTTTGGCCTCAGAGGCACTCAGAGTGGGAGGATCTAAAAGAAAACAAGGCCCTTGTGACAACTCAGAACCTGTAAACTTCTAGTCCTGGCTTGCTACTGGGTCTTTCTCTTTGGGGAGGTTATGAAATGGTCGAACTGCCCTCTTACGTCACAAGGCCATCAGCACCAGAAGCCCATCTACTTAGCTGTTTGGAATCTCTTCTTATCTGTCCTGGATTCCCAAGTTTCCCCTGGCTTCAGTGTGTGCCTCTAGCCTCCTTAAGGGCATCTCTTCTCCTTCTGTCCTTCATCTTGATTACCAGGTAGTGGCTTCTCCTGCCAGAGGGAGGGAAATTGACCTTTGTCCATTTCCCCCTTAATGAAATAGTGTTCTGTGGAAAGAGTTCTCCCTTCTGAAGCCCATAACTAAACCACAGGCAAATTGTATTATTTTGAGAGAGTTGTCCTATTACAGTATATCTCAGAAGTGATCAATTCTACAGCAGGATTCTGGGGTCGCAGTTTGTCAGATCAGAAGAAGGAAAAAAACACGTCACTCTGTCTCCTTGGCCAGATAGTGATGAGTCAGCCTTGACCTGACCAGGCCCAGACTGCTGTGCATTACAGGTCATGACAGAGGAGGGGAAACCCAAGCCACAGTTGGATATCTAAATTTCTGGCCTTAGATTTCCAGGGAACTGCTTCTTGCACTTTCTCTGCTCGAGAATGTAGAAGCTGGAGAGGCAGGTGGCTAAGTGTGAGGGAGTAAGGCAGACTTCAGAGGCAGCAGATCTGAGTTCAAGAGCAGTATACAATGGCAATGAAAAACATCGAATTTGCAGGACTGTATTGTAAAGATCAGAAATAACCTATTCATCTTGTGGTTCAAAATAACCATTTGATTAATAGGAACTTTGTAAAGATTAAAAAACCACTGGTACACCAATGACGATAGACTATCACAGACCAAAGAGGGTGATGGATCCCGTCCTGTGTCCCTAGAGTCCATTAAAAAAAAAAAAAAAAAAAAAAGACTGTCTTTAAAATATTTTTCTTTAAACTAATACGTGTTCAATATCAAATTGGTAAAATGTAGAAAATTAATTCCATGGTTTTTATTTTAGTGCATTTCCTTTTTCTATTTATATATTTAAATGAAATTCACTTTAAGATCCAAATGTGGTTTAAATACCGTTTCTTTTTCATTTATTATTATAATGAGAAAAGGTTTAAGTGTCTTTTTTCTATGTAACAAGAGATTACTGAAAATGTTCTTTTGGATGGAACCATGCTTACTGTGTACGCTTACCCAACGCAGAAACAAACTCCTAGAAAAGTGTGCAAAGTCTAAATGTTCAATCTTCTAATCAAATAGAATGTTCAATCTTATCATCAAAAGGAAGCACAAAACCAAAGAGTGTATGTTTGATCACTGGTAAGGCTGGGGGAAATGGCGCCTTAGCTGGCCTGTTCATATGGCACAACTGAAAGAGCTTGTTCTGTCTTTTGGAAAATTTCAAGTGTACACACAAATAGAGAGGATAATGCCTGAGCCTACAGGTCTCTTCTAGCCCCAACTGTTATGAACCCAGGGCCAACCTTGTTTCACTTCTCCTCCCATTTACTGTACCACCCACAACCCCGCTACGTGATCTTGACATAGATCTCAGATACCATTTGTTTTCCCCTGTGACACACTTTGGAACCTGATTCCGTGTTGCTCTGTGTTGTCTGGTTCACGCTCACTGGTGATACGTGAACAAGCCCAGACTTCAGAATCAGACCTGCTGGTGTTCAAATCCAAGCCCTAAATTCAAATCCAAGTTGCAACATAGAAGCTGGGGCTCAGGTGCCTCAGCTACAAAGCAGAGCTAAGGCTTCCTAGAGTTATTATAAGAATGAAAAGACCTATAAAAAGCTCTACTTGTCCCCCACAATTGGTAGGTGCTCTGCAAATCTCGCCTCCCTCCCTTCATGTCCAGCCTCCTCCCCCACTCCTGAGAGCTCCTACCTGGGACTGACCTCCTTGACTTCTACTCAGTAGACTCCCTCGATGCTCGGACTCGCCATCTTTGTCTCTCACAGCAGGTCCCTGGTCTTCAAACTCCTTTACTGAGAATTTAAGCTGCTTCTATTGGGAGCCAAACTTGACAGAAGTAGAAATTAACAGGGCCTCTGCCACTCAGCACTCTGGCATGCTCAGTCCAGTTGGGAACCCTGGTGTAGCCTGCGTCCTCTCTCTTCCTTCACTGGACTGAACTAGTCTGGTTTCTGGGGATGATCTCTGTCATTGGTAATGGCTTACCTCCATTTTCTCATTGGGTCTGGAATTGGGTCTCCTACGGTTGGAAGGCCTGGATTTTTACTCTGTGCTGGTTGATTGCTTGAGGCAGAATCACCTTTTTGGGGCATGAGCTTTCAGAAGAGGGCATCTCTGAAGTCTCTGGGTTGCAGGAATGAGGGTATAATTAAAATGGCAAAAGCCAAGGCTGAAAGTTGCTGGTGGGATGAAGTGGACCAGGGCTGGGTGGGCTCAGGTCAAAGAGTAGCAGCAGTAGTACTTCCTTACAAAAGGTTAATATTTGGGGGAGGGGTGGGCACTCACAAGGCCCCTATTTAGTATGGGAGGGGGGTACTGGCCTGTGCAAGGACACTGGGTATGACTGGGCCTTTGGGGAGGGCTGACGTTGGTGGGTTGGTCTTTTTGACAGGGGTGTGTAGGTCTTTTTCTCTACAAATGTGGCTCTCCCACTCTAGATGCGATAATGGGGGAGGTATGGCAGGGTTATGTTGTTTGTCAATCAGTGTCCTTCCTCCTAATTTCAGCTGTTGGACAGCTGGGACCCAGGTGGTCCAGTCTCCAAGTTGCTGCACTGAAGAGGCATTGTCCAGACAGCCGTTCTCCTCTTGCTTTACAACTCTTGCTCACATTCGAGAGTTTTCCAGTACTCCATTCACAGCAGTTCTCTTTTTACATTCTCTGCCCTCTTCTCTATCCCTTTCACGTTTTTGGGAGCCCTTCCCCTACATCTCACTTCCCAACTTTCTAGCACATTCGCTTAGTGCCTGATGTCTTGTTCTGCTATCCCCTCTGCTGTCTGCCTCATTCCCTCCAGCATGTGCCTCCTGATGTGTCACATGTCCCACCCACCAGCTGGTTTAGTTCTTCTCCGTTTTTCCCTAGAGGACCTATTGATGTGACTTTTGTCTTTTGTCAGATAATGGAGAAGGAGGAAGAAGCTCAATGAGAAATACTTTTAGGCTCTGTTAGCAAGGGAAGAAAAGACCTTTATTTTCTTCTATCCTGTAACTTCCAGCTATGGTCTGTCCTACTAACCCCTACCCACTCCTCTCTGAACATGTCTGAATGAGATGCGTTGTTCTGCCAGTTGCCCTTTTAGGATAATGACTCCAGAGACATTCTACCTAGGTCCACTCAGCCCACTGTGGTCCCAGTGTGGCTTTTGGCTGAGTAAGAGCAATTTATGAGAGACTCCTGCTGAAGCACTTTGAAAGAATCAGAGGAGATGTAGGTCCTGCCCTCCGCAGGTCACTTATTTTGAGTTTGATATCTAGGCTTCTGCCCTAGTCTTTGTACCTAAATCCCTATCTTTGGAAAGAGCCCATACTATAGTCTCTTGTTCTGCCTGTGGAATCCCAACAGGGTAACCAAAACTTGGTGCCTCCTCCTTTTCTTGATCTTGTTTTGATTTTTATTTATTTTTAACAAATGAAAATTGGATTTATTTAAGGTATACAATGTGAGGCTTTGATATGTGTATACACTGTACAATGATTACCATAGTCAAACTGATTAACATAGCCATCACCTCCCATAATTACCTCTTATGTGTGCGTATGAAAGAACACTTGAGATCTACTCTCTTATAGCAAATTTCAAGTATATGATACATTACTCTTAGCTATAGTCACCATGTGGTACGTTAGATTTCTAGAACTTATTTACGGTCTTAGGGTGAGCTTTAAGCACTTTGCAAGACATGGCCATAGTAAATTTTCTATCAGAAATCCAGATAGCCGTAATGTTGTCATTGGGTTTATTCCTTTACCTTATGTAATCCCAGTAACTGTGGTGGTATTTAGAGGTGAAATAGCTAAGAACGAACCCCTCTGGGAAGAAAATTCTAGACCATTTGTAACTCAAAACAAATGGGAGTGTTGAATATGGGTATCAACCATATTCTACACTTTGATTCTTAATTTTGACCCGTCAACTCCCATATAATCGGAAGTTTGTACTCTTTGATGAATATTGGTCAACATTTCACCTTTTCCCCTTATTCCCAACCTCTGTGCGACCATTTTACTCTCTGTTACCAGGAGTTTAGCTTTGTTGTTTAGATTCCACAAATAGGTGAGATCATGTGATATTTGTCAGTGTCTGGCTTATTTCATTTAGCATAATGTCCTCTAGGTTCACCCACCTTGCCACAAATGGCCAGATTGTTTTTTTTTTTTAATTAATTTTTTAAAAGATTTTATTTATTTATTTGACACACAGAGAGAGATCACAAGTAGGCAGAGAGGCAGAGAGAGAGGGGGAAGCAGGCTCCCTGCTGAGCAGAGAGCCCGATGCAGGGTTTGATCCCAGGACCCTGAGACCATGACCTGAGCCCAAGGCAGAGGCTTAACCCACTGAGCCACCCAGGCGCCCTGGCCAGATCATTTTTAATAGCCGAATATGCATGTATGTTTTAAATGTGTATCAACGTGTATAGAGATGAGTATGTATATAACACATACGTAATTGATTATTCTTCTCCAGCTGTCTGACAGACACTTAAGCTGTTTCATCTCTTGGCTGTTGTAAATAGTGCTGCAATGCACCGGGCAGTGTGGACATCCTTTTGAGGTAGTGATTTGCTTTTGCATGAATACCTAGAAGTGGGGTAGCTAGACGGCTGGGTTTCGGGATCACATGGCTGCCTGCATCCTTGAGGCTGCTCTTGGCCTGCCTTTCTGAGAACGCTGGGCCCTCTTTGGGCCATTCCTGCTCTTTCCTGTTGTCCTTCTCATGCCTACAGCTGGGCCTGCGGTTGGGTGTGTGTCCGCCTGGGGTGAGTGAGTAGCGTCTGAGCACCTTAGGCTGCATCTGTCCCTTGGTGCTTTACTCACTGTTGTGCTCCATCTTTCTTGGTTTCCTTCCTGCTCCAGACAGGAGGCCATTCTCATTTGTGCTGCTTTTGTTGTTCTTGATAGCTGCCATTCCTCAAGTGCCTGTTTTGTGCCAGGTGGTTCCCTCACATTGTCGTGTTTACTCTTCACAAAAACCCTAAGGGCTGGGTGTTATAAACATCTTACCGATAAGAAAACCAAGGCCCAGAGAGGCTTGATAGCTTCCTCAGTGTTTGTCCCTAAGTAATGGCAGAACTGTGGCTCTAGCTTTAAAAAGAAAAAAAGTACTCTTGGATCTTACCAAAAGAGATCCTAATTTATAGGTTTGGTGTAGGGGCCAAGGAATATATGTATTTTTAACAACTGCATAGATTTAAAATCCATTGGTCCATGAACTGTCTTTTGTATACCATTCTTGACTGGTATATAGCCTTCGTGGTTCTCGTTTCTCTTACATCGTGGAGGTCATTTAAGAATGCCTCGTTGTATATAACACATGTTAGACGTGTTTTGATCCTGTCCTCAGAGACATTCATGGGGTATGTCTTCACAGTCAGCTCCCTGTGGAAGTTTGTAAACTCAGAAAACATACTCTCAAAATCTGGGGAGCAGGTGAGACAACCTGTCTGGTGAAACAGAAGCTTCAAAGGAAAGGGAAGAGATTATCTCATGTTTGTGAAACTGCTGTCGACGGCCCTAGGATATTGTAAGAAAAGCCTGGATGTAGCATGTAAAGAAAACCATGAACTACTCAGCTGCATTTCAGTTTGAGTAATTGCTGAGCTGCAGTATTAGGAGGGAGTGTGATGTACGGGGTTCAGGAAAAGGCAAGCTGGGGAATGAGAAGTGTACCCAGCTGTATTTAGACAAGAACGTGTTCTATTTCAGGGCAGCTAGCCTCCGTTCTTGGTATAGAAACCTCCCTTGGCGGGGGTGGGGGAGTACTTGGGTGGCTCAGTGGCTTAAGCCTCTGCCTTCGGCTCAGGTCATGATCCCAGGGTTCCTGGGATTGAGCCCTGCATCGGGCTCCCTGCTCAGTGGGGAGTCTGTGTCTCCCTCCTGCCCCCACTCTCACATGCACACACACTCTCTCCCTCTCAAATAAATAAATAATAAAAGAAACCTTCCTTGGAGGAGAGGCCCCCCACTCTCTGACTGTTAGACTCTTTCTGGCAGACACTATCATTAACAATGAGCAGGTTCTTGGGATCTGAGTTCAAGCTCTTGAAGCAGCTGATCCATGGTGGATCCACTGGGGGACTAACCCAACCAGGACAGGGAAAGCACTACAGATGGGGGCTCAGTTCTCAAAGCAGCCCAGCTCATTAATTCCTTTGTGTTCTGCTTGATCAGTTACTCTGGCATGGGTGGGAGAGTATGAGCCCGTTGCCTGGAGCAAGATCCCCATTGGCTGAAGCAACAGAAGCTGAATTTCTAAAGACCAAGCTCTTAGCCCACCCTGGTTCCATCAGGTACTGATGCCTGTGGCATTCAATCTGGAGCTACCTTCCAGATTTTCTTAGCTGGGGAGAAATCTTTGTCCAGGCTTAGGGGCCTCAGGGCTGGGCAGAGAACTCTGGGACCTCTATTGCCAGGTGATCCTAGTCCCTAAACATTAACGTTTGAAGCTTAATTTTTCTCTTAAGGAACATATATTTGAAAAATGCTCCATTTTATCCTAACCAAATGTGAAACTTGGTATATTTATATATATAGATAGATAGATAGATAGATAGATAGATAAGATAGATAGATAGATATATGTATTAGAAGATGATTAATTTTGTGTATCCCACATGGGTGGGTAGGAAATTTGAATTATACCATGGGGAGACTGAAGTAAAGGAGAATTGATTGGCTGCCCCATGGCCCAGTGGCAAAAATGCCCATGTTTCTGTCTTCTCATCCTGTGCTCAGTTCAATTAACTCTCAACTATTTCCAACAGTGTCTTATTCTGTCTGTATTTTCCTTCCATTTGTTCCTGAGATCATCTCCTTTTACTGCCTTGGATTTGGTTGTCTCATGAGTTCCTTCTTGTTGGAGATCTTGGGAGGATTTATTTTGCATATGGTAAAGAAAAGCTTATATAATCTCCTTGTTATGATCAGAGAAAGATAAGAAAGAGCTAAGAGAGCTCACATAGGGCAGCTGTAAGTAATGGGCAGAGCAAACAATCCCTCCCCATCACCTCACCGAGAGAGATATTCATGGGCTTTGCCGAGGTTGATTCTACACAGAATGGAAGGTAATCTGTGTCAGCAAAAACCCCAGGAATCATTCCACTTAGATTTCGATGAAACTTTGAGGGGAGATTGTGGTGAGTGTTAAAATGGTGACACTGGACCCCAGGCTGGGGACAGGAAGGACATCTTATGAATGAGGGCTGAGGACACAAATTAAACCAAAACAGACACTCACATATTCCCAAAAGACTTTATAGCTTTTTTTAAAATGTAAATTATTTAACAAATACATATACATTTTCATCATTAATATAGAAATTAGTTTATAGTACTACTTAAATCTTTTATTTTATTTTATTTAGTTGAAAGCACACAAGCAGTGGGGGAGAGGCAGAGGTGGAGAGGAAGAATTAGACACCCCACTGAGCAGGGAGCCCAGTGCAAGACACTGTCCCAGGACTCTGAGATGATGATCTGAGCTGAAGGCAAATGCTTACCTAACTGAGCCACCCAGGCGCCCACTATTTCTGTCCTTAAAAGTTATGTATCAAATCCTTCAGTCTTCTTTTCTCTGGCGTTGTCTGCATGCCCTGGTGATTTGCGACAAACACCCCTTGTGAGCACTAACTTCCCGCCCACCTCTGCTGCTTGCCTCCATTGCCTCAGCACCTACCCCTGGGGGTCTGCCCACATGCTTGCTGATGGCTCTTCATGAAAAGGGTCAGCAAAACTAAAATGAACTTTTGCTCTACTCTGAGTGCCCATCTTGTGAGGTAGTACACGCCTGACTGGTGACATTTTCCTGTTGGGAATACATACAGAAGTGCTATGCCAAACGTGGCGTCTTCCATCTTTGAACTTCTTGAAGACTCTAGAATTCTCTGGCCAAAACAGATAACATTTACTGGTAAAGCAGTGGATTCTGGCATGTCAGGGATTGCTTTGAAGTTTCCCCTTCTAAGAGAAGGACATCCTTTTATACATCACCATGGTTTCTACCAGGTACTTGCAGTTTTTGAAAACAGGCCTACAAAAGGCTTTTGCTATTAAGAAGTTACATGTGCCACGAAGTTGAAAAGTTGCCCGTTGGCTTGAAAACATTTTGTCTGTGCAAATGACTAGGGGAGGCAGAAGGAGAGGTGGTCAGGGAGGAATAAACACAGCTGGTTTCAATATTAGAAGCAAAGATAGGCCTTTTACTCTTTATTGTGGTACCTGCTTTGGGAATCAGATGGAACACATCCACAGGGTGGGGGTGGGTATGGGCCTGGCTTGCAGGCGGGAAGGTAGGTGGTGGGGGGGGCTTGGGTTCCCTTCACCGCAGCCCTGTGGGAACATCATCTTCCCCTAGCCTGGCCCCTCATGTCAGCACTCTTGGTTTTCACTAATTGTGAAAGTTCCTCTTTTTGCAGAAGGATCTACGTCTTCCTTGCCTCATAAAAATCATCCCAAATTTAAGCTGCAACTATAAAAAACCCCCCAGCAAACAAGAAACAGCCTTTCTGATCTAAGTTATGGGAAAGTGGACTTTTATTTTCTATTTAAAGAAATACGAGTCTTCGTAATGCATTAGTAATTCTAGTAAAGAATGTTTGATATGGACTTGATTTCATAAACGAAGGCCATCCTTAAGACATGTATCCATTTCTGCTCAGAAACATCACTTTCAGTTTTTATGAAAAGTAAAAACAAATTTGGAGTTGGCAGGGAAATCACTTGTCACTTTTAATGTAGTGATTTCTGCACAAAGTTTAAGGAAAAGGGAAAACTAATTTTTTAAACTAAGTGGGCTTCCCCAATATAGTAGATAGTGATAATTTGGTATCTGTAGTCAAATATAGTACATTCGAGCAAAAATCTATTATACCCTTACAAGGACAATCTCCAATACCTGAATCTTCCAATCTTCTAATACCTGAAGTATTCCCTTGGCATTCTCATTCCTATTGTATGTTTCCACTAGACTCTTTTTTAGTTAAAAGCATTTATCAATGGTACCTCACTGTCAAGGTTCTGCCCAATTTTAGATCCATTCAAGTAGTCCCTACGTGTCTTGAAGCTTTACCACATGGGCCATTAAGGTGGAAGAGTCGTGGGTTCTAGATTTCGATCACCTCCTCACCCTGTGCCAGAGAGACTATGTTCCTGCAGAAGAACGCATAGGGCATCATTTCCCTCAGTTTGTAGCATTAACACCCACTTTGGTGCAATGACACACAAACATTCGAATGTCATGGAGAAACTAGAAATTGAAGGGTTTTTAAGGATTCACTCTGCCTTCTCTGCCTATTGAACTCTCCTAAATACTGACGCTGTGATGCCCCTTATAAAGACCGACTGGTCTTCAGCTGTTCCACAGACCATCCTCACACAGCTACTGTTGTAATGTGGAGTTGTCTGCACTGGGAAGGAGTATACATCTCGCTTGAGTTGAGTTCTCCCGGTTCAGATGAAGGCCTCTTTCTCTGAGGGTTCATGTATTTGTCCCAACATTTATATGTGGTAGAGGATCAGGAGGAAAAAGGGTATGTTTTTCTTTGCCAATGACAGCCACCTACCAAGACCCGCCCTCAGAATGGTCCCCAACCTCCTCCCCCTCTCTTCTCAGGTTAGCTCAGAGCCAGTGACCAGTCACCCAGACAGTTCACTTGGCATGTTTGGGCCACTGGTCCCCAGCCAACCCGGGAGACAGAACGTGCCTGAGTTAGTTCAATGGTAACATGTGGCCCGGGAAGAGTGGACACTGAGTGAAAGCACAGAACACACAAAGAAGCCCTATTTAAGCCTCAAGGCCCACCACCACCAAACCTTCACCAAGGGAACCACCTGGCCACAGACTCTTGTCCAGTTAGGGCAAAAACTGGAAGAAAGCAAAGATAGACCAGTCAGTTTATCCTGAGCCTGGGAGGTTGGTCCTTCTTGAAAGCTTTTTGCGAACGACGATCAAGATTGAGGACAGTGGAAGTCACATTTGACCACCTCCAGACCCGAGGCTGTTATTTTTGTGAAAGTCTATTTTAATCAGAGGAAATCCTGTTTCCCCAGCAGCCCGGGCAACAGCCCTGAGATGCACAGTTGTCTCAGGAGTGTTGTGAGGATACGGGCTCTCTTTAATCTCAGAATAAAAATATTTGATGTTTACAAGGTGTATTAGTGTAATTGGAATGTGTCTGCCTGTCTGCTGGCCTTCCTTCCACAGGGGGGACCTCATAATTAAAGAGCATCGTGTTCATGTGGCGGCCTGTTTTCCTTTCATAGCTGCTGGTGAGCAGTTAGGGCAGGACCGTTACCCTGGGCTCTTGAGAGCTCATCCCGGCAGACAGCTGCCGCCAGAACAAAGGGGAGGCTGCAGGCTGCTTGTGTTCTCCCTGGGACCCGCGGGCCGAGTGGGAGAGGAGACTGGGCCAGCTCGGGGTCTCAGAGATGTCTCTGACCCCAGAGAAGCCGACAGTGTGTGCAGTGGAAACACACCTTGATAAAAACACGGGAAGGCCAGAAGATTTCCCTTTTCTTTAAGTGAAAGGCAGGGTGCGGGGTGTGGAGAGAAACACCCACCCATATCCCTTCATGCCTTTGGAATTGGACATTAGATATCAAAATGAGATTTCTGATGCTTCAGGACTTGAGGAATCAGAACCTAGAACAGTCAGGGGAGCATGAAGAAATCTCATTTCCGAAGCTTGGGACTGGGTTTGTTCCTGCTCTCTTCGGTAACCAATCCCAGAACCTCCAGCCGCGCCTGGCAAGTAGTAGGTGTTCAATAAATAAGTTTTAAATGAATGATTGATTCTCACTGCAGAGTTCCTCTCCTCCCCAGCCAGTCTGGAAGTCCCCAGCAGGATGTCTGCCCATGTGCTCAAGTGGGTCCGTCAACCACAGCCCCCTTGTGACCTCTGGCTGTTCCGATCCGGCCTCAGCCCCTACTATTGCCTGACGGTACCTGGTGGTTGCAGCTGTGGCTGACCACAGGCGAGCTCTGAGCTACATCAGCATGTATGCTTCCCTCCTCTCCCATCTCCCACAGTGCCCTCGGCCCTGGCCCTGGACTGCCCACAGTGTCCCCGCTCTCTCAACTTGTTCCCCCCTGCCTCTGATTACTGCCTTCCTAGAAGCCCAAACCACCTATGGAGCCAGGCAGAGAAAGGTCTTCAAACCTCTCTTCTTTTCCACTCAGGACTTAAGGATTCTGGTCACAAAAATTTCCCTTGAAACTAAAAATGTCTTTATGTCTGTGTTTTTCAGCCCTGGTTAAGTAAATGTGTCCACCCAGTCCCTTCCCCTCAGATCCTTTGATCCAGCAGATCTAAAATGGAATCTGGGCATTTGTATTTTTCCAAGGACCGCAGGCGATTCTGGGGCACATACCCTGTTGCGAAGGACCCTGCCTCAGGTTGTCCACTCATTGTAACAGGGAAGGGGGTCAGGGGATGGTCATCAATTTGGGCTCAGCCACGATGCTCTGCTAGAAAATGACATCTTTAGGGAAGCAAGGAAAATGTTTTAATTTATTTGAACAACACCATCTTTAGATCAAGAGATAGCTAATTGTTTTTCATGTGTCATCCTAACCCCGGGGCAGAAACTGTAGAGGAAGTACTGAGCCCCTGTCACTGGAAGAAGAGGCTGGAAAGAGAGGCTGAATGACCATCCACATGGAAAGCTGTAGAAAGACTATCTGCACATGGTCACACTATCTCTAAGATGCTGTGATTTGATTGATTGCTCTAAGACCCATTTATTGGATCCCCGTTGGGTGTTTTGCAGGTTGCAGAGAATCGTTAGATATGCACGTCACCTCAGAGAGTGCGCGGAGTCTAGAAGGGGGGCCCTAGAGTGCATTCTCTGTTGACTCATTCAGTCGCTTTGCCAGACTCTGAGTGCGTGCTCAGTCCCAGGTACTGTGCTGAGCTCCAGGGCTACCATGATGAGGAACACCCAGTGTCCCTGCCCTCCCTCCCGTAGCTCGCATTCTGTTGGAGAGAGACAGCAGGTGGACAGCCATTCCCCTGAGAGGGTAGAAAACCGGAAATGTCCTGTGAGAATCCTGGGTAAAACGCTTTCAAGAGTTTGGAGAAAAGGTAATACCTATACAGCAGCTATACAGTTAATACATATACAGCTAATACCTAGACATACCTATACCTTTGAGATGAAAGTGGTAAAATTCACATGTTGAATACAACCCTTAGCTTGTCTAATGGCATTTTAAAAACAGGTTTTAGATATCTAGAGCAGTTCACAGCAAAAATTGAGCAGAAGGTAGCGATTTCCCCAAAATCCCTTCAACCCACACAGCCAGAGCCTCCCCCCTTATCAACAGCCCCCTCGAATGGCATTTTTACAGGTGAAAAAAGCAAGCTAAAGAGTGCTAAGATAGCCCGATTGCTTGTGTTTGTGTCCTTACTGCTCGGGGGTTTGAGCCTGGTTGTAGGTAGGAGTGAGTTCACTGGCGAGATGGGGGTGGAGACTCTGTCTTCATGTTTTTTTTTGTATCACTTCAGTCTTGAGAACAGATTTTTACGCATGGTTTATGGAACTGAAATGAATTGAAATAGCATGTCAGCTGATCTGCACCCCTGCAACTAAAAAAGATTCAGAAGAACAAGCTACCTGTCAATTAGACAGCATTTTCTGTCTGAAGGTTGTTTCAACAACCACAGATGTGTGTCAGAGCAACAGTGTCAGGGTTCACTGTAACACTGTCTTTCCTGGAATGAAAGGATTCATTTTCATATAGAAATCGAAAAAGAAGTATGCTCTTATTTTGAACTGCTAGTTGAGACAGCTTTTTAAGTAAGAACAGTTCCAAGTCACTGGTCTGCTGTCTGCAAGGGGGTACAGTGCAGAAAATAAAGTCTTAAGGACTGGCCAAATGTTTCCTTGGGGACAACTCACCCGCGTGCCCAGATCCCCCCAACCTCTGCTCATACAACTTAGAATGCACTCCAGTGGTGGTGGCCTTCATTGTCTTTATTGATTAACTGATATTTAATGTTTTACTAGTTATTGCATACTATGTATCAAACCTGTATTCAAACGCTTGTTAACAAGAAGGCAGGATGTGTACCTGTCCCTCTTAGTAGGTTGTAAGTGTCTGAGAGCAAGAAGCTCTCTCTTGGGGGGTGGGGGCGGTGAGGGGTGCCTGGGTGGCTTAGTCGGGTAAGCATCTGCCTTCAGCTCAGGTCGTGATTTGAGGGTCCTGGGATCTAGCCCAGTTCAGGTTCCCTGCTCAATGGGGAGTCTGCTCATTCCTCTTCCTCACCCCTTCTCTCCTCCCTCCTCCCCCCAGCTCCTAGTGCTTTCTCTCTAACAAAATCTTAAAAAAAAACAAAAACAGCTGTCTCTTTTTTTTTGGTTTTTTTTTTTTTTTTTTTTTTTTTTTTTAGAAATTTGCCATCTACTACCATGTAGTACAAAGTATAACATGTAACATTTCATTTCTTAATAAATACCGATTATTTTGAGGAAATGGCTCTTTGTAGATAATCTGAATGTCCAGCACTAATGTTCTGATTAGTGGGAAAAGTCTAGGAAAACTTAGATTCGTAGGAGGGATTTGACATACATGAAATGTTGAAGAAACAAACAAAAAAAATGTCCCAAGTATAAGGACTTATGGCCTTGTGATTTTGTTTTATGGTCTTTTTTTTTCCTCCCTAAGGAGGTATGATTACCATCTTCATTACTATGAGGTTTGGGACATTGTCAAGATATGAATGTAAACTTTCAATTTAAGAACGTACTTTGAAACACATTCAGTTATTTTAAGATTTACTTGCTTTTTCCTTGAAATAGAGTTCTGGATTTTCTGATACTTCCCTTTAGAAGTGAGATTTCTTTGAATAACTGGGGCCTTGAGAAAAGTTACAACACCGCTGTCTTCAGTCCATCCCCAAGACTGTCTTTGCACGCAAATACCCATTGACGTCAATACAACTTGGGTGAAGTTCTTTTTTTTTTTTTTTTTCTCTGTCACTGGGAACTGGGGAGTGGAGGTAGTGGGATGAGGTGCACGGGACTGTGTCTGAGTACTGGGATGAGTTGACTGTGATGCAATTTGGAATGTTACGCTTTTCTAATAAAATTGGGTCTTGTGCTGTTTTCCCACAGGACAAGAAAAAAAAACATACACTCAGAATGACATTTATTCCAGGAACTTTAAAAATTCTTCCACCATGTTTGATAGACTGGTGATAGATGGTTTATGAGGACTGGCCAATGTTAAAGGATTTGGCATTTGATTTTAGAAGATTATAACTCTACGTGGAATTTATCAGACTCTCTGGGTCTATTCTCCCAGTGGAGATGGTTTGCCTTCTCCTTACAGCTGATGCTTCTACGTGGGAGATGTTATGTCTAAACACATACATCTTAAGGTGATGCTAACTAATTTCATCTGAGATACAAATAATTCATTATTTTTATCCAACATTTCCCAGTCTTCCACTTTTATTGTGACTTGTGAATTCACTCCTAAAACTTTCTGTCCTACTATACTTGAGTAAATAAATAATCACCTGTCTTTGGGCACTTTGTATCTGGAATTATTCTGTTTGGTTTGTGCATTTTTCTTGTGTGCCAATGTGCCTGCGTCAAAAAGTTTTTTTTTTAAAGTATTTTATTTATTTGAGAGAGAACATGAGAGCTGAGAAGGTTAAAGGAAGAAGTGGGCTCCCCATGGAGCTGGGAGCCCAATGTGAGGCTTGATCCCAGGACTCCGGGATCATGACCTGAGCCGAAGGCAGTTGCTTAACCAACGAGCCATCCAGCTGCCCTCAAAAAAGTTTTTTATTTAAAAAGAATTTTTTTTTAAGATTTTACTTATTTATTTGAGAGAGAGTGAGAGAAAAAGAAAGTGAGCACAAGAAGGGGCAGCAGCAGAGAGAGAGGGAGAAGCAGGCTTCCCGCTGAGCAGGGAGCCCAATACTGGGCTGGATCCCAGGACCCCGGGATCATGACCTGAGCCAAAGGCAGATGCTCAACCAACTGAGCCACCCAGGCGCCCCTCAAAAATTTTTTAAAAATTCAGTTGGTGAGAGAAGACAAAGCCACGGAGCATTTTTGAGAAAAAATAAGCTAGTTAAAAATCTCAGTTTAAGTGCAGTTGGATGGAGGAGATGGGACTTCAGCAGATCTTGAAGGTTTCACGTAAGATGCATAAACTATCAAAAAGACAACAGAGGGGCGCCTGGGTGGCTCAGTGGATTAAGCCGCTGCCTTCGGCTCAGGTCATGATCTCAGGGTCCTGGGATCGAGTCCCGCATCGGGCTCTCTGCTCAGCAGGGAGCTTGCTTCCCTCTCTCTCTCTCTCTGGCTGCCTCTCTGTCTACTTGTGATTTCTCTCTGTCAAATAAATAAATCTTTAAAAAAAAAAAAAAAGACAACAGAGGATGGGAAATTTTAAAAATTAATTATGGGTTTTTCGAGGTCGACCATAGAGTCATGTGTAGACAAAGTTTCAAATTGAGCTATGTCTTCTTAGATATAGCTTATGCCTTTGTATGTCATGTGCCTGTGAATTCTTATTAGCCTATGTTCCTTTTATTTATAGCTCCCATTTGTTTGTGCTCATAAGGTTGTTACTAATACTGACAAGATTGTGGGTACACTTTGAAAAGAACCTTTCCTAAATTGTTAAGTTCTTCAGCTAATTTTAAGGGGAAACTGAACAAAAAAAGTGTAACCAAATACCGTGAAACCCCTAAATTTCTTAACCTTAGGCCAGGTGTCCATTGTGAATCTTATTAATTCTAATCATTTTCAGCTTCTTTTGAATTAAGTAACATGAAGACTTTTCTTATCCTCATTCACTTGATATGAGCTTCACCTAATTGACCAATCAACTAGTGAGTATTTACTAGACATCGATTACGCACACAGAATTTTCTTGTGTCTATAATTTAAATTCCGCCTTTTAAAGTTTAAAATTTTAGCAGCAAAAATACAAGGTTGAATGTATTCAAGTGTGGGTTAGAAGTGTGATTTCAAGTGTTAGAGAAGTCCAGGAGAGAAGGAAATGAGAAACACCTTTGGTAATCGGAGATTGAGATAACCAGTGAGAAGGAAGGACTTGCCCTGAGTTGGACAAGTAGGGGAAGCCCTGAGGCAGAAGAATGGGTTATTGAAGTAGAGAAGGAATTAGAACTGATAAAGTGTTTTCCCAAACAATTCTTACTGTCCTTGTTTGAATGTGCAAAGGGGAGAGTCCTGAAATAGTTTATTTAACATCCTTGGGCAAACAAAGTCTGCTCTTTCTCTTTCTGTACATACACACACCAGCCCCATACTCCTTCCATCACACACACATCACACACAAATGCACATAAATATGTATCTACATAAAGTTCTCATTAATTCCCTTGATTATGTTTGTAGTTGATAATAAGGAATAGGTATCTTTGCTACAACGGGCAGGAAACTTTTGTGTTAGCTCTGGTCTTAATTTTTAAAGATTTAAACTGTGAAATTTTATTGTCAATTAGATTTGTGATTATCATTTAAAAAAATCTTAGTACTGATTTTAAACATGTGAATTCCATGGTGAAAAGAATCATAGCAATGGAGACTTTTCCCTTCTATAGGCCATTTGGAAGTAAAAGTTAAAGACCAACTATGAGAAATGCAGAAGTTATAAAGGGAACTTGAAAATTTATTTTTAGACTGTTAACCAGACACACTTTTCTTGGCTGGCCTGAGACCCATTGAAACAGTGCTTTTCCAGAGAAACTGTGATCAAATCTAAATAATAGTTTCTACAGAAGATATAACCCATGGGCAGATTTGTCTACCTGGCTAAAAGGCAGCTGATTCTCTTAAAAGTATTTTTTAAGAGAACCATGCATGTCAAGTGTTGATATGCATTGTAGACCATCTGGAAATCAGGATGCGGATTCTGATTCAGCACGTCTGGGGTGGGACCAGGCTTCTGCATTTCTGAGCCGTTTCCAGGTGCTGCTGCTCCTGCTGCGGGAACAGGAGCCACACCTGAAGACAGAGGTACTAGAAGGTCAACTTAATCAGTATGTTGGCATCTGGTTTACCTTTTTTTTTTTGATGCTTTACTATTTTTATCTGAAAAATTTAGTACAGGGTCAGGAGGTGAAGGAACTTTTATACCTTAAGCATGGTCCAACAGTGTTGACCATTCATGAAATCATTAGAATGTAGATAGCCGCCCGGGGGCAGCGACCTATTCACTTGTGTTCTCTACTGTGTCCTAGTGGCCAGCACAGAACAGATACTCATTAAGTGTTTGCTGAGTAAACAGATAAATTGACTGTTGTCCTGGGAATGCTGTTAAAGTTTATGCTTTTTCTCATTACACAGGCAGAGCCTGACTAATAACTAATTTATTGTGAGAAAAGCAACTCAAATCTAGGAATTATGGAATAGACAGCACACCAAAACCATGAAGAATGCAAGGAGCTTAGGAGAAAAAAATCGATGGAAGCCCTATCTTCCTGAGGGACTTTCTTGAAGACAAAGTTCTTTCCTTATATCAAAGACATCCTGAGCACCTTCTTCTCTCCTCCTTCTCCATCCTGAACTCGGGCTTCCCCCTTTCTTGTCACTCCAGCCTTTTGAGGATTTTAGCTGGAGCCCAGCAGCCACTTGCTGTGTTCTTCACTTTTTCTACTGCTTGCTTGGTCAGGGTTCCCTGAGTTCTCCCCTGGGCCATTTCTGGCCAAGATCAATTTGTCATGTCATTTATTAAAGTAGGATCCAACTCTTTTTTCCTGACTGCCTTAACATTACCTTAGCATTTGGAATATTACCTATTTAGCTACTTCCGGTACTGTAGCATTACCTTGGTACACGAGGATTACTGGAGGACTTAGTGGTACTCTGCCTGGAAACTCACTTCTACTACACTCTTTTCCCGGTTTTCTTCCCTTTTCCTCTCAGTGGTTCATGACAACAAAGTACAACCAGCCACCAACATGACTGTAAACTCTAAACAAAGACAGCGCTGGCATTCAGGAGGTCATGAAGTTAATTGAAAATATGCTTATATTTTTACAATTATTATTGAAGTGGAAACCCCCAATCAAAAAATTTTTGTAGAGCACTTAGAGGATAGAGTGCGAACGCTTCTTCAGACCTGAGGGGATTCCTAAAGCCCAGGTAGAGAACCTCTTCAGCTCACAGGGCACCACTTCTAGGCATAAGGAGGCTTCTGGCTTCATCTGGTTTAGTCTATCTTACCAGAAGAAAACAGAAGCCTTCAAGGCAGAAGGCTTATCAACAGCGGGTGTGTGTGCGTGTGCGCCTGCGCACGCTCCTGGGTGCTCTCCCTCAGTATACCTCCCTTCGGAGCCTCTCGGCTGACTCAGTTTAGTATTCCTAGTCCAAGTCATCGCTCAGCGGGCAAAACCCCCACTTAGGATAAGAGCTGCGACTTCCACAGGAGACAGGAGAGCGGTATAGGCCGGATGAAGAGGATCCCAGGCTGTCTTCTGCAATTCACTCACAGCAAATAGGAATCGGTTTTGCTTACACCTGAGATGTTTCTGAGCCAATTTACTAAATTAGAGGGTCCGTGTTTCCACACAGTCCTCTTCTCACTTCTGTCCAATACCTTTCTTGGCAAGGCAACCCATCCTATCAAATCTATCTGGCTCTACCCTGAACACACGCCCATTTGGGAATCTCTACCCATCTGCAGTGTCTCGCTCAGTGCCATCCCATTAACACTAATCATTCTGTTTTTCTCTTCAATTTTCCCTTCACTTCCTTGCCAGGAGGCTCTAGTCTTCAGATTGACCAACATCTAATTTTCCTCTCCCTGGCCCTCCCTCTAGACTGTAATCAGTTGGTGCCTCTGGTTAACTTCCTTTCAAGTCCTCTTTCTCCTTAGACAAAATGAACTACGAAGCCCATAAATTCCCCTGCTACAAGAAAGTAGGGTGTAGAGATGCCTCTAAACTATGGTCAAGCCCTCTGATGGTATTAAAAGAGCTCTAATTGTAATTAATGGAATTCAGAGTCTTGAAAAACAAACGAACGTGTCTTTACTGATTTGGAAGCATCTCTGATTATATATTTCAAAGTGTAATATTCTCTTCTGGCAACCTGGCAGTCATCTTTAATTTCCTCTCATTTCTCTCTCTCTCCATTTTCTTTTCTTCATTCCTATTGCTCCTAATTTTGCTCATGAGACCGTCACTATTATGACAGTCTCTTTGCAACCACTACCCACCCCTATGCCCAGTCTTATGCCCTCAAAAGTGATTTTTTTTTTAAAGACTTATTTATTTATTTGAAAGAGAGAGCAAAAGGGAGAGGGCCGAGGGAGAAAGAGAGAGAGAATCTCAAGTAGACTCTCTGCTTGTAGAGCCTGATGCGGGACTCAGTTCCATGACCCTGAGTTAATGACCAGAGCCAAAAACAAGTGTTGGATACTCATCCCACTGAGCCACCCAGGCAGCCCCCAAAAGTGATTTTTCTAAACACAAATCTGATCAACTACTCCTTGGCTTTAAATTGTTCAGTGTCTCCCCATGGTCCACAGGATACATTCCAAAATGCTTAGCGTGGCTTACAAATTTTGCATGGTCTGGACCCTGTTTACTTCTCCACCTCAAGTCTTGCCATACCCACTCACACTTGGTGCTCTAGCCAATATTGAATTACTTTCAGTTCCCCTAATGCAGGATGCCATTTCCCATAGCTAGTCCTTGGCATGTGCTGGCCGCTCTGCTTAGGAGGAGTCTTCCTTCTAGACTCCTATTTTTCCTTCAGGAACTCAGTGTAGACATTACTTCCGTGGATGAGCCCAGGTTCTCACAAGGCTTTGAACTTATTCCATTTATAGTCCTTAGCATTCTGGACTGAATTTATCTACAACTGACTCTTGAACAACATGGGTTTCACCTGGGTCCACTTATAAGCAGATTCTTTTATTTTGATAAATGTAGTATGGTGCTGTAAGTGTACTTTTCTTATGATTTCCTTTCCTTTTCTTTCTTTTTTTTTTTTTAAGATTTTATTTATTTATTTTACAGAGAGAGAGAAAGAGATCACAAGTAGAGAGAGAGGGGTAAGCAGGCTCCCTGCCAAGCAGAGAGCCCGATGAAGGGCTCAATCCCAGGACCCTGAGACCATGACATGAGCCAAAGGCAGAGGCCCAACCAACTTAGCCACCCAGGCACCCCTCCTTATCATTTTCTTAATAATGTTTTCTTAACTCTAGCTTACTTGATTGTTAAGAAGATAGAATATAATATATATAACATACAAAATATGTGTTAATTGGCTGTGCTGTCAGTAGGGTTTCTGGTTAAAAGTAGGCTATTAGTAGTTAACTTTCAGGGAAGTCAGATCATACATGGATTTTTGACTGTGTGTGGGAGGGTCAGCACCCTGAACCCCTGTGTTGCTCAAGCATCAACTGTATTTGTCGTTTCCATGCAGGATAGTGGTGAGCAACTCAAAAGCAGGTGTTGGATCTTAATTCATCTTTGTATCTCCTGAAATTACTCAGAATCTCAAAACTTTCCAATAGCCAATTTTATGACAAAGGATAAGATGAAGCCAGTCATTCTGATTTGGTTTACACCAGAGCACCAACTACTGGATTATCTATTCTATATAATAAGAAGTGAATTCTTCCAGGCTCGATCTAGTGTCCTGATAAAATAGATTTATCCTTCCTTTATCTAGGTAAGGGTTAACCCACTGCCTGGCATTTAATACATTTTTAATATCCAGTAGCTGCAAGATAGATTGTTAAAACTTTTCCACGGGCAAATTACCTTCTAACCAAGGGGGCCAGCAAGTCATATCATTTAGTTATTAATTAGCTCATCTTCATTTAAATATACTTTACAATGGGATTTCCTGGTCTATTTCTTTCTTTGAACTTCCTCTGATTCTTACTATGTCTAGCTCCTAGTCTTCCTTGCACAAAAAGGAAAGGATAACCTTTAGGAGACAAGAAAGTCCCATGGGAGTAAGGATTTCTCCAAATCCTTTGTTGAACTTTCTGAGTTTAAGGGCCTGAGACCGCCCTCCTAAACTGAGTTGTGGGAAGCTTCCACCTGTAACTGTAAACCAAGTGAAACCAAATTTAATTCATCCTTGCCTAGGAGAAGAAGCTAACCGTCCCATGTCTAAATTTGAAAAAGACAACTAAGAGTTAAAAAAAAGTTGTGTGTGGGTGCATGCAAAATTAACAAAACATCATGGTCAATGCCAATTCTGACAGCCTGAAAGACTACCAAATTCAACCCTTTATACTGATAATGCATTTCTTCAAGCAATTAGATTTCAATAGATTACAAGGACGATAATGATTGAACATTCATTCTTTCACCAAAAATTGAGTTCCTTCTTAACATTAGGCATTTTGTTAGGTGTTGAGCAGACAATGGTGAAGGACACAGGCTGTCCTAGCATGGATGGTTTCCTCTCCCCTGACAATGACATTAAGCTGTCACCAGGCAGAAAACTGAGGAATCAGAGTGTGAAGGCCTTACCAGCTGCTAGCCTTTGTGCAAGAGAAGACAGGCTATGTAGCTTCTCCATGACCTAGAGCCAGGGTGCACAGAGTAGGAGGCAGAGGCTCTCAATTCAGCTAAGGGCAGGAGGCTGAATGCCCAGATCTAGGAAGAACAAAAAGGGGATTTTGGAGGTAGCCTTTTTTGCTAAGCTCTGGGCAGCAGTAGCTCATTCATCCTTACCGGTCTAGTATTCTGTCATGTGAGTAGACCACAGCTTATTCCTTTTCTGTTGCTGGCCATTTGGTTGTTTCTACTTTTTGTCTTTTACAAACAGTGCTACTATAAATGTTCTTTAAGACATATTTTGGTGCACCTATGACAAATTTTTGTTGGATATATAAATAGAAATGAGCTTTCTGGGTCATAGGGTATGCTTAAATTTAACTGCAGAAGGTAAGGGCAACGGTATTCTGAAAATGTTGTATCAACATATGAGAGTTGCTCTCACATCCTTCCCAGTTCTCTGTAAAAATCAGTCCTATGGGGTTTTTTGTTTTTGTTGTTGTTTTTCTCATGGCTAAAATTGCTAATTTTATTGATTACTAATGTCGTTGAGCGCATGTTGTGTTTTTATTGGATGTAGAGATATCAGATATATTTATTAGATAACTTCTTTTGTGCAATAACTTTTTTGTTATCTTGCCCAATTTTTATTATTTTGACTACATTTTTCTTATTGATGTGTGTGTATAGAACAAGAGAAAGGGGAGAGAAGGAGGAGAAAGAGAAAGAGGGAAGGAATGGGAGAGAGAGAGGTAACTACTCCTTCCCTGTGGATCTATCCTTATCATGACCAGCTCTTTCTTGTCACATAGCAGCTGAAGAGTCACTTTCTCAGACAGTCCTTTCTTCTCATTCAGTCTAAAGGAGCTACATTGTTCCTCTCTGTCACAAAACCCTACTATCCCATGTCACCCAGGTATGTTGTTCTTGTTTTGCTTCCTTGCTTGTTGTTGGGTTTCTCCACACACTCAAATGTAAGCTCCGTGAGGGCAGGACCGGTGTGTCTTTTTCACAGACACATGGATGAATTTCATGAACATAGTATGGAGTGAGAGAAGCCAGAAACATACATCTTGCATACTTCCAGTTATGTAAAATTCAAACACAGACTAAACAGATCTCTGGTGTTGGCAGTCAGCCTCTTTCATAGAGAAGAGGCGGGAATGGAGGGAGCTTCTGAGGTCCTGGTAATACATATATTTTTTTTAAGAAATGTGGGCAATCTAGGTGGTAGTTAATGGGTGTATTCCCTCTGTGATATTACATTAAGTTGTATGCCAATAACCTCATTTTTCTCTATGTGTTTTATACTTTGATAAAAAGTTAAAAATCTGGGAATACTTACTGAATGATTCATGTAAAGTCACACCCGTGGTTTGAATTCTCTGCTTCCTCTGATACCTTTTTTTGAGAGTTTATTTTGCTCTCTTTATCCTATGGTTGTACTTGGTTGATTAAGACAACTCAAGTCCTTGGTTGTACTTGGATAGGTTATTCATCTATCCTGCCCATTCATGTTGAAGGCTGAGGGTAGAGGGGCTTTGTAGGGAGGCGGTTGGGCAGTTCTGTGAATTTAGGGGCTTGTCTACTTAGAAAGGGTGAGGAGCTTTACCCTAGATGTTTCCCAGATATCACAATGAAGGAAAATTCATGTTAGCTTTCCTAGCTCTCTTCAGAGAGTTCATTTAATTTCTTTAGCAAGGAACCCAACAATTTTGGGTGGCTGCCTAGTAATAGCTTGTGGCTGGCTTTCAGTCTGGTACAGGAATAGGGACTGGAATGTGGGGGTGGAGTGGATACTCCTCCCAGATGCAGACCTTCAGTTAATCTTCCTGTTTGGCCATTTTCCTCACCCCTGTACTCTTTCGCACCTGGGCTCCAACCTTGATGTCCCACTCCTTCCTCTATGGCAACTCCCTTTCCATGAATTCTAGATGGAAGTTCCTTTCTTTCCATTTTAATTCACCAGTGTGTCTTTGCCCATTTTTCAGAAGCATTTGGAAATTTCTTATGTTCTTGTAGTGCCTCTTCAGTTGGTTCTCTTTGGTATCATGGGCTCATACCCTTTCAGTGTCGTTTATATTTTCTTGCATTTGGGGAGGGAAGAGAGGTATATTCTTATTTGGCCATTTTTGATCAAGACAACTCACTATTTCATTACCTAACATAGTCACACTTAAGCTTTCTTTCCTGGTTTATCATTTGGTAATGCACATTACATCTCCCAGGAGGAATCAAAAGCATTTTACTACCTCTCACTTCCCTTTCCTGCTTCAACTTCTGATTTTTATCATTTCTAAATTGTCAAGGTTTATGTCATTTACATTTTTTCCTTTAATAAAATTAAACTTTTCTGTTATAACTCTAAAGAATTTTTAAAATTGAAGCTCCCTCAAACAGCTAAAACTAAGCCATATGATTGGACTCATTTTGAAGGAAATTTAATCTTGTGCCAACTGAAAATCTTGTTGCTCAGAATAGATGGTCTTGAGTGTCAAGCTCCAGTGGAGTCTCTTTTAATTATTTTCAGCTTCTTTTACTCCTTCTTTGTCATATTCAGATGCCACTGTTTTTTTAATTTTCTTCTCATTCTCTTTAAGGTTTTTGTTTTGTTTTGCTATGTTTTGGTACGATTTCTTACATGTTTTTTAAAAAGATATTATTTATTTATTTGACAGACAGACATCACAAGCAGGCTGAGAGGCAGGCAGAGAGAGAGTATGGAAGCAGGTTCCCTGCTGAGCAGAGAGCCCGATGCAGGGCTGGATCCCAGGATCCTGGGATCATGATCTGAGCCAAAGGCAGAGGCTTTAACCCACTGAGCCACCCAGGTACCCCAGTTCTTACATGTTTAAAAATGCATTTATTTGTCCTTATTTGATAATTTGGTAGGGCAAAGACATTATACATTCAAATAAATTTCCTTTAGAAAATTAGAGGCCTTTTTTTCTTCTAGCATTTAGTGTAGTGGTGAGAAGTCTGATGTCAGTCTGATTCTTATTCCTTGCAGGTAATCTATTTATTTTCTTTGGAACCCACTAGAATTTTCTCTTTATCTAAAAAGTTTTGAAACTTCATAATGTTGTGTCTAGGTGTGGATTTTTTTTTTACCATTAGTCTAGTCCCTCACTTGCCCTTTTATTCTTAGGACTTGTGATTTTCTTTGGCTAAGTCAAAGTTTATTTTATTGTTTCTTTTAATTATTATTAGGTATAGTCTTTCCCTTAAAGTGGAAAGGGACGTCCTGTATCTATCTTCCCATTGATGATCTTTTATATTTCTCTCTTTTCATTTTTGTTCTAAGTGCTGGTATAATATCTGAACTTGACTATCAAGATCACCAACTTGGTTTTTTGCTCCACCCAACCTACCATTTAGTCTTTACATATTTTATTTTGATGATCACATTTGTTATTTTGTGAAGCTCTGTTATATTTACTGGTTGTTTCTTCTTACACTAGCTTTTTTTTTTTTTTTTTTTTTTTTTACCCTTTAGGGAACCTGACATTAAATGTCTCTGAGACTACCATATCACTGTTTCAAGGTTCTCTTTAGTTCTTTGAAATAGGTCTGTTTCTTCTGGGATCAGTTTTTTGGTTTGTTTGTCTTAGCCCTTCTTTTTCTATTATTCATTTTACACAAGTATTCTGTAAGTCATGGTTACCAATGAATATTCATGAGTGAATCAATTTAATGTTGACTCATATAGCTATGTAGTTGGTTAGAGTTTTCTCTGCATTTGATTATCATTTATAGCAATTTCGAGTGGGAAAATTTACCCGTTTTATTTTCTCAGTAGTAATTGCCTAAAGGAGAGTGGAATCTTAGCAATTTGTTGATAGTTCTCTTATATCCAGCCAATTTTTAAAATATCTTCTTTTTCTTTTACTTTTTCCATTGATTTCCTCAATAACTTAACATACTGACTTCAGTTCGTAATTTTTCATCTTTCTAGCAATTTTACCTTTTATTTTTGTTTCATGTCTTATTGTTTTGATATTAAATAGTATGTTCTAGGCCCTGTGGTATGTTTAATATACTTAATAATAATAAAAAACAATAATAATTTATAATATCTGTCCGTGTATTGTCAATCTTGGTTATATAAAGTCTTCAACAGACTAAATTAGGTGTCAACTACCTTCAAGGAAATAAATACCAAGTATTTTGATTTGGTAAATCTCATTGACTTTTGCTCTTTTGGGTAGGGTTGATGTACAGAAAGGCCACTAAGTAGTTTTGTTTGCTTATTTGTGTTTTAAACTGCTACTGCCAGAAAATTTCCTCTTAAAATTTAGGAAGATTTTAAGATGGGAATCTGGAATGAATCCTTTCTATCTTTTGAGGCTAGTCAGTTCCTCTAGTAGCTACTTATAGTCTTCTCAAAATGTAAAATGGATAAATATGCCCCATAATCACTGTAATTCGTCTCTCTTAAATCTTCAACCAGAGTTACTAGATGAAGTTACAATCCTACTCTATCAAATAATTATAACAAAACAAAAGCAAAGACAAAACAAAAACAAAGAACAAACAAACAAAACAAAACAAAACAAAACAAAAAACCCAGGAGCAACTGCATAGGTCCAGATTTTAATCAAGTGGAATCTGATCTCTTGCTTTATTAATAGATTACATATTTGATTGTACATATTTAATATCCAGGTCATGCTTTTTTTGTTGTTGTTTTTCCAAACCACCATGAGAAATATCTCCTACTTATTTCATAAGTTAAGTTCTTCGTATAAAATATCTTTACTACTTCTAACTACATCGATTACTGTAAAACATGGGACAGGTACGTTCTTATTTGGCAAATGGGAAACCACAATTTCACTGAAGAATGTAGTCAGTCAGGCACAGTTCATGGATTAGAATTAGTTTCCCATTTTTTCTAGTTTTGAGATGAAGAATAAAAAAAATGATGTAATTGGATTTCCTTTTTCACTTTGTCTACCAAGAATTTCATAGAAAAATCTAGAGCTCAGTTTGCATAATTATGAGATGGTCAGCCTGCAGATACATGCTTTCTCAATTTTTCTCTGGCTCAAATTTCTATTTTGATATATATTATCCCTGCCTCTGAATTTCTAACGTGACTTGCACTTTTAAATTTTGGTTTTTGGGTTGCTTTTCAGCCATTTCTAGTCTATTGGATGATACCAACGAAATGAGAAAGGGCAGAAAAGGAAAGAAAAGGAAGAGAGGGAAAAAGAATGGAAGAGAGGTGGGAAATTGTGTTTATATGTAGATTTATTTTAAGGAAGGGTTTTCTGTTTTTTGGATAAGAATTGGCTGTGGCCTAACACATATTTCGACAGCCTCTTTCCCTTTCCTCTCTCTCTTCTGTTTCCTCCTCCCTCTTTTTCTCTTCCAATTGCACCCTGACACTGGCCAGCAGAGGCAGACAGTCCAAGGAGTCTGTATTAACTCATTTCATTAAGTGCTGCTGACGGTTACTACCATTCCATGATCAGCTCCATTTTCTTGGATGGGAAGAGAACCACTCACAGATCCAAAGACCAGTGTCACACCATTCAAATGACCAAGAGAGCACTTGGGTGAAGGATAGGAGAAAGGAAACCTGCTGTGTCAGAACGTTCTCTCAATCCTATTTAAGGGAGAAAACGGCTTTGCTTTGCTTTTTTTGATCTGGTCTGTCCCTCATCTGTCCTTATACCCTTGGCCCAGGTACACATGCATCTGCGCCATCCTGTTCCATCTGCACTGTATCTTTCCCCCTGGAAGTGGGTCTAGATTACTGCTCTTTTCACTCTGACATGTTGCTCTGCAGGCAAACAGGATTTTCAGACTTGCCCATGAAGCATGTTCGTTTCTTGCTCTGAGTGCATTAAACCAATCTCTTAAAAAAAAAAAATTAGTCAAAGAGTTGATTACAGAATGATCTGCTTATTCAGTAGTTCAATAAGTGAATGATAAATGGTTTTAATATAGGATGTTACCAAAGGGTCTAGTCATGTTTATTATTTACCTCTGTTACATAATCAAATATTTTGGGTTTGTTTTGTTGCTAAAGATGATGACACTAAATTAATTTGTAAACCAGCCCGTTTTTATAATTGCCTTTAAAGATTTTCTAAAATAAGTAAAATGAAAAAGTAATACCCTTTGCAGTTGCATTGCACTAGCCACAGCTTCAGGTCTGCAGGGGAGAACCTTTCTTCTATTTTGCCATGCCTAGTTGATCTTATCTGCCACATTTGACTCAAAGAAGACCCCCGCCCAACAACAGAACTGTCAGAAGAGAGGATTAACATTGTTGTTATCTTAAGTCCATTGCTATGACCTACTAGCCTCTAAAACCTTGGATAGGATATCACCTTGCAGACTTCCCACCTTGTGTGCTATTGGTACATGACACCAGAGTTGATGCTGGAAACGCCAGGCCCCACACCGCAGCTCTGGAAATACCCCAGTTAAGGACCTGCAGATGTGCTAGACAAGGCACTCTGAGGCAATGGCTGAAATCCCTGATGGTGCCAGAAGGGGCAAAGAGGCCAGTCCTACAAGGGTGTCACCCAATGCAGCTGGCCAAGCTGGAAAGGAAAATGGATCAAAACACGTTTCATTCCCGTTTTTTACTTTGTATTTGTTGTTAACCAGGGGGCAGACCGCCTCCTGGCCAAGCCACAGAGGTCCAAGGAGATTCCTTAGGGAGTGCTCAGCATGCCTCTGTTTCCTTGAGCACAAAGGCTGTTTCTGATTTCGGGGTATGGCTCCTCACCACCTGTTTCAGGCTACAGCTGCTATTGGTTCTTTTATGTCTGTTACAAGACTTATTACTATTGTTGGTTCATCATTTCATAATATTGTATTTATAGTCAAAAAATTAATACCATGTTGTTGTTATTTTTAGAATGAAGTTTTCTTGGGGGCACAGCAGATGCATGGAAACCTCTGGTTGTCCTAGGGAGGGAAGTTCAGAGTTGGGAGAAGGGACCTGTGATAATTCTGCTTTACCTTCAAGGAGGGGGAATGACACACCACTGTGCGTTAGTGGTGTTGAGCTTTATCATAATCCTCTTTAAAGACAAGGGACACTGGGGACTTGAAGAAAGTCTAGAAAACAAACTAGTGAAATCTAGAATATATTGGATAGTGGTCTATATATATAGGAGATATTGTGTTATATGAGGAATAAGCTGCTTTTAAACTTCCTTTGCTTGAGGCACTTGGGTGGCTCAGTTGGTTGGGCATTGGACCCTGGTCATGATCTTGGGGTTGTGGGATCAAGCCCTGAGTCAGGCTCTGTGCTCAGCATGGAGTCTGCTTGAGATGCTTTCTCCCTCTCTTCTTCCGCCCCTCCCCCGGCTTGTGTGCACACTCTCTCTATAATAAGCATTTAAAAATATAATAATAAACTTCTTCTGCCTGATCTTTTTTTTTTTTTTTTCTTTGAAAAGATTGCTTAGCAATCTTTCCAGTAAGAAAAACTTTTTTAGGCTTGCCTCTACTGTTGTAAGACATATTTTATCAATGTGTCATTGATTAGGGTGCCCCCAAGGAGCTTATCTTATGTTTCCTGGGACTGTATGAGAAACTAAAGCTTCCTGCTTCTACCATGGTTTCACTTTTGTCAAAAACCCTTTTCTTTCCTTCCTTCCTTCTTCCTTCCTTTCTTTCTGCTTCTAATTCCTGTCACTCCAGGATACATATGTAAGACTCATGTACCCATAAGTAAGAAGGGACAATCAAGTCTTTACCTCATTGTACACCTGAAACTAACATTACAGTGCATGTTAACTAACTGGAATTTAAATGGAAACTCAAAAAGATTGAGGTATACACTTGACCCTCGAACACTACAGATTTCAGTTGCATAGGTCCAGTTCCATGTGGATTTTCTGATCAATACAGTAGTGTACTGTATTTTCTCTTCCTTATCATTTTTCTTACTATTTTTCTCTACTTGTAAGAATACAATATATAATACGTATACAAAATATGTGCTAACCTACAGTTTATGTTCTCAGTAAGGCTTCCAGTCAATAGTAGGCTATGAGTAGTGAAGTTTTGGGAGAGTTGAAAGTTAGACATGGATTTTTGACTGCACAGGGGGGTGTCAGCAACCCTAACTCTCACATTGTTCAAGGGTCAACTTATTGGGACACCTCATTTTAGAATTTCCTTTTCTGGGTAGGATGATATTTATATGGTCCACCTACTGCCAGGGGTGTAGTAGGCCCCAAATATATGAGGCAGTGGTTGAATCTTTGATCAGGTTTGGAAGATGTTACTCTACCATTGCCAGCCTGCTTAATTGTTTTAATTGTAACCAGAAGTAGGTGGGGGAGTTGAGGGCCTATGCCTGTCCTAGGGCAGAGAAAACTCAAAGGGTAGCTGGAGAGACAAGGGGGTGACCTAGCCCCATAATGTGTGAGCCAGTTGTTGGCCACTTTGCATCTACTGATAGTTTGCTTTTGGACCAAGTCATCTACTCTTTTCCATCCCATTTCATTGTGGAAAAAATGGCCACTTATTGGGAAGAGATTGACTTAATAAAATATGAAGACATTTTGATACTAAAAAAGCATCAAAAAGCATTTTAATATCTAATAATAGTTCATATAGTGCCTATGATGGGGAAGGTACTGAGCTAGAAGCTTTACACATAGTATCTATAATCTCTATAATGACCCCAAAGACCAGAGCGTGTCTTCTAGTTTCATGGGCAATAAGGCAAAGGGTCAGATATGCCACCAAATATGGCCAGTGTCAGAAGACAAGTAATCAAAGCAACAGAATCTCAGTCTTGGTCTGAATGCAAAGCCTGCCATCCTTCTGCCACCAGACCTGTCTGTGTTCTTAGGAGACTCATGCCATCAGCCTCCTAGCTGAACCAGGGAGCTCAAACCTTTTTTTTTAATATTTTGAATTAAAAAGAGGAAACTCTATAATATTCTCATATAGGCTAAAACAAACAAACAAGCAAATAAAATTCCTGCTAAATCAAAATCTTACATTTGGGCTTTAGACTAAAGATAGTAGGCTTGCTTCCTTAAGAAATGGGAACTGGAGAAGGAACATACACAGCACAGAGAGGGAATGTAGACTAACATAGACGAGGTGGATTTGACTCGGAAAACTAGTGTACCTGGGGGGTGTCTGGGTGGCTCAGTCCATTAAGCATCTGCCTTCAGCATGGGTCATGACGCCAGGGTCCTGAGATCGAGCCCCATATCAGGCTCTCTGCTCAGTGGGGGTTCTGCTTCTCCCTCTCCCTTTGCCCCTCCCCTTGCCCCTGCTCATGTTCTCTCTCTATCTCAAATAAGTAAATAAAATGTTTACCAAAATGTAGTGTACCCAATAGCATGACATCATCAAAAAGAAATTTTTAATGTCTGAATCAAATGGACCTCCTTATAGGCTTCTGTATTAAGAACTCTGAACACACCAGCGAACATCACCAGAAGTCTACAGGACACACAGAAAACAGGGGAAGCGTTAAATCCATATAGAACATGGATGTCGCCTGCCTGTGTTCGGAGCACACCAAAGTGAGTGTGCCTTATGGGCGCTGGGCTTGAATGCACAGCTGGGGAGGAAGGTGAGGAGAGTGTTGCTAGAACATACTAGGAATTCTCATAGCCACCAGCCACCCTCCCAGTCCCGGCTGCTACCCAGATAAATGTGTGGACAAGTCAGTAGGGAAAGTGCCCTATCAAGTATAACTGCCACACTCCTGGATTCTTGGTGGCTTTGCTATATAGTTAGTGGCATTTCCCATCATCAGGAAATTTATCAAAAATCACCCTTGAGGTTTTTTGTGTTTTTGGTTTTTTTCTATTTTTTGTTTGTTTGTTTTTTGTTTTTTTTGTTTGTTTGTTTTGTAGAAGTTCTTACGGAAACTAATTTCTAACCTTGTCCCAGATGTGTGGTCTCACCACTCGGACCCCACCTGTGTTGCTTTGGGGAAGCCCTCTGTCAGTCTCTCCCTCTTCCTCAGGGTTGCAGGCAGATGTGGCCGGCAGAGAGAGGTTAAGGAACCAGCGAGGCCGGACAGCTGGGGATCGTTAGCAATAATCAAGGAGCAGCATTAAAAGGCAGCAGGGTTGAGTGTCTTAGTTCTTACGCTGGCCTGCCTGAGGAAGCCATCTGGACAGAGGAAATTTGCCTTAAACCTTGGCAAGAGAACCTCGTTCTGTTTGAACTTTGTTTAAAACCTCAGAGTGGGTGATCATTTTGTTTAAACTTTCCTTAAAACAAAGAGCGGGAGATCCCCTGCAATTAACAACAGGAACCTCTTCCCCTCTTAACAAATTTGATAGGAAAAAAATGCAAGGACTGTTCTGACATCCATGAACGTGGTTCAGTTAATAGCACGGAAAGAAAAACACAAAGGGGTGGGATCTTGCAGTCTCAGGAGGGTTTAAGTTATGTCAGAAAGGTGTAATCCCATCGGGCTTCGTCCTTGGCTGGACCTTCTCGAATCGGGGGACGATCCCCAGTCGTCGCCGAGGCCCCAGCCTCCCCTCGTGGCTACCCAACAATAACGATTTCATTTTCAGCACAGTTTTGTGTGTCTGAGGCTCATCTTTGCCCAGGAATTGACTCAGTGCTCACAAATAATGGAATTTGCCAGTCTGCCTTAAAGTGATTCAGTAGGGGAATGCATCCTTCCCGTGGTCAGTGCAGCTGCTTTCCCCCTAGCCTTGAGTATTTGTTTAATGCAGTTCAAATATTGGACTTCCTCCAAATTCATAGAGGGAGAGTAACCAAGTCAAAGTTTTCTCTCTAAACCTCAGGTTACTATTACATCTGTGTCTGTGTTGATGTTATCTGGAACGTACATATTTATACGTGAGGATATGTATGTATCGAGCTCCCTCCCCTCCCCTGGAGAGTTTACTGAGAAAACCCCCAGCATCTGGCTGGGGCAGGCCTGTGGCAGAAGTGTGCAGCCCACCTTCCTGCTCGGCTGTCTTCTCGTTTTCTGATTATAAGTAGGCGCTGAAGGAAGCCAGCATGGTCTCCTGGGCAGTACTTCTAGCTGATGTCCCAGTGCCTGCCCCCTTCTCTGCCTAGATGGTTTCCTCCTTATTTGTTTGTTTGTTTTTTTTGTCCTACCCTGCAGCCCTGCCCCTCTGCCTGGGTCCCTTCTGTGCTGGGTTGGCCCACAGACCCCTGCCTAGCCTCTCTACTCCCCCAGTCTGCTAGTGCAGTCCCTTTGTGTTGTTGTCATTGGTTGTGTAGTTGCTTGTCTGTTTGATTAGATGGCCATCCTCATGGTGGGGGGTGGGGTGCATTTGTTCTGCTGACTGTCTGGTCCTCCATCGCTAGGACAGTAGCCCCCGCATCATGGTAGATAAGGTTCCAGAACTATTTTTTGAAGACAAGAACAAATGGAGAAATGATGGATGAAAGAAGGAAGTGATGGTGCAGTTCCCTCATTCAAACACATTCCTTTGAGGTGAGTTTAGAATCTCAGTGGAAGGGGTTGCTGCCTCCCCACGGGCCTGACGTACCTGTTACACTTGCCCAGGACATTCAAAAATCATTACCTTGTTGCTTCCTCATGTGCCGAATGCAAAAGTGTGGGGTTCTGAGGACAGAGCTGGAGGCTGTGTCGATGTCCTTTGGCCATTGCTGTGGGAAATGTAAACCAGGGCTACCTTCTCTCCTCAGGCGGAGGGGCTGTGACTAGCTGGGCTTCTCTGGAAGACTTGGGGCCCCAATAGGCACAAGGCCCCACATGTCCCGGCCATGCTTCCTGGCCTAGAGGCCCTTCTCTATCTGGAGAAAGGAAACTTGCTTTTCTTTCCTCCTGTCCCTCTGCCAGTAAGTTCTACACAGCAGGAGCCAGGAGAATGCACACAGTTTCACCAGGTGGCTGCGGGCCAGGATGCCCTACAGGGATGAATAGAGTTTGGGCTTCCTTCTTGCCTCTTTACCATTCCCTGCTCCTGCCCCTAAACCTGATCTATTTCATTCCTTAATTCTACCTTAGTGCTCAGATATATTATTAGGTGGATTTCTATTTATAAACCATATCAATTAAATATATAAGTAATTAGTCCATGTTCCTGAAGAAATATAAGAAAGCAGTCTTTTTTTTTTTTTTAAAGATTTTATTTATTTATTTGTCAGAAAGAGAGAGAGAGAGAGAGAGAGAAAGCACAAAAGCAGGCAGAGAGGCAGGCAGAGGCAGAGAGAGAGGCAGGCTCCCCACCGAGCAAGGAACCCGATGTGGGACTCAATCCCAGGACCCTGGGATCATGACCCGAGCTGAAGGCAGCAGCTTAACCCACTGAGCCACCCAGGTGTCCCAAAAAAGCAGTCTTATGTACTAACCATCCCATTCCAGATGGGACTCAAGCTTAATTTCAAACGTATGATTTTCCCCCTGGTGTTAAGAATAGCCAAATATTACTGGCCAAGTGAAAAATAAGAAAGGCAAACATGACCCTCTCTCTATACTACATGTTAGAAAGAAGCATGTATTTATAAGATGTTTTTATGCTCTACCTCAATAATTTGGTATGTCGTAAGGAAACATTTTAAGATGGTGACAGAATATATGCATGTTCAAAACAGCATTATTTATTGGAGTAAAAATCTTGGATATAGCCATGTCCAACTTTAATAGACTGGACAAGTAAATAATAGCATGGCCTTTAATGAAAAGGAATGAAGCTGTAAAAATGATCTCCACAGATGATTTTCAATGATTGTTAGTGCTGATGATCTAATTTTAAGTGTGGAGGGTGTGGGCATGGTTTTACCTATCTGGGTTAATAGGCGTAAAAGAAGGAAAACACACACCATAATGTTGACAACGATTGTGTGGTTAGTGAGATTATGAGTTGTTAGTCTCCTTATCACAGTCCCTACAACTCTTGCAATGAGCCAGCATTACTGCTTAAGGGATGGCTTTTATGGAAGAAATAAATGATTATAAAACATCCTAACAATGTTGTGCCATTAGGTTTTATATGCTAGGTCATCATTCTTGGTCAAGAGTCATGGCTTCTTTTTAAAGCTGCCAAGGGCACCAAAAATTACAAAGAAGGCATACAACACAAAACTCTCAAAGTGAGGGTATTATTATTATTATTTTTAAAAAAGATTTTATTTATTTATTTGACAGAGAGATCACAAGTAGGCAGAGAGGCAGGCAGAGAGAGAGGGGGAAGCAGGCTCCTCACTGAGCAGAGAGCCCGATGCGGGGCTTGATCCCAGGACCCTGAGACCATGACCTGAGCCGAAGGCAGAGGCTTAACCAACTGAGCCACCCCGGTGCCCCAGGTATTATTATTATTTTTTAAAAGTATTTTATTTATTTATTTGACAGACAGAGATCACAAGTAGGCAGAGAGAGAGAGAGAAGAGGAAGCAGGCTCCCCATTGAGCTGAGAGCTTGATGCAGGGCTCAATCCCAGGACCCTGAGATCATGACCTGAGCCGAGGGCAGAGGCCCAACACAATGAGCCACCCAGGTGCCCTTCAAAGTGAGGGTATTACTAGCATCCAATTCTCACTAGAAATTTCCGAATGAGTTGTGCTGCATGAACTTTTCCTTCAGATCAATAGTTAATAAATGTTATCAGAATGGAAGGAACGGTTGGATTGCTGATTAACAGAATGTCTTGTAGAGAGCCTGCGGTTGGCATCAATGAAAGTTTACTTCTTGGCTTGCACTACAGGACACCTGTAAGGTGATTTGGGTCTTGGTTGAGCTATTTGGGGCCTTATATGGCACAGACTTTGGTCCATCATGGCCCAGTTTGGGATTGCTCTGTTCTCTTGCAGACCTTACTTGTGCAGGCAATAGCCAGACGATTTCAAATTAGTGGCGGCCTCCTTTGGGATGGTGGAGCTGTATAATTAAAGGTCTAGGTCCTAGCACATTTAGTTTGATGCAATCTTCTCTTTTCCTCTGAAGAGGCTAGGTCAAACAGAGGCTTCAGGTCATGTGTGGACGTGACTGTGGTCTCTGCATCTCATTTTACTTGCATTTCAAAACTGCCCATGATGTGCCACAATAGGCACCTCTTTATAAGAGGAGGAAGATTGCAGTATGGAAGGAAAAAGAACTCTATTAGGGTTGGTCCATAAAACTCCTGACTCTTCCTGTGTAGGCTGAGTCCAGTTTTACTCACTCCCTCCTGCCGTTTGCTTCTCTGAATTTTGGAGCAATCTCGTTCTCCGATTAATGGCAAGGGAATGACCAAATTGGAAGAGCCGTCAGTATGCGTATGAGTTGAGAAAGAAAGATGGGAACAAAGGGAACAAAGGGAGAACTCCCTGTCTTCTGCTCATCCCTGTATTGTACTCTGCAGCTCAGGAATATTTTCCATCTCAACTAATCCTACCAGGGATTTATGAGGCTTGGGTCCCCCCACAGATGCTTTGTGGCCTTACCTTACTGAATCCTCACAAGCAGCCTTAGAACTGGGTATTTATTTTTGAAATCCCCATTTCAGAGATGAGGTAAAGGAGGTGTCGATTGGCTAAAGTGGAATATGACATTCCCTCTCGCTCCCACTAGGGCAGGATTCCAAATTATGAACCTTCCACAGAGGACTATTCCAGAAATCCCTTGAGAACCACCATCCTGTTTGTGAACAATGTAATTCCCAAACTGCCTCTGCATTTCCTTGTGTATGGGATGAGAGCCTGCTCCAGTCCTCAGGGTGTCCAGACCCCTGGGGTCACTAATAGTTTAGAAAGTCCCCATGAAATCAAGACCTGAGGCGTTCTCCATCTTTATCTCAGACTTGCTCAGACCGAGCCAAAGAATGAACGATGAAGAAAGACTGCAGTTTTGCTGGGGTGTGTCTTCCCGCCATGTTCCCAAGAAACAGGCTAGAGTGAGAAAATCCTGATGGAAGCTTCGAGGATCTCCAGCAATGCTGCACTGCTCATTGTCTCTCTTGGCAGGTGACCCCAGTCATTCTACCCCTGCTTTTAAACCTGCCCACTTTATCAGGTAGACGAACCCCCCAGTTCTAATGGATCCCGCAGGCTTTTAGGCAAGATTAAAGTGTTGTAAGTGAACACTTACAAATTCAGGGACTCTCTGGGGACAAAGACTTTATTGTAGAAAGGTAACAGGGAGTTTATAAAACAGAAATGAATGTAAGGATCCAAGAAACGATGAAGTAGTAGAGAATCATTATTCACTGAATTGATTGAGCCTCTAATTCCAAGTGAAGTTATCATCAAGCTATTTGGAGAGGAAGTAGTTTTATTGTTCTTAGAAACCCCTTACTGGCCTTTTTGAAAAAAACAAAACCAAACACTGAAGTTTCTCTTTAACAAAGGAGCTGGTAATTACTATTGGTGATTTATACCGGAGGCACCTGCCCAAGTACACAGCTCTGCCTGCAAGAATATTAAAGGGTATTTTAGGTACCTTTGATGGGGGGGCCAAAGACCTCCTGGCAAAATATTTTTGAAAAAATACAGTTTGTTTATTTCATGTTCTCAGTTACATTTTCTAAATTCTTCACTGATTCTCCAGGTAATTCATAATTTACTTCAAAGCGAGTGCTTGTATACTCACCTGGATCATCTAGGGGCTCACCAATGTCTTGTTTTCCATTCCTTCTTGCGCACATGAGAGATAACAATTCCCAGCCCCTTCAGGCCCATGGATCGTGAGTGGAAATGCCATGTGCCACTTCTAGGAGGAGGCATTGGGAAACCCTTCTGCAACCCTTGAACTCTCTCTTTCCGAGCCAACCTGGTCTGGAAACCGCAGGTTAAAATGGTGGAGCCAGAATGTGGCAGCAGCGGGATTCCTCAGTAACGGGTTGGCAGGGAGCTGCCCGAGAAAGCTGCAGGATTCACCATAAACTGCCACAGGGAGAAAGCAAACTTCCTCTGACTTTGGGAGCCCTTCATGTTCAGGGTGAGGCTGTCCTGAGGGATACACGAACCCTTTCACAGGGTAACCTCCTAGTGAACCCCCTCTCTACTCTTCCCTCATCTATTTTGGAATATTTTTCTGTTTTCCAAACCTACTTGGAATATAGCCCAGTAAAAAGAAATTGCTAAAAACAAGAGTTTTCTGGACATCTGGAACAGTTTTCGAGATCTATCTCAGATTGCCAGGTATCTGAATTTTGTCCACAAGGTCTTGATAATGGTCTTGTGTTTTCCTACACATGAGTGACTCATGCCCTGGAGGCTACAACTTGCCATGGAACAAATGAAGGATGGGTGCCTCTTTGGTTTTCTCCATTCAGACTATCCAAGCTAAGAGAGACTTGTATCGCTCCCTCGGCTTATATGGCTTCCTAGGACAACCGGTAGTTTTTCTACCACTTTTGTGATTTGGGCCATATCTTTATACCCCCTCTGTTATATTCCACTTAATGTTTTTGTCTAAGAAAATTCACTTTTTAGCAAATATATTTTAAAAGTAACTACTTTGCCACTATTATAAATGGAAATCTACTATCACTTGCTAGAAATACAATATCACTGCAAAAATAATTATAATGAAAAAAGTTTACTAAATTAAAGCTAGTTATTGTTACTTGCTGCTATAGACTGTTGGTGTCCCTCGCTCTCTCAAACTCATATATCGAAGCCCTAATCATCCCCAGTGTGGTGGTTTGTGGAGTAGAATCTTTGCAAGGTAATTAGGTTTCCATGAGGTTATGAGAATGGTCCTAAGGAATGTGAAAGTTCTCTGTCTCCACATGTATGTGCAAGGAAAGACCATGTGGAGCCACAGTGAGAAGGTGACCATCTACAACCTGGGGAAAGAACTCTCACCAGATGCTTAATCTGTGGCGAAATAAATTCTGTGAAATAAATTCCTGTTATTTAAGCTACTAGCCAATGGGATTTTGTTACAGCAGGCTGCTGAATATCCCAAGACTGAGAGCTACCTTTGCTTTGAAATTAAATTGAGGAGAAAAGCAACTGTTAGAGGCTAAATGCATAGCAACCCAAACTGAGACTTTCTGGGTGATGCAATTAGGATGGAAAGCAAATGGAATGGAGAATACATTTCCTAGCAGTAAAACCACATAGAGGGGCACCTGGGTGGCTCAGTGGGTTAAAGCCTCTGCCTTCGGCTCGGGTCATGATCCCAGGGTCCTGGGATCGAGCCCTGCATCGGGCTTTCTGCTTGGCGGGAGCCTGCTTCCTCCTCTCTCTCTCTCTACCTACTTGGGATCTCTGTCTGTCACATAAATAAAATCTTAAAAACAAAACAAAACAAAACAAAACACATAGAACCTCTGGTGGTATTTGTCCCACACTTGGGTATCCATGAGCCAGGGCAAAGGAGAAAATCAGAAATGTACTTCCTGGGACCTCGAGTAACTGTCAAGTGGCACCTTTTCACATACATCGCATGTGCCTCATATCTTTTTCTTTTCATGTTACTTCTGTCTAATTAATCTTCATGAAATGTTATGATATGAAATTAGAGAAAAAACATCAAGCTCTGTTTCATATAAGGCCTGTATCACTTTTCCATATTAGCTAAAGAGAGGGAAAATTTTGCATGAAATATGTTGCTCATGTACATGAGTAAAGGCAAAATAAACAGCTTTAACTATTCAAGAACAGCTGAGGCACCAAAAGTTGCGTTCTCACTGTCTTTAAGTTGACATGTTTTGCTTAGCATTGAATAACTTGTTTAACATAATATCATTAGAAAATGCAACTCTGAGTAGTTTTGCTTGTTTGATACAAGAGTTCTTCTTGTCCACTTGTCCTGAATTCCTTTGGAAGCTTAAAGAGGGAGTTTATCTATCAGCCTCAGTGATGATAGGACTGTCAAAACTCAATATGGAACTTGTGAACGAATTCTGCAAGTGGTATAAGAGCTCATTTGCAAACTTAAAGCAGCCCATTTCCCTCAGATTTAAAGTAGAATGCTGTGTTAGTTCCAACAACTGCAGGTGATGACCAAAGGATAATCTTTTCTAACGCAGGGCATTATCTGACACGTTTGCGCCTGGGAAGATGCAGGAGAACAAAGATAGCACCTAAACCCAAGTTTACGTCCCGCCACTTGTCATCTGTGAGGAAGTGTTATGCAAACGATAATTGCTCATACTGAGTTTCTCGGGCTGTTGGCTTTGAATATTCCCAGTCATTTAATATCTTTTTCTACCCTGGTTATCAATTTTTTTCCTTCATTTTCATGCTATCCCATGGATTGTGAGCTCAACAATCTGGCTGTCTCAAGGGCGCCATGATTCAAAGCCTTAAGCCTTGAGGAAAGTGACTGGTTGTTTGACTAACCAGAGGGTGAGGAGAGAGCAGTGGCCGAGCTGCAGGAGGCTTGGGTGTTTCTCCTTGCTCTGGGGCATGCTAATTGCCTTCTGGAAGAGTGGACAGAGATGCAGTTTTTTCATTCCCCAAATGAGGGATGGTGCCTCCTCTTCCCAGTCTTTTTTGATGTAGCTCAATGGCTCAGCCCCATTATTTTCATCATCCTTTGTCTTTTTATTTTATTGGTTTTTTAAGTGTTTCTGTACTTTTGTTCCAATTTCTATGGTCAACTACTTCCACTTCTCCTCTTTGCTTTTACAGCTCCCTTTTTCTCACCTTGTTACTTCCTTTTTCGTCTCCTCAGTAAACATGTCCACCTCTTTTCTCCGTGTTCCTCAGACTGTCTTCTGCTAGCTGGCTACTAAAAATGTCCAAGCATATGGAGGAAAGGGAAAGGTGGGGAGGTCGATGGAGCAAAAACATCATCCTCTTTCCACTCGGATTCATTGTGTACTGAGTTTCTTGGCAGCACTTACTCCTGAGAGAGCGCCCTCCTCAGAGGGCTCAGCCAACTGCCAAAATGGCACCTGCCCGTTTTGTATTCCCTAAGTCAGGCTGGATCCTGAACACCACCCCTCCTCTTTCCTGCATTCCTTTCTGCCATTGTTAAACATGTCATTATGAATTGCTAGGTCTCAAACTGAGAATCCTGGCATGAAGGGAGCTTCCTTCCCTGTTTTCACTTGCTAGAATTGTAGTAGCCCATTTCGTTCTCCATCTCTGCCCAGGGCTGAGTCATCTTATCTCACTACCTCCTGTGGATTCTTATCTTTGAATCCTATCTTGTTGTATTCCTCCAGACTGTTCGTGGCAATTGAAAGTTTCCCCCTTCCTGTTCCAAAAGCCAAATTCTATTTTTCTTTCAACTTCCTCCTCAAAGTATTCTCCGTGAGTAAGGGGTATAAACAGGGCCATAAATGTCCACTAATGTTAGTGGTCTTCACAAGGGCTGATCTTCCTGCCTGGGCCCCACTCCTGGCTGCTGACCATGTGTTTGCTCTGGGGCATCCGCCAGCGTGGATCCTGTCCCATGACTGACTGTTGGTGGTCTCCAGGAACCCAGACAGGGCTTGGCTCACACTGATTCAACCTTGGAGGGCTCTGCTCAGTGCAACCAGGTGATTTCCTGTATGGTGTACATGTACAAATTTCTTTCTAGAGCAGGGTCTCTCAACATAGGGAACTCCCTGTCAGGAGAAAATTATGAGCCTGTGCCTCTAATGTATGCCTCCTGATTATGGATAAAACATATGCATGTTCTACTATTTCAAAGTATATATTTTATAAGGCATACACAATCTATAACTTTTAAAACCATGAGCTAGGGTTCAACAATGTTTTAAGCATAATTTTTATTTTATTTAGTATGAAAGACTGTTTTGCTCTTGCTGAAATAAGTATTTTTAATTATACTTTTAATGAGAGCAGTGTGATTTAATATGTCAGTTCTGATGTGATCATTATTGTTTTGGTCTCACAATGTGGATGATGAACAGCTTTTACAGTAGAAGTGTTAGCTTTGCTAGTTTCTTGTTGTTTACTGATCCTTATTTACTAGTATTATTATTTTTTAAAATTTTTATTTATTTATTTATTTTTTACTAGTATTATTTTTAATCCACAGTTTCTTTAAAAGAAACCTTTTGGGCTACTTGACTATTTTGAGAAGTGTAGCTTAATTAAAACTAGATTCTATGAGCTGGAAGGCCACTTAGCCAGGCACATGTGAGCTGTGATACACTGCAATCCCCTGACCCCACTATCTACCAAGGGAGCCCTCTCCCTTGGGACCCCTCCTGAGCTGTCACTGTGGCCTTGACCTCTTGACTATGGATATAATGAGGAGGCCAGTGCCAAGCCCTATAGTAGATACTGATATAGCTTAATTCATAAAAAGATTTTCTTTTTGGATTAAAGAACTATAAATAGAGATTTTAAAAACTTGTCTCCAGATCCCAGTGGGTCTTCTCATGCACTTTGGAGACCATTGACTTTGTCATTGTTACCTTACATATTCTGAGTCGAACACTTTCTAGGACCAACCCTGTCCACTTCTCCCAGCTCCCTTCCAGTGCACCCCCTGGCAACCCTCCTAAGATACAGCCATTCTCAAGAAAATGTTGGTGACAGTTTCTTGAGAAGCCCTCCCCACTTTGCTCTGCTGTTCCCAGCCCTCCTCCTCAGGAGTTCTTAAATAAAATTTGATTGTCTGTGGTTATTTTTTCCAGCTAAATTGACTTGAATTTATTTTAGTAAATGGAGGGAGAATTTAGCATGTGCCCAGTGCTTTTGGGAGCCTGTCTCATACCACCTTCAACAACCAGAGGAGACAGATATAATATGAGGCTCTGGGACCTAGAGATGTCAAGTGATTGTCCGAGGTAACAGAACGAATAAAGAGGAGAACCAGAATTTGAACTCTGGGCTTTTTGAAGATTAAAGTTCACTCGTGTTGACTTCTATCAGGGGTTCACTGATGAGAACAACTGGGCAGGGGCTTCTGACCAGGAAGCCTGGAAGCATTACTTTCTTAGACTAGGAACCTCTGACAGATCAGGAATTTTTCCATGGAAGCTCATCTCTCCATCCATCTATCCATCCATCCATCCATCCATCCATCCATCCATTCATTCATCTATCCATTCAATGAAAAGTGTTTTACCTGCTCTGAGTTAGGCATTGAAGTAGGCACCAGGGATATAGCAATGAAGGCAGCACATAGGCTGAGATGAAGAAGGCTGGGGGTAAGGGAGAGCGGTTTCTATTTGGGAAAGTGTAGCTACTGGTAGAGCCAAACAGGGAAGGAGATGGAGGTTGGCAGGGCAGAGCTTGGAACAATAGTGTTGTCGGGTTGGTGTGTGTGGTTTAAGATGGAAGCTGTGGATAATTTTTGGAAGTTTGAAATCCTCCTCAATGTCCTGCTATTAAATGGTAACCATTTAAAGCTAAAGTGCTGGGCAACACTGGACATGGTTCCTGAGGCACTATGATCTCCCTGTTCCTTATACATTTTTCTGCGAGCTGGGAACAAACAAAATGCTGTGTACTTACTCTGTTGAACTGATTCATACTTGGTTAAAGATCTATGCTCCATTGAGAATGGTTGTATTACTTGTAGCTGATTAAAATGAGACCCTTGATAAAGATCATAACTTTGTTTTATAACCTCAGCTTCTCTCTGAAAATTAGATCAATTCACATAATTCTTTCAACAGTGTCCTTGCTGGGAAGCCAACCCAAGTAAGCATGAGGCCTACCTATTATAATATCCACTCAGGGCCCTGCGGGACCTTTTCTTCTTCCTCCTTCCCCAGATGTTCAGGACGTACACAGAGTTAGTCAACCAGACATCCAAATCCAAGTTTTGACAATTGCTAAAGAATTGCTTCTCCACAGCAACAAGACAGGGAAGGTTTCCTGTTATAGTAAACCCCATAAATACATAGCCTCAGCTGCAATATTTACTGTTAAGTCACCTGAGCACAAAACAGGGCTTGACATATGGTAGCTGCTCAGTAAATATTCGTGGAAAAAAATGAATAAATAACTTTTTAAGTAGAGAATAATGTATTGTGTTGTACTTTGTTCATTGCCACTGATCTGTGTTTTTTGGCTTTTATTTGCTGAAGAAAATGTTAAGCAATGAAGGAACTGTTTACTGATTTAAGTTTAAAAAAAAAAAAAGTGTGTTCTTTTGTGCTTAAATTGGTTTGGGTCATAGGAAGCAGCCCTGAAGGTAGTTATTCTGGGCTATTGACAGCTGAGATACATGCATGTACTCTCAGACCAAGCCTAGGCAGATCCCTTTTATCCCTTGTCTGCTGCAAGTATTGAATTATTTTCTTTTAAATGCTGGTGGGCAATATACCAAATGTATTGTGTTGGGGACATTTTTTTTCATTCATTTCTTTTTAAAATCCATGTGTGTTTTCAGGGAAATGTAAGCCATAAATTTCTGATTCATTTACACTTAACTCCTCAAAATGTGGTTTTGTGAGCACCCTTTGATATCCAAGAAGCCTTATGATCCTTTTTACTATACTGTTCCAGTCTTTTTCCCTTCTTAGAAACGGGAAGTTGCATTTGGCCAAGGATATATATTATCATGCACCAAAATACTTAAGTTGGACCCAAACTCCAAAATTTGAGAAGGCTTTAAACTTGAGAAAATGTTGTCACAGCTCGATACCTTTTCCCCCATCAGCTAGTGCTGCAAAACCCCCCAAAGGACAAGGGAACAATGTGCTGGCTATCGCTTGGGAAGCTTTCTCATTCATTCTTTTGAGAGAGTTCCTGGAACTTCTTTTTCAAGGAGGTAAATGTGTGTGGCTTCCAGTGGATTTTAGTTGACAACGGGACAATCAAATATCAGTTTTTCCTTCTTATATTTGAATACCGCTAATACTTTTTTCAAGTGAGGGCAGAGAGTAACATGATATATGCAAGATGAGCACTTGCAAAATTTTAGTATTTGAAGAAAATGAACACAATCTATGTATTAGTCTTCTCTTTCCCATGATCTAGACAGAAGCTTTAAGTCCTCAAAACAAGTATGCAAGATTGTTGAGCTGAGTATAAATCACCTAGTTCCTGTAAGAAAAATATTTTAAGTAGTAGTTATATGTAGCTAGTATAGAAATTTTATTTTTTTTCGGAAAGTTTTTCTTTATATGTTTTCTTCTGAAACATATCTAGAAATTAAATGTTCTGAATCTCAATGTCCTAACTTTACAATACACATAACTATGAAAGTATTGCACATCTTACTTGGTTGCACATAACATATATTTAGGCCTTTTGCTAATCTTTAGACCTTGCTAAACACACATTAACCCCATTTTCTGTAACAAATTAGTCTGAATGCTGAGCTGGCAAACAGCTGCCATGGGTTGCATGAGAAAAATAACTCGAGAAATGAGAACATGTTATTGGTTCCTTAAATACTGGAGGTCAAGACTTTGAGAAGACAGGAAACAAAGTGCTTTGGGGTTTTGCCAGGAGGCTTCATCAGTTTCAGCTGTGGATAAAGGCCCTTCTCTAACACCAGGGCTTACCCCCCCCCCCCCCCCCTGTGAGTGATCATGGGCAGATTTCTAAGGAAATCACTGGAAAGACATCAGAAGATGACATTCACTCTCTTTAAATGTCTTACCTCATGTCATTCTGAGTATATTTTCTTCTTGGTTACCTGCAGTTAACTGGTCTTCCCCAACTTATCATCCATTCATTAGACTGGGGCAGCCTTTCAGACTTAGATAAGAAAGGACCCACCTGAAGATAAGAGGAGGCTGTGTTCCCGGTTCCATCATGGGTGTCTATGACAGTGCACCTGCTTTTGTCTAAGAACTTCTCTCAAATGGACAGTAAGATATGGAATGGCTATACTTTGCTCATAGAGTCAGACATAAATAATTCAAGGATCGAAGAGCTATGAAGTCTTGCAATCTAATAATGCCAATACTTGAAGCAAACTAATGTCTTGTGACTGATTTAGGCAGTTTTGCATATCCCCACATTTTTTCCTAATTCTTTGCTTCAGCTGAGATTCTTAATCTGTTTTTGCAGCTGAAAACAGGTAGAACATCTCAACCAAGCAATATTGTACAGATATTGCCAAAGATGGACATTTCCAACTATGTTCAAGAATCACATTTTTCTGACTACATTTTCCAATCATTTAGTGATGATAACAAAATATCTCTAAGGTTGTGACATATTTATTATGACTCGATCATCCAGTCAAATTCATTGGTGGATAATTCTTAGAAATTAGGGAAAGTCATCAAGTGTTATTGACTTTCCCTTGACTGGTACCATTCCTATCCTGAGCTCTTGATGCAACAAAAGCTCAGAGTGAGGAGAAATGGATGTGTTCCTATTGATAGAACCATCTTAGAAATGCAGTGCTGGGCACTTGGGGGGGCTCAATTAAAAAAAAAAAAAATCAATGGTGGAATGCCTGGGCGGCTCAATTGGTTGAGCTTCTGACTCTTGGTTTCAGCTTGGGTCATGGTCTCAGGATTGTGCCTGAGCCCTGCATCAGGCTTTGTGTTCAATGTGGAGCCCGCTTGGAGCCCTGTCCTCTTTCCCTCTCCGTCTGTCCCTGCCCTCTTTCTCTCTTTCCCTCTCCAAATAAATAAATAAATAAATACATAAATTTTAAAAAAATCAATGAATGAATATGGAGAAAAGGTGGGAGATTATTAACTATTAGGTATAAATTAAGAAATTATAATTCCCTCAAATGATTAGAGTTATAGGAAGAAGTGGAATTTCCCAAAATAGTGGAATTCATCTGTCATTAGTTCCCCACTCTTTCCCCATCCTGTCCTGTAGCACCAAGTCACCAGAATTTAGGGAGAATGTAGAAAGGAAGTCCAACTCTAAGATAGAGTTGATTTTGCTCAGCTCTCTCCTATATGGAGCAGTAGTGATTCATGCCTTCCTCTGCTGTCACACTGTCAGCATCCGCTAATCATAGCCCCATGATCACAGGACTTGTGGGCACGAACAATTTCCAGGAGGTACAGAATGGCCCAAGGACCTCTCAGGCAAAAACACTGGTTATTCTGTAATTCATTACACCCCCTCCTCATCATCTTGACATGTGCTTGAAATAATAGCTTTCTTAAAATGTTTGAACATGTCAGTGGACTAGATCCTTTCACTATCTTTGCTACATACATTTTTGTCACAATAAGTCCTCTTCCTTTTAAATGAACATTTTGGGCTATTTTGATGAAACTCATTGGATTTGCTTCTTGAAGACTATCAGAGGACTCGATGATGGGATTTCAAACACAAGCTGGTTCCTCCGTGCTTTGCATTTGTATGTTTTAGAAGACCCAGAGCACTAGAGTGAGGCTCTTTAATGCTATTGTTAGGTAACATGTATTTGGTGTTTAAATTTGTGTGTGTGTTTTTTTTTACACTAGTAAGGTCATTTAACTCCCACTCCTCCTCAAACAGAGGTCTTCAGCAACTAGGTTAAGTTCCTCGAGTCAGACTCTTTATCCAGCCTGAGGCAGGAGTCAATAACTTCTAGTTACTATGATATAATTAGTTTCTGTATTCAGTAAATACATATTTATTGAATACCTACTCTGCTGTGCATTGCAATAGACATCAGAGAGTCTACAGTTTCTGGTCCCGTGGGAGCCCAGAATTAAGAGCAGACATTTACCACTTGAAACCAGTTATCTAGTGCCTAGTCTCTGTTGGGTTGTTTCAGGGAGGGTTGGTAGATTGTATAATACTGGAATTCAAACATAGAAAAAGAAATGTTATCTATTCCTTGTATGTCTCGGCTGAGTCTCCTCAATGTCTAGAAAATGAGAAGGTTGTATCTATGTTGGGCATGTCTAGTGTCAAGTGTTACCTCACTAGGGATTCTTAGCTCTTTAAGTTGTATTTCAAAACTTAAGCCAAAATTGATCATTTCTCACATTTTAATATACACATGTAAACCTGTTTCCCCAGTCCTTTCAACAAACATGTGTAGGGATTAGTATTATTCCTTTTTACAAATGAAGGCATAGGATCAGTGTGTTTACTTGATTTACCTAAAATAAGTTAACCTAGGTGCTATGTAAGGCCTGGGTTAGGCCCCATAATGTAATACCCTTTTTGTGCCAGTTAATGAGAATAACAGTCAAATGTGAAGACAGGGCATTGTTTTAGTTTGGGATCATTTATGGGTATTGGTGTGATTTTTACTGTACTTCACGCATCACATGCATGAGTCAACTCTGATACATTATGTGAGAGGCACACTGAGGGGGAAGAACTTCCAAATCATTTAACTATGATTTTAGAAATCATTATTTTTCCTAACTAATGCCTTTTTTTCATGCCCTGTGAACTAGTAATAGTTTTAACTCTTCAAGGAACTGATACTGTAAAGCCTAATTGTCAGGAATGGATCATTCAAAAAACTACAAAAATAAGGAAAATGTTGAAATGTACTAATTAGCAATATATAAATTTAAATAATGAAAAGATAAATAAAATAGCAGAAATCAAAACCCAATAGTTATCATAATGAAATAGATCTCTTGTATTCTGCTGACAAAGTATAAATTAGGACAAATATTTAGGAAAGTGGCTGGGTGTTATCAAGAGCCAGAAAAATATCTGTGCTCTTTGACCTTGTAGTCCCACTTCTGGGAATCTACTGTTAGGATCAATCCAAAATATCAGGAAAGCTGGGACGCCTGGGTGGCTCAGTTGGTTAAGCAGCTGCCTTCGGCTCAGGTCATGATCCCAGCGTCCTGGGATCGAGTCCCACATCGGGCTCCTTGCTCCGAAGGGAGCCTGCTTCTCCCTCTGCCTCTGCCTCTGCTCGCTCTCTCCCCCTCTCTCTCTCTCTGATAAACAAAATATCAGGAAAGCTATACCTGTGAAATAGCAGAAATAACATGTGTTCAACAGGTAAATTCATTATATTTTATTTGCTTGATGGAATTAATAGCCATTAAAAAGAATGGATAGTGTAGGATACAGTTGTTGGCTAAAAATACAAAATTAAAATATATACAAATTTTTCATGTAATTACAAAAAGGAGAAAAGCAGATGCATAGGGGGAAAAAAGGTAGAGGAAACTAAATCTAATACCAACAGAGGTTTAGTTAGGGTCATGGGACTTCTTGGTGGTTTTCTCTTCTTCTATTTTCCAAAATTTCAGTAACGTTATTTATGTTACTTTTATTCAAATTATCAATAAAAATATGTCTAATTGAGTTGTTCTCCACAGCTGTGTTGAGGCTCACCAGTAGGTTTGGGAGTGAGTGGGAGGAAAGGGGTGGAGTTAGAGTTAGCAAGCAGAACCTGTCCCAGCAAGCCCTTTCCCCTGCACGTAGCTGCCCATGAAAAGGGACAGTTACTGAGGGGAGTGTGTTCTGCTGAAAGCTCTGGAGAGACATTTTGTTAGCAGAAATAGTAATGAAATCTACCTTTATTCATCTGTTTCTTAATGTAAAGTACTGGAATCATAGTATTTGTCTGACTTTCTTGTAGTGTTGTTGTCAATGCTCAACTGTGGTAATATGTATGAAATTACATAGTGTGCTAAATACCCCATCCCATGTTAGTGACTATTGTTTCAAAATAATTAATAACAGTGAGATTTGAGTTTTGGTTTCATTACCTGAGAAACAGCAATCATAGTTTTTGTCCTGTTACCCCTTAGGCTTATTGTTAGAATCAAATGAAATAATGTATGTAAATGAGTTTTGTTGACACTAAGTGTTATAGAAATGAAAGCAGTTATTTTTGACTGTTTGACTGCACAGCTGGTTCCCAAGATATTGTGACTTTTGGAGTAATGTGAGACCTAGGCTTACAAAATGTGGCCAGTTTCAAACTTCTGGGTTCATACTTTCTCTATGGCAGAGAAACACATGTTCCAAAGAGGATTTCCTTCTGGCTCTGGCTGGGCCAGGCTAAGAAAATACGGTCTATGTCAATGAAGTAAGTTGTTTAGTGGAAGAGCTGTGAAAATAATTTGCAGCCAGGATGAGGTGTCACTGTGTGAGCCATTTATCTGAGGGCAGTTGTGTCAGCTGAAGGAACAATAATGGTCCAACCATTATCCTCTAGAGATGGGAAGCAGCAACCATCAATGTGCTAGAAAAGATGTGGAACATAAAGTCGCCACCAGCATACCAACTTTTGGGACTTCCAAGATGTTTTCAGTCAGAAGCCCAGAATATTCCACAGAAAAAAAATCCATTCAGAATAAATCCTGTCCAAATAGAGCATATTCTGCCAACTTCTCCCTTTAAAAGTCAGGTCTACAAAAGAAAGCTCTCAAGGTTCTTATTACTTTACAAAAGCAGGTTAGAAAGAAAAGATGGGAAAGAAAAAAAAAAAAAGGTAATGTTCCTAAGGCGTTGGCACCAGAGTCATTTGTTTTCAAGTCACAGCTTCAATGTCAAGAGCTCTGTGTGCAGAAAAAATACTAACATTTGAGGCCAATATTGGGCAGGTCCCATTTGCTTATAGACTCAGACAACAATTTGGAAGTAACCATTTGGATTAATTACTTTTGTAGAATGAAATTAAATCTTCTAAGGACCACTTATGTTCAATAAGTGAGCTGGAATGAAGGTAAGTTCCTTTTATACTTTGTTTAGGAAAGAAAACAGCCTTCATAACATTTTACATGAAGAAGAGAGTGAAGTATGGAGATAGACCACAAGTCATACATGACAGAGGAAAATCCCTTCTCGGGACTTACTAAGGTGGGCTATCTTCCCTCATCAAGAGCTCTGCACCCTCAGAAATGACCTCCCTATTCCAGTCAGGAAGCTCATTGGCCTTCCAGTTTTATATGAACACAGTTTTACTGAGAATTCTGTTTAAGATCAAACCCAGCCACAAAAGAGAAAAAAAAATTAAAATTGAAAGGAGTTGGGGGAAGGAATGGAGGAAAAAGGAACTTAAACCAAACATCTATTTTAAAGGAACAAATATACTTGACCAGATCTCTTTTGGTGACAGAGTAAGGGCTCATTGGAACCAAAGTCTACAAAGCACAGCTTTAGTGTAAATGTCAGACAGACTTGGGCCGGAGGTTCAAATAACAGTCAGTTGACCCTCAGTTTTCCTATCTGTAAATGCAAAGTTATGAAAATTAACCTGTATAATGCCTGAAATGTCTAGAACACCAATGTATCTGATATATTTTGATATACAGATGGATATATACAGAGGTATCATACTCAAGCAGTATAATAGCCCTGGAATGGTTAGATTCATAAGTTTTTGTGAATTGGATCAGCTTTTGAGAGATTCTGCATGGAATGGCTATGAAAAGGACCCCAGTAGTAAAAGATCTTACAATATTTGTATTTACTTCTTATTTTATTGTCTTGTAAACTGGGATTCTTTCTGCCTTAGTAGAGCATATCTGGCTTTTAACTTTAGTGTTAAAAACACTTTCTCATTTTGTGTTTCTTCTCAACATGATAAAATAAAATTGCTTTATCTAACGAATTTATTTCATGGTAGAAGGATACTGAGTCCCAGGGAAGTTAAATGGCAAGGTAGTGGCAAACACCCAAATCAATTTTATTCAGAAAAAAATTTTGTGTTAAAGTGTCTTTAAAAAATATTTCCATATCGATGATTTTTCTCTAGCTCTTTTGTCCACAACATATATCAAAGAATAGCATTTTTGCTCTCTGAGAGCTTCAACATTGGATTCATATAATTTCCCAAGAAAACTCCCTTTCAAAAAAAGTTCTGTAACAAGTAATCTAAAAGTGATTTTTTTTTTCTTCAAAGAAAATTCCCGTTAGAAAAGAAGGAAGTACACCAAACAGGACAAAGGCAGCCAGCTGAGACCAGTGACTCAGTCTGTTCCACAAATTATAGCTCCAAAGTCAGTTTGAACAAGCGCTCACATTTTCACGAAAAAGATTGTGACGACACCTAAAAGTGTAGAAACAGCTTTGGCAGCAATTAGTTCTATAAAACAGAATTACGAAGTATATGAGCCCTAAGTGAACACACAAGTTCAGAAATACATATTGAAAGAGGGAATTGCCGAAATCCCCGTGGTGCATTGAGAAATTATTCCCTGGATCAGCAGTGAAAGTGAAGTCTGTGGTATGTATCCATCAGAAGAGCTTGACTGTGTGTTCAACTGTTATGACTGAAGTTGGGGAGAGAAGGTGGAGACAACATAGAAAAGCCAGGTGCCATGTTTTCCTCAGCTGGAAGAACATAATGGGTCCAAGTGGTCTGTTCTTACAGGGCCTAGTCCTTGGTCTTTTTTCCAAGACTGTAGATGGTACTCCCACTTAAAAGGGTGTTCTTGATGATGATGAAGATTGGTTGAGAGTCTGAGTAACTGACCTAGAGAAGTCGAACTTATTGCCTAGAAAGTATAGCTACATTGGTGAAGATGTGTTCTCTCCAGACATCCCATCACACACATTCTTTTATCGCTGTGTTCCTTAAGTTTCTCTCTTGGCCACACATGTATGCAGACAATTGTATATGTTGGAACACCCCTTCAGGACCCTTGGCCAGTTCTGTGCGTATACTTTCAGAGAAGTCTCGTCAGTTTCAATCTCTCTCACTGGGGACAGTTTCCTGTGAATCTCCCCTGCTCAGCTTACCTCCGACCACACCACACACAGCTGTCTGATTCCAGCCCGTGCTCAGCCTTCCCAGGTGCACTTTTTCTGGTCCTTGGTGTCTTAACATTCAGTCACTGTTTTAGGTGCAGAACTTGTCCCCTTCAGTGACCTTTTCTGCAGATGAAGAGGAAAACACAGTAATTTTTGCTTCATTCTCCACTCTACATTTATGGGGCAGAACTGTTTTTCTTATTAACAAAAGCAACTGAGAACCTTCTAGGAAAAGTACGTTTAGGCCTGCTTGAACTCCTGCATAATTTCATAATGTGATTATTTTTTCTCTTGTATAGCTCTATAATAGTTTCATTCGGAAGTGCTCATTAATGTGAAGCTTTGTCACGATTCCCAAACAACCACGATAGTCCCTTGAGACTTGGTGCCTCTCTTTCCCTACTCATGGATTGCATGGGCCCGGCAAAATGAATGGAACACGCACAGAGTATCCTTTGTGGCTAACCAGAAAATTCTGAGACTATCATAAACTATTCCTTCTTGAAGTCTAAGACCCTCCCCCACGTGACCATTTCCTATGTAATTGTTTTAGATACATGAGAAAAATTAACGGGTTCACAGCCTTTGAAACATAATCCTTATATTGTCCACCTGAAGCTAATACAAAGTTATATACCAATTTTATATGAAGGGATCAGATAATCAACTCCTCCAGTCGAGCTCTTCCCTCTTCCATCAAGCCTCTGCAGAGAAACACACTGGGGGGGGGGGGGGGGTGGTGATGATGGTCATTTATGTTACCAACCTCTACCCATTTCAAGGGGCTACTTCAGAAATGCCAGCCATGATGTTTTCTCTGTCAGACCCTTTTCTTTCCTCACTGTCTGTACTCTCCCTGGGTGATGTTATGTGAATCTGTAGTTTTAATTATCAGCTCTCTGCCTACGAATATCCCTACTCTATGTCCAGCTCATGTCTTCCTTCTGCACTCTGGAATAGCTCTACTATTGCCTATCTGGTGTCTCTACTTATAAATATCAAAGGAACAGCAAACATGCTCATTCAATCCAGACTTCACAGACTTCCCCTACCTACCCCAACAACACCCTACCTGCTGCCCTTTCAGTGTTCTCTCTACCTACCAGAAGTTACCACTTTCCTATGCCCAGGACTAAGGAATCTTCCTTGACAAAGTCCTCTTTCTCACACCCTCTTGTCACCAAATCTATTGCTCTTGCTTACATATCTGCCCAAATCTCTACTTCCCCCTGGTCTAGCTTACCTCATGTCTGGCCTGGACAACTATGAAGGTCACTCCATTCTGGCTTCCTTACAGTTTTCCACGCAGCAGCCAGAGTGATCTCACTGTTAGAACGGTTAACAGAATTCTTAGTGTGGGTGCATCTTGCTTCCCCTGCCTTGTTTTCTGTTACACTCACTCTGTACTCCAGCCCCACTGGTCTGCTTTCAGTTCTTTAAACTATCATTCTCCTTCTTTTTTGCACATACTGTTTTCTCTTAGGGCACAACGCTTTCTTCCACTTTGAGTCTTGTCCATAGGTTAGCTCCATTGTCGGTTCTCCAGGGAAGCATCCCCAACTCTTCCATTTAAGTCAAATTCCTCCACAATACGTACATTCATGTGGCGACTTGTTCCTTTTATTAAAGCTCCTGATTTAGATTTTCAAAATATTTGCATGTGATTTTTTTTTTTTTTAGTGAAATATGCATTTCCTTCATCAGACTGTAAACTCCACAGTATTGGTTAAATGTTTACTGAGACGATATACACAATCCATTTTTACATAGAATTTGTATTTAGTTAGGTCTTTGGTATACGTATTTGAGAGGGAGAGGGAGAGCAGACAAGCTGGGTGGGGGAGGGAGCAGAGGGAGAGAGAGAATCTCCAGCAGGCTCCCCTCTCAGCAACGGACCCCGACGTGGGGCTTGATCTCATGACCCTGAGATCATGACCTGAGCAGAAATCAAGAGTTGGATGCTTAACTAATTGAACCATCCAGGAGCCCCATAGTCCTTGATACATATTTTTAAAAATTCAGTGATCCAGCAGTGCAACATGACCATAACAGATGTAAGGCACAATGATCACCAGGCAAGCAGCAATGTCTTTTTCCATTAAGTACCCAAAGCTCCTTTTTACCTTTATTGCTCCCTTAAAGGCAAGGAAGTGCGTCTCTCCTGGGAACCTACGCAGACAGAATGATGCGGTGAAGGTTAGCAGGAGGGAGACTTCAGAGGAGGCACTGGTGCTCGAAGGGTTCCTTTCCTTCTGGCTTTTGACCCTTGGTGGTGATGATGCCAAATTCCTTGAATTCATGTTTTTCACACTTTAGCAAGCATCAGACTCAACAGGGGGGCTTGTTAAAGCACAGATTTCTGGGCCCCGCCCCCAGAATTTCTGATTTCATAGTTTTGGAGTGGGAACTAAGAATTTACATTTCTAATATGTTCCCATGGGATACTGCTGCTGGTGCTGACTCTGACTGCAAAACTCATGTGTCTGAAGAAGTGTACGTTGTGCGGGCAGAGTGTGGCCCCTGGATGATTCCACAGTCAGGAGAGTTCTGACTGATCTTCGTTATCTTACCAGTATTAGCACCTTTGCCACGTATTTTCCAAATAAGCAAACATGTTATTGGTCACTGCATTTCTAGGTATTTCAAGAAATATAGTAGGCTAATTAGAATGTGTATAGGAAAGACAAAAAAAATAGGGGATCTTCTGCTTGAGCTAAAGAGCATATGAGCAGTATAATGGCATCTTTTGGTGAGGGGCAGCCTGCCGGAGTGGCAAGAGGGAAGCTGATGCAACCCAGCCCAGGCGGTGGGAGTGGGGCATGCAGCCTTGGGGGAAAGGGAAGCCCAGGTAGAAACAACTTTTGTGGGTAAAATGGAATTTTATTTATTTATTTTTTTATTTTTATTTTTTATTTTTATTTTTAAAGATTTTATTTATTTATTTGACAGAGAGAAATCACAAGTAGATGGAGAGGCAGGCAGAGAGAGAGAGAGAGGGAAGCAGGCTCCCTGCTGAGCAGAGAGCCTGATGCAGGACTCGATCCCAGGACCCTGAGATCATGACCTGAGCCAAAGGCAGCGGCTTAACCCACTGAGCCACCCAGGCGCCCCTAAAATGGAATTTTAGTCTAGTAATATATTAGCTTAGATGTCAAGAGACTTGAAAGAGCACAAGGTATGAGTGTGACAGTGTAATACCATGCACAAAGCATCAGCTGGTGAATGCCTTGAAGACTTGTGGTTCTGATTCTGCTTTGCCAATATAGTCCATATCCAGGGGCTTTACTTCTTTCATCTATAGAAATGAAGTTGTTAGTCTAGATCAAGTGTCAGTGAATTTTTGCTGTATGGGGCTAGAGAGTAAACATTTTTGGATTTGTGGGGCATACCATCTCTGCTGCAAATACTGAATTATGCTGAGGTAGTGTAGAAGCAACCACAGATGTTATAGAAATTAATGGGCATGGCTATGTTCCCATAAAACTTTATTAGCAACAACTGACAGTAGACGGAACTTGGTCTGATTAACCTTTGAACTTTTTGGATCACACACTCCTATAAGTAACAACAACATAAGCAGTTAGCCTGCATATTTCAATAGATATATACTAATTTACAAATAATATGAATCTACAAGTGTCTGATATATACATTATAAAACATACTCTAATAATAGAAGTTTAGTAGGAATATGATAAAATAAGTAAAAACAGGTGATGTAGTATTTTTTCTACATTCTAATGGATCTTCCTGTATTTCCCCTTGGTACTCTAGAAGCCGCTCACCTTGATAGTTTCTAAGGTTTTTCAATGTTCTAATGTCCTATTGTTATGTGTGTGGCAAATCTTCCAGGATGCACAGCCGCCAGGTGATTTTTGGCTTAATTAACTGGAGAGTTAACTTTGATCTGTACTAACAGAAGGAAGAAGAGATGCAAGTAATTGATGAAAGAGACAGCCAAATGTGGTTTTAGAACACACCAAAAGCCCAACTCTCAGGGACTAGTTGCCCCTCTTGTCAAGGCAGTTGGCATGACCATGGCTGCAGTAGGCTGGGCACCGGAGAAGAGTCAGTTCGATTGGCTGTGGCAAATTGGATATTAAATATATATATGAAGAAAACAGGCCATGAACTTTTAATTATGGAAGAAACCTGTTAGTTTAACCCCTTCATGTTTCAGATGAGATCTTGGTATCCAGAAAAATTCTGTGATAGGTAGTTATAGGCAAATTTGGGCCTGGAACTCAGGACTTGAAACATTCTCACTTAAGTCCCCTCCACAAAAAGTTGTTTCTCTGTCAGTGCCTTTCACTTCAGTACAACCTCCTTTTCAAATCATTATGCGTTCCATGGTGAGAATTATTCAACTCCATCTGTTGAACGAACATTTAGATTGAGTGATTTTGTAGTCCCAAGCACACAATGGAACTGGAGCCCTCCTGGAACTGGGGAAGAAATATATGTGTTCTGGTTTCTTTTCAGTCTTTTCACTTTATCTTGAACCTGGACCATATGGGCACCTGGAACCTGAAGAAAGCACATCACGGAATTGGCAGGTGCTCCAAGAATAGTCCGTGTCCACCTTCCCTTGCAATGAGCCATCAACCTGTGGTGAATATAATATTTGTAAAGGAAAAAAATTGGATGCCAAATCCAATGCAAATTCTTTCATGAATTCTACTCTTTGAACCAAAAGAAATATGGAGAAATTGTATATGGAGAGAGTTCATTAGCAATCCTGCAAAATTACCCCATCCAACTCTATTTCATGGGACTTAAGAAAGGGAAAGCTGGAGCTTTATTCTGGGCTTCAGAAGAGTGGGGGTCCTGGGTCCTGCCCAGGGATACTGCCTGAGGGATCCAAGAAGGGCAGGGCAACTAGGCTGAGACTGTCTGGGATGCGTAGGATGCTAAAGGGAGTTTGCATGTTTTGAGCAGGAATGGGCGCATCAGTGTGGTGTTTCAGGAAACCAGGGCTCTGCTGAGGGCTTGGCAAGTCTACTGCGGACTGGGGGTGGCCAAGAGAGCTGTACCTCATAGGGTGAGAAAGTGATCTGCCTAAGTCCCTGGTGAGTAAGTGCAGCTTGTGTAGACACATCTGGTGTCTGATTCCACACAAATCCAATGGCCTGTCTGCCTTTCTGGATGTACTTTTGGGCATTTCCCTTCCAGAAAGGCTTTAGGATGGAACTCCCCAGTGCTCTGTTCCTTTCCTCTAAGTTAGTATTTCCATGGTAAGAAGTACAAAAATTTTCTGTGTGGGTGGATGCCAGAAGGGTTTCTCTTTCTTCCTACCCCCCCCCCCCCCCTCTTGAGAATAATGATGAACATTCCCTCCCTACGAGGTCTTTTGGCACAGAAATACTGCCCATGCTGTCTGATCCTACAGTCTGTCTTGTTGGTTCTTTCTTTGCAGATCTAATTTCAGAATAACTAGCCAGCTAAACACATTGAATTGTAGACCTGGAAGAGTTTTATAACTGCCCAGATCTCCCTCTCTTATACATCTTCTGGAGATTTATTTCACTCTCTAGTTCTTTTATACATCTAGTTCTAGTTTTGCTTTGAGTGAGATTTTGAGAATATTTTTCCCCTCTGGCTTCCATTTTCAATCACTCGATGGTGGTATATGTTAGACATACTCATTTTCAACATTGTCGAAGAAGTAGTGATTCTGGATGAGTGTGAAAGGAGGGGAAAGTAGATAGGATTAGATTATAATCTAAGAATCTGATTACATTTCTGTCCTTGCTTTCTCCTGGAAAAGCTAAAATTTTGCAGGAATTCTAAATTTATCTACTCCTTTCCTTTTCTTTAATGTTTGGGCTAAAATGTCCTCTTGCTTTCATATTTGAATATGGATACCTGACTTAGGAAAATCACAGCTGACAAAATTGTCTCAAATGGGCATGAGATCTGGTTCTCTGCAATTTTCCAAATGCAAAAGTTAAGGGGGAAAAGTCATTGAAATGCATCTGGGAGAGCTCAGGGCCCTTTTAGGGGAGTGTGGCTCTGTGTGTTCAGGGTTGGTAAAAGGTTGACAAGGCTTGAACCTTGATGGTAGGTGTCAGAGGTAAACATCCTTCTGTAGCCAAACTGAAGAGGCTTACTGAGGTGGGGGGAAGGGAGCATTTTCTAGGAAGTGCTTAACACAGAGCTGACAGCATCTTCCAAGACAGAAAGTAAATAGGGGTTTTGTGTTGGTCTTTGAATACAGAACTGGTAAAAGCCCCAAACAGAAAAACAAAAATCTCCCAGATACAGATTCTAGTAAAAGGAATCATGTTTTCTACCTTCATCCAAAAAAGAAAAAAAAAAAAAATCCATTGAGAGTAAACAGTACCTTCAATGGCTCTTCAAACGCTTCATTGCACACCTGAGTTGGTTGATTGAGTTTCCTCCACAGGCTGAGGGGTATTGTTCCCATTCTCAGGGGAAGACCTCAGACACACAAAGTAATCAGCTGAATTGTCTGCTCCTGAATGGAAGCCTTCCTGTCCATGAAAGTTGTCCAAAAGATAATCGCAGGTGATGTATGAGGACCGCATTCCTTCCAAATGCACCTTTCTTTATAAGAGAGTGTTTGCACTTTATGTAGAAAAGAATGTCACCTCCAACCCCCCCACTCCCAGGCTATTCTCCATGGCTCAGTAAAACTCTGAGTCTCTTCAAATCCTCAAGCACACTGAAGGAGACTAATCTTTTTGTACACAGGTGAACTTCTGTCCTATTGATTCAAGGACCTCAGGTGTGACTTGACTTCTTTCAAAACAGAGAGGAAACTTGGACACTGAATTCTTGCATGCAGCATCATGGAGGACTGAGGGTATAACTAAATGGCCAGAATCCTCATCTACCCTCCTCTGTCAGGGTGATCATTGATCTGATGGTGAATGAAGAATCTGATGGTGAAGAATCTGTTTCTTCCTAATCAAGAGGGTATACGATCTGTCATGTTTTTTTCAATGCCCTTACCCTTTATTCCCCAGCAGAAATCTCACAGGTCTTTCCAGGTCCATCCAAATGCACTCTCCAGTAGGTCTGAAAGACCATTTTTATGACCCATTGTCTATAATTCTTGCTGAAGTCATCATGTTTTTCTGGAATGTCAGAGTCAAGGCTTTTCGTCTGTGTTTGTCCTCACCACCCCCACCCCCTATATCCCCACAAAGAGTAGCACATAATGAGTACTTAGTAATACTCACTTATATCTGCAAAGCACTTTCCTGTTACAAAGTACTTTAATAGGTACCCTCCTACCTAGTAATAGGGGATGAACTGAAGTGAACTGAAGTCATTGAATTGAGCAATTCCACTGTGGTGTAGAGGCCTAGGCAGAAAGAGAAGCAAAAGGAGTGGGCCTGGGAGGAGTAGGAGTAAGGATGGGAGTGGTGGCGCGCTGATGGCGCTTCAGGGCCGCAGCAGCTTCTCCCAGATGCTTTATTTCTGCTACTCCCAGTGGGTTTCTTCTCTGTCCGTACAAAGCACTCTGGTCTTCAAGGCACAAAGCTCCTACAAAGCTGGAAAAATGGGTTATTGAAAAAATGTTCCTTTTTTTTTTTTCCTGATTAGAAGGATGCTGCCAGGAAGGACTTACATTATGGCCAGGACCCAGCGGTTTGTTGTTTCTGTCTTTTCCTCTTCTCCTGAGAGAATAAGCAGGAATGGAGTTCAGCTGAGTTGCCTAAAAGGAAAGAGATGTTTTCCTTTCCATGAGGGAGAAGTAGGAGAGGCAGCCGAGCAGGGAGAGGACTGGTAGGTCCGTGGGTCTCTCTTTCTCTCTCTCTCTTTTTAAAAAAATTTTATGTACTTATTTGAGATAGAGACAGAGAATGAGAGAACAAGTCGGGGGAGGAGCAGAGGGACAAGCAGACTTCCTGGGGAGTCTAACACAAGACTTGATCCCAGGACTCTGAGATCAGGACCTGAGCTGAAGGCAGAGGCTTAACTGACTGAGCTACCCAGTCTATGAGTCTCTTAAAGTCTAACTGAAAGGTGAGGCCTTGGACCAGGAGCTAGAGCAGAAAGAAGTAGCAGGGATTGGAAAGAGCTTTCTTAAATCAGAAAAAAGAAAACCGGGCTTCAGTTCAGCACTAACTGGCCACAGAGAGCAAGATGATTTACTTGTGATTTTTTATAGACCTCTCAAATTTCACTCTGAATTGTATTGTAAGCCCCTAAACTTAAAGATGGATTGATCTATTATTTTAATAGTTGTATTTTAATATTAAAAATGCAAATATGTATTTTACATGTTTATACAGGAAAAAGATAATTAAATAGATTATTTTTCTATTCCTGCTTCTTCCTGTGCCTACAGTTAAATAGAGTTTCACTGTTTAGTTGACTTACTACAGATAGTAAGGCTCTGAGTAGAAAACTGTCAACTTTGATACAACCGTCTTTACAGAAAATCAAACTTACCGAGATAAAACAAAAGTCTTATCTCTTTGTACTCAATGCCATGTTTTGCATACCGTCTGCCTTATGCATTTTAGGTACATAACCTAAAAAGGCATAAACCATGTCTGTTTCATTTCTCTACCATTCTTTCTAGGACTTGGGGTAGGGAGATGCTCTCTGATGGCAGTAAAGAGACTGATAAGGGGTGGGGGGGACAGTATGTCAAATTGTAGCCATTCTTCCCCAAGACAGCTGGCTGTTTCCAAGCCAGATGAGCATGAACTTTCTCTCACCCCAAATTCGGACAGCAGGCTTACTCCTGAAATACTTAATAGCCAAAACTGTCTAGCACACGTGCATTAGAACAAGCACAGGAGGAGAAGTAGAGCAGGGTCTTGAATCTGTGCTGGGGACCCATTTCCCCTTCCCCCTTTGGTTGCTGAACTGCGGGCAGGTCTCAGGGATGGTCCAGGGGGTGGGCAGAGAAGGGGTTTCAGAGTCTCTGAGCAGTAACCACTGAACAATCAGTACAGCCATTGCATTCTGACTGTCAGCCCTGAGAGCACCGTCGTAGTTAGTGTAAGTGAGTCTGAGAGCCACCCAGTGAAACAACTGAATGTCTGCCCTGTGCTCGGTTGGGCACAGGGGTTGGAAAGGTGAAAGGGATCCCTTCTGAGCACCTTCCTCCAGCCAGTGGAGTTGGTCATTTCTTCCTTCACACAATTGATTAGCTAATTCTACCTCATCCCTGAGTCCTATCTCTGCATCCTGTTAATTTCCTTCAGCATACTCACACTACATGGAGTTTAAATACATACATTGATGTGTTGATGTGTGAGTGTATGTGCCTATATTAAGACTTCCCAGCGGACATGACTTCCATGTGTTCTCAGCTCCCATCAGGGTGCTTGACAGGAGGTGCAAAATAAATATTTGTTGAAGAAATGAATCAGTGGTCACAAAGGGAGTACTGAGTACCATATTGCCACCCTGAATGATAGAGCATCACTTCTATGGAAAACACCACTGTATATATATGTAGCACAAAATGCTAGTTTTTGAAGCTCTCCTGGGTCACCACAGGTAAGATGGGTTTTGGACCCACTGCAGATGGGTTTCCTTTTAAAAAAAAAATTTTTTTTTAAAGATTTTATTAATTTGTCAGAGAAGGAGAGAGAGAGCACACAAGCAGTCAGAGGCGGAGAGAGAAGCAGACTCCCTGCCAAGCAAGGAGCCTGATTTGGGGCTCGATCCCAGGAGCCTGAGATAGTGACCTGAGCCGAAGGCAGCAGCTTAACCCACTGAGCCACCCAGTCGTCCCAACAGATGGGTTTCCTAATGGAAGAACTCCTGAGATTCAGTACCTGAGATTAGGAAAGAGAGAGAGAGAGAGAGAGAGTGTGTGTGTGTGTTTTGTGAATAGTCGGACAAATGACACCATCAAACTTGGGGCTATTGAGATGATTAGGCCACTCAATGTCCTGTGGATGGCCAGCTGCTTGAATGACCCAAACTTTCATGAACCCATTTAGGTCATTGGAGGAAATGACACTTTGAAGTCTCAGCAAAGATTCCCTTCTGGATCAGCCTGAGTTATGGGGGATTTTTTTTTCCCCTCAATTTATTTGACTCATTTCACTGATCCTTGCAAACAAGACAAAAATAGCCTTTTGATATTTCTTCCTCCCCCTTTATTAACTGTATGAGTCCCAAAGATCTCAGAAAGAAGCAAGGAACGGATCAGGCTAGGAAGGATGAAAAAATGCCGTCGGGACAACTTTTGCCGACTCTTCCTTCAAGTTTCACGAGTCCTGCAGAAAACCAGAAAGAAGGTTTGCCTTCAGAAGTGGAGTCTTGCTGGTGTCCTCATTCCCTATCTCTCTCTCTCTCTCTCTGCTCCCCCCAGCCCCATATCGGCTCCTACCCTGCTCCCCAACCCAGATCCTCCAACTCCGCCCTTCCTTTCCTTGCCCTGAAGGGGAGGACATGAGTCAGCATTCAGACTTGAAAGTGTGAGCTGCCTCTGAGTCCTCAGAATGTAATCATTTCAGAAAATCTAGGACACACAACTACAGAGAAAGTCACCCTCCCCACCTCTCTCTGTGGCCAGACATTTACTCCCACTCTCTGAATGCAGCTTTAGCTGGGGTTGAACTTTAACCTTAACAACAACAACAACAAAAAAAACAATCTGGGGGGCCCCTGCAGGGGAGCCCAAGTGCAATTGGCTGAACAGCTTTTGCAGAGAACTCCCAACAGTTTACCACTTTGAACATCTGGTGCTTGGCCTTGTTCAGCCTGGAATTAAAAAAGAGAGAGAGAGAAAGAAAAAGAAAAAAAAAATCATGCTCTGATCAGAAGCTTACTCCTGCTCTTAGAAGCCAAAATTAATTTTCTCTTTCATTCTTCCAAAAGAGGAAGTACATTGGAATTCTCGCCAGGTATCTTGTTGAAATATCCAGGCACACCTTTAGACCCATGCTCCTTGGAAAGGAACCAAATTCATTGATGGCTTTGTTGCTGCTCAGCAGACATTCTATCAGTCTCCATATCCAGGATTTTGCATTGTACTGAGAAAGGAAACTTTGGTACATGCCTCTTGTCTACCCAGAGTACCTTCTTTTGTCTTGGCTTTTAGAGAAAAGGCAAACAGGCTCACACAAGGGGTTGTTGCAGACTTCATCATGGATCAGACAGCTCTGAGGAGAAAATCTACTTAGACGTCTTAAGACTCAACCTGTTCAGGATTAGGAGAAAGCCAAGACCTCATCTGTTCTTGTGTATAGCAATCGGGCAAAAAGTAATTTAGAAAATTATGGTTCTTCAGCTATAGGAAGTGGCGGGGGGCACTGCTGAGCTCTCTATGAACTTTACCTGCTGGGTTTCTAGCGAGCAATCTCTTGTTCTTGTTTGAAGGTCTCTTCCTTCCCCATGTCCTATTAGCAAGGCAGGCTGGGTTCAGAAAGGGAGAGTGACTTGTGAGTGCTGTAAGTCCAGTTAACTGCGTTCCTATGTCCGAGTCTCTTATTGCCGAAACAGACAAGAAGCATTCTTCCCACACTCTGAGTTAACAGACGGATCCTGGATGTAACTGACTTGATTGAGCAAACAGAAAATCAGAACTTCTCAGGCTGCAGTGGTACCCTGGGGGAAACAGGAGGAGGAGCACCGGATCCTCCCTGTGTCTGAGGAATTAGGGAGACATGCATGTCTGTGACACCGAAGGAAGCTGAGAGGCCTGCTGCGTGAGAAACATAAGGCTGAAAGACATGGGCCACACAGCCTGTTCATGGCAGATAAGAGGAGAACTCACAGCGCCTGTGTCAGGCTTGGCCTTTTCCATCACACCGCTTCTCGGTGGAGTAAAGCTAACCAGGCTGTGAATAATCAGTGAAAGGAGAGCTATTTTGCAGGGCCGGTGCATACCTGGAGGTGAGGGAGGGTGGGGTCCATGTGTACGGATGTGTGTGTGTGTTGGGATGGGGTCCATGTGTATGGATGTGTGTGTGTGTTGGGATGGTAGAACCCTCCAAAATGATGACCTAAATGGTTCCACACTATGGAAAACAACATCCACTTTCTTTAACTTACGGACGACTCAGTACTCTCAATATGAATGCAGTTGGTCTGGGGACCGTTCATAAAGTTCTCTTGGACATTGCTCTGTGCCTGCAAAGTGCTTGTGACTCTGGGCGACGACTCCTGAGATGAGTAAGACGGGGGCTCTGCCCTTTTGAATTTCGCAGCCTTTTTAGGGAAAGTTACAGGTACCCACAGGCTCTGACACTAGGAGGACTGCTGCTCTGACGGGCTGACCCATCAGCCCCAGAGCACGCAGCATGTGCTGGGACGATTGAGGACGAGCCCCATTTGTTCAGAGATCTGGGGTTGGAGATTGGTCTGCTCGGTGCTTTTGGAGCTCAGGGAGACAGGGCAACTGTGTGAGAGTCTTCTTAGGAAGTTGGCTCTGGAATTGGCTTTTCCCTTTGCTTTTTCTCCTAAATTTTCTGGGGGGTTTTTGAGGAGTTGTGCATGGTTAGCTTAAGTGATAGCTGTGAAGATTACAGGCATTTCAGGGGCATTCCTAGTAACCATCATCTAAATCAGGCAATTTCCAATATCCTGGAGAGAGGTACAGCCTGAAACTGACTGATGTCAGTGTCTTAACTTCATTTATTTTTACCTACCTTTATACTTTATTTTACCTATATAAAAATATGTGTGTATGTAAGTGTGTGTGTGTGTATGTGTGTGTGTGTGTGTGTGTGTGCATGTACACATTTAATTAAAAAAATTTTTTAGCATGATCATCTCCAAAGAATAGCATATACTTATAAGGGAATTTAAGTAAATCAAAGATTTTCCTAGAGAACCTTCCTTTGTTCCTTTGATGTTGTTGTTGAAGTCTTGTTCACAAGATCACTCTGGCTAATAAGAATCAACAGTCCACCTGCCTTCCCTCCATCTTGCCTTCCTATCTTTTGTTTATTTATTTTTAAGACATCTGAAGGCAGAGTTGAGGGACTCTAGCACTCCAGTTTTTCTTTATGAGTTGTATGACTTCTAAACTAAAGACCTGGTGAAATCCCCATTCAGGGTGCCTGCGTGGCTCAGTTGGTTAAATGACTGCCATCAGCTCAGGTCGTGATCCTGGAGTCCCAAGATCGAGTCCTGCATCAGGCTCCCTGTTCAGTGGGGAGTCTGCTTCTCCCTCTGACCCTCCTGCTCTCATGATTTCTCAAATAAATAAATAAAATATTTAAAAAGAAAATAAAATAAAATCCCCATTCAGTGTAAACACAAAGGAAGTCTCAGATTAGGATTATTTGCAGGATTGTAAATTCTGAAAATAGGGGATGCTCCTTATTAGTAATGTTCATTAGAGCTAAGAATGATCGTGCTGTTGTTCCTGATACTATGGTCTGTGCAGAGAATTTAAAAAGGGCCAGACTCATCAGGGTGGCAAAAACAGAGAAGAAGCTTGAGAACACTTGACAATACCGAATGCTGGTGATGGGATGGAGAAGTTGGAGTTCAAGTACAATCTTGCAAGAAGCTAAATTAGGAGGACACCTTAGGAAGCTGTTTGGCACTCTCTATTGGAGCCGGCTGTTTGAACACTGTATGGCCAGGCGAATTCACTCCCACATTCATACCCAAGAATAGTGAAAGCACAGGAGCCTCAAAAGATGTGTACAAGAATGTTCCCAGCAGGGCGCCTGGGTGGCTCAGTGGGTTAAGCCTCTGCCTTCGGCTCAGGTCATGATC